>NW_028263373.1:5425736-5762876 GCF_051168715.1 Poecilia mexicana | reverse complement strand
ACGGAAGTCTTTCTCCATGGCCTCTCCAAACTCCTCCCATGCCCAAGTTTTTGCCTCAGCGACCACCTGAGCCACATGCCGCTTCACCCGCCAGTACCCATCAGCTGCTTCTGGAGTCCCACAGGCCAAAAAGGCCCGATAGGACTCCTTGACAGCATCGCTCACCGAAGGCGTCCACCAACGGGTTCGAGGGTTGCCGCTGCGACAGGCACCAACAACCTTTGCGGCCACAGCTCCGATAAGCCGCCTCGGCAATTGAGGCACGGAACATGGTCCACTCAGACTCAATGTCCCCTACCTCCCCCGGAACGTGTTCGAAGTTCTGCCAGAGATGAGAGTTAAAGCTCCGTCTCACAGGGGACTCCGCCAGACGTTCCCAGCAGACCCTCACTATACGTTTGGGCCTGCCAGATCTGACCGGCTTCCTCCCCCACCACCGGAGCCAACTCACCACCAGGTAGTGGTCAGTGGACAGCTCCGCACCTCTCTTCACCCGAGTGTCCAAGACATACGGCCGCAGATCCGATGAAACGACGACAAAATCGATCATCCAACCTGCGGCCTAGGGTGTCCTGGTGCCAAGTGCACATATGGACACCCTTATGTCCATCATGGTGTTCATGATGGACAATCCGTGATGAGCACAGAAGTCCAATAACAGAACACCACTCAAGTTCAGATTGGGGGGGCCGTTCCTCCCAACCACGCCCCTCCAGGTCAGTACCCCCTCTAAGGACTCCAAGAGGGGTGGGTAATCTGAACTGTTGTTCGGCCCATAAGCACATACAACAGTCAGAACCCTTACCCCCACCCATAGGCGGAAGGAGGCTACCCTTTCGTTCACCGGGGTAAACCCGGTGAACAAGTATGCCCACTCCTGCCCGGCGCCTCTCACCGTGGGCAACTCCAGAGTGGAAGTACGTCCAGCCCCTCTCAAGGACACTGATTCCAGAACCAGAGCCATGCGTCGAGGCGAGGCCGACTATTTCTAGCCGACTATTTCTCAGCTTGAAGTAACCTCAGATTGAAGTAGCTGAGAGTAACCTCTCAGCTATTTCAAGCTGAGAGGTTCTACCCAGAACCTCTCAGCCTCGCACACTGGCGCCTGTTCCTTCCCCACCAGAGAGGTGACGTTCCATGTCCCAAGAGCCAGCTTCTGCAGCCGAGGATCAGACCGCCAGGGTCCCCTCCTTCGGCCGCCGCCCATTACACATTGTACCCGACCCCTTTGGCCCCTCCGACAGGTGGTGAGCCCATTGGAAGGGGGACCCACGTCTCCTCTTCGGGCTGAGCCCGGCCGGGCTCCGTGGGTAAAAGCCCGGCCACCAGGCGCTCGCCATTGTGCCCCACCTCCAGTTGTATTGTACCTCTATTGTTGTATATTTATTTATTTATGTATGTATGTATTTATTTGTTTTGCTTAGACCCTCCTCCTGCAGTGATTAACAGGCAGAAGCAGCTGTTGGGGCTGATCTGATTGTTGGGTGAAGGAGTGAGGAGTGAAACAGTTTTTGTACCGCAAATTAACGTTTTATTTGAAGTCAACTCGGAGATTATTTTTTGTTATTTTTATAAGTAAAAGAAACTCCTTTGACACAGGAAAAGTCTCCGTGAGTGCTTTTTATTGTTTTTGAGTGAGTCAAAAACCTTCTCCTGAAGGACTACTCTGGCATTTTTGTTTTCTGGACCTTTGTGATGGAAGAGTGGCCATAACACAGAGAGAATACCCTCCATGGATAAAGGAGTTGGAAACTAAAATAAAAAAGGGTCACACTAGAGGTGGTGGCTTGGTGCAGCTACTTCAAGCTCAATACCCAGAAGACAGTGGAGTTAATGATAGACTTAGGAAAGTCACAGACCCATCATCCCCTCTCAGAGTCCTTTCTATCTCCAATTTGGACTCATTCTGCTTCCTGGACATTACCATCATCCAGGACTTCAAGTGGGAGCCAACCATCAGCTCCTTTATCATAAAGGCCCAGAACAAGTTGTTCTAGCTATGGCAGCTGAGAGAACTCAAACTGCCAATTGAGTGTTGGTGCAGTTTAACACAGACATCATCAAGTCCGTCCTCACCACCTCTGTCACTGGGTACAATGGAACCACAACCAAGGACAAACCTAGATTACAACACATCATGCATACTGATGAAAAGGTGATTGGGTGCAACCTCCAACATTTACATGACCTGTACTTCAGGGATGTAGGTCGTGCAGGTTGGATTGCGACTAACACTTCTCAAGAACAGCTTCTTTACCTCAGCCATTAGACTGTTAACAATAGATAATTGAATGTTGCATAACACTGCCACTTTATCTACCTGCTATTCTGCACATGCATACATATTTTTACTTTTTAGTCATATTTTGCATCAATATATCAAAGCAATTTCCTAACACATGACCCTGTATACTAGCAATAGCAATAAAAGTGATTCTGATTCTTCATGCGACAAGTCTGACGTTCTATCAAACAGTTCTAGGAATGGGGTACTGTTCTATCCCATTGTGTGCTAGGGGAATGGTATGACTGAAAGAAACAGGAATCTTAATAAAATGGTAAACATAGCAGTTCTATGTCTGGAAATTGAATTAAAACTAATTGAATAATTCCTAAAGAGAAAGTATTTCACTCCATGTTCATTAGTCAAGTCAAACAGGTCATGTTTAGGCCTGCTTAGTAGAAATGACGGTATTAGGTGCATTAAGTGCAGAAGCTTTCTGCTGAACACAATCCTTTATTTGCTCTTTGTTTTATGTAAAGCATAAAACAAAGAGCAGTGTTGTCCATCATTTTAAGTGACTTGCCCATACAAAATTTAACAGAAATAAAAATCTTATCCACATATTTATCCACATGTAGTATAATAATAGTAATATATAGTAGTATAATAATATAATAGTATAATAGTAATCTTATCCACATATTCATCCACATATAGTTTTCCTTATCTACAATAGGCCTCCACCCAATTTCTCTGTAATGGCTGCCATCTCACACACATCCTGAAATTTGACGTCCCCACCTCACCCATGCCCATCCCCCCTCAACATTCCCTCCATGGCCTGGAGGGAAACATGCTGAACTATAAAGTATAGCATGTTTGAACTTTTTAAGGAAAATGCTTGGTTGACAATAAAGAATGGTGGGAGAAGAGAAATAAAGAATCCGCATGCAACTCAAGCAGGTTGACTGGCTCACATTTCCTCATATAGTTTTTCTTATGTACTATAGCCATCTACCCAGTTTCTCTGTAATGGCTGCCATCTCACACACTTCCTGAGATTTGACGTCCCCATCTCACCCATGCCCATCCCCCCTCAACATGCTTGGTTGAAGATAAAGAATGGTTGGAGAATAAAAACAATCAGTATGCTAATCAAACAGGTTGACCACCTCACATTTCTTCACTTTCTTTCAACTTTCCTAATTTATATATTTATTTTTCCACATCCTGTTTTTCTGATATGCTATAGCCTCTATCCCCAGTCTCTCTGTAATGGCTGCCATCTCACACACTTCCTGAGATTTGACGTCCCCACCTCACCCATGCCCATCCCCCTCAACATGCTTGGTTGAAGATAAAGAACGGTGGGAAAATAACAAAATCAGTATGCTAATCAAACAGGTTGACTGGCTCACATTTCTTCAGTCACTTTCTTTCAACTTTCCTAATTTATATATTTATTTTTCCACATCTTGTTTTTCTGATATGCTATAGCCTCTATCCCCAGTCTCTCTATAATGGCTGCCATCTCACACACTTCCTGAGATTTGACGTCCCCACCTCACCCATGCCCATCCCCCCTCAACATTCCTCCATAACTTGCTCTCAAACTTTGCAGAATTGACTGGTGTTGAACCTACAAAATTTCCATTACAAAGAATAATTTTGTCTCCTGAAGCATTACTGTGGGAGATAATAAAATGTAACTTATTAATTTCATAGTTTTAAAACTTAATTGATGGCGCGGGAAAGTTGTGACGCCAAAGTTAAGGTGTCATTAGTTATTAACACAGGGCTGGGCCGTCAACCTCAGCTCAATGCTTTTTGCAACCAAGCAGAAACTCCGGCGTGTGCCGGAGGAAAAATCAAGCGCTCCTTTTTGACTACTGCACACCGAAGGAGGGGATTCATGCTAACACATCCGAGGAATGAGGAGCGACGTATGACGAGGATTGATCTAAAAAAATGGTAAGATTATAGTTATCTTAATGGACTCCTAGTTTTTATCCATTATATCACTCGGTCAGATATACTTTTAAATGCTGTTTAAACGTGTTGATCTGTAAAAACTGTTTCAATTGTGCTTCACTTGGATGGCTAGCTTACATTAGCCTAGTACAGCTAATAAGAAACATGCATGTTTTATATTTTATTTATTGATGTGCAGTCTTACAAGAAAAATAAAAATAAAAGTGATAACCTAAAAAATATATTAAAATATGACTGCTCAAAAAAAAGACTCAAATGCAAAATATAAAAAGCTAAGTTAGCAAATTGCAAACCTCATAAAGCAGAAATAATGAAATATGCACTATTTTCAGTCACCCTGCTTGTGTGATTGAAGAGGGTTTTTGCTTTTTTGCATGTGTTTTGAATGGAGAGACGATAGACATGAGGATCTAAAACATGAGGCTGAAGTAAATGGATACCTTGTGGGTAAAGGTTGATTCTGCTGGGAGGGGGGCCTTCAGGGCACATTACACCAGACTACATTCTCTTTAGAATAATAAAGGTTGGGATATTTGGGGAAGAGCTGTGAATTAGAAACTAACTTCAGCATCATAACTTTAGTTGAGGGGAAGAGAGTGAATCTGCTTTGTTAAAATGAATTTCAGGGCTTTGACACATTTATAATCATTGAATGTTTGGGGGGGGGGTTTTCCAGGAAAATCCCAACCAGAGATGCA
This sequence comes from Poecilia mexicana, assembly GCF_051168715.1. NCBI lineage: Eukaryota > Metazoa > Chordata > Actinopteri > Cyprinodontiformes > Poeciliidae > Poecilia > Poecilia mexicana. The sequence continues at coordinate 5,757,962 of NW_028263373.1, read as the reverse complement.
GATCCAGTGATGGGAGTGACGGCTGTTCCAGTTTAAAAGGTGAATTATCTCAGGGAAAGATGCATTAGCCCACAGTGTTTTTCCCACTTTTAAATTGTTTTTGCATAACTGTTTCAGCTAAATTAATGTAACCTGTGCATAACCGCACAGGTAAGAGAAGGGAGGTGTGCAGGGGCAGATCTAGCAAAATATTTATGGGGTGACAAGAGGAGGGCAGGGATTTTTTCAGGGGTGGCAGCATATGCCAGTATCTAAGTATGAATCTAGATAGAGATGTGCCAATACCGTGATCGGCGATCACCGATCATACACTTTTTCACGGAAATCGGCCGATTATGATCGATGGCCGATCGATCGGCACACCTCTAATAGATAGATAATATGTCTCACTCTCACATTTGTCATCTCTGACAGCGGGAGATGTTTTGGTAGGACCCAGTTCAACTGCTTTCCTTTATACATTCATCTGTTATTGACTTCTTATAGCTTTGCTAATTTTATTTAGTAACAGTCTAGTTGTTCCTTTAGTTGTTCTTCTAGTTGGGGAAATCATATTTTATTTATCACTGCAGGAGGGTTCAGTGAATGCGCATATGAAACTGGTGGGTTTGGTACCTCAAAAAAGGTTAAGAACCACTGTCTTGCATATAAATGTCAAATAATTTAAAGCCTTTTAATTTATGTATGCTGAAACCATTATGTCAAATTTAGCAGCAATGATAATCTCAATAAACAAATGGTGGTCTGTGTTAAAATATTAGCATTTATGGGGCCTCTGAAGCTCTGGGGGCCCAATGGAGCTGCTGACTTAATTTGGATTTAACAGAAGTGGACAGAATTGATATTCATTTTAATTGTATTTTTTGATTAGTTGTTTTTAAGACTAGTTGTGGGTTTATATAGCAGTTCAATGATGATGTTTTCCCATAACATAATTACCCAGTGATATTTTTACTTTTATTGTCAACTTAACATCTTTTAATACAAAAAACACGGTGGACCGCCTGGGCACCCGACCACCGGGTTTAGCAAGTTTTCTGGGGGAAACCCTGCATGTTGAAGTATAAAATCAATGTGCATAGTTTGTGTCATTTAACCTACAGTTAATAGGTCAGATTAGGTGAAAATGGATATCATAGTCCAAATGTAATTTGCTGCGGTCAGTACCTAACTCCTGTGTGGGTGTCTGATTTTTAACTGTCAAATTTGGACACAGCAGAATATTAGCTTTTGGTGTATTTGTGACAGATCCGGGTGGATCACTTCATGGTTAGTATTAAATATATAAGTAAGGCTTTTGCTTTATTTGTCCTCCCACCCCCTCTGTTAAGTGCTGTGTTTTCATATTATGCACCATGAAATGCAGAATCTCCAGTGTAATCTGATGGAGCCTGTACACTTTTGATGCTGTTAATATGTGACATATTTGGGATTTCTAAATACCTTCATGAAGTTGAAGTTGACTCTGTAGCTCTGTATTAAGTTGTAACAGCTAATTTAGGCATTTTACTGTTAACTTGTCAATTTTTAGGAGTTGAAACAGTCATCCGATGAGAGCGACGATACCGTCATCCTTGGTCCAACACCAGCTGAAGTACGGGACACGAGCGTGCCTGAGCTCACAAGAACTGATTGTAAGTTTATCTATAAATATCATAGTATTACACTTTTTTTAACTGATGATTGTAGATGTTTTGATTTTTATGCTTGTTTCTGTATTTATCATCAGAAATAATTTCCCAGAGAACAAAAAGTCATGGGAATAGAAATTATTTTCACAGGCGTCTAAGAAAAATGCAATGAACATTCAGGTTAACATCGGTAGGCCTAACAGCAGCCAATCAGAGTGGAAAAAATATTATTATTTTGTGCCATTTTCTAGTTGTTAAATATTCCACAAAATGAGGAGATAAAAGATGAACAACATGCCAGTTTAAACTTTGGACTATTTGCAAACCAACTGAACTCTGCAGCATTAAAACATGGATAGAACTGTAACTACATTAATCATAACTCTTCTTCTGTTCAATGTTTGTCAGTTTCTTGTGGTGCAGCTCTGTGCTGCCTTCAGGAGAATGGGACATCAGAGCATCATCCATAAAATTTCACCCAAATGGCATTTACTGTGCAAACCAGAGCTTTTAGTGGAAAAACAAAAGTTCCTTTTAATGCCACACAAATATGAGACAGAAATATGGATTATTTCTTTATATAGACCTGTCTATTGATTATAGATTAATAGTTTTACTGAACAGAAATTACAAAGAACAAATCTGGTTCTTCATCAAATCCTAATGAGTCAAACTGAAAGTGTCATGGAGTCACTGAACACCACCATGACATTAACACTGACATGAAAATAATATTGAAGAAATAAATATATCAAATATAATTAAAAACATAAATAAGTGATAAGTTATTTACTGTTATGGTCTGTAAGATATATTTATTCTCAATATTAGATATGGTCTCAGCAAACCCATGGCACTTCAACAATATTATTTTACCTTTTATCTGGAAATAGTGTGTTTATTCTTGCCATACATCCTATGTATTAATTATTGATCGAAAGGTCTTGCCATACCAGTTTATTCCTCTGTATTTACTTTAGTTTCTTAGTTTATTCTTGCATTTTGTTCTTCATTAATTTCCATTTAGTTTCCTTTGATTAGTATTGTCCTCTCTTGGTTTATTGCTATGTCCACTTTAGTTTCTTTTCTGTTTCTAGATTTATTTTATCATTTATTGATGCTCAGTAATCTTCACTCATCACCTGCTGCGCTGCCTAATCATCATGTTTCACATCATGTGTTCATTTTTCACTGTTCAGCGTCGGATTCTGTTTTTATGCCATAATTCACATCTCTGCCAGCATGCCTAGGTGGGCCCCATGTGGGGAAAAGGAGGGCAGACCATGTGGGTTTGTCCGCGGTTTCCACAATGGCCCGGCATGGGTTTGCCCATGTAGGGCCCATGTAGGGCCACAGCCCACATGGGCCATACATGGGCAAACCCATGTGGGCCCCCACCATATAGGGCATGTAGGGCCCATGTGGGCTGTGGCCCTACATGGGCCCTACATGGGCAAACCCATGTGGGTCCATTGTGGAACCCGCAGACAAACCCATATGGGACCCATATATCAGCCCTCCTTTCCCCCACATGGGGCCCACCTAGGCATGCTGGCAGGGTACCTGCTGATGCTTTTTTAAGGACTGGTGAGATTAATGTTTTCACTCATTACTAGTTGTCAGCTTCATCAGTGGCAACTATTACAGCTGACAACTGACCCTTTAATATTAAATACTTTACTACAGCTGTGATTAAAAAATGTTTTTGTGATAGCTTTATAACTTGCCCTGTCACACAGACTGAAACCTTTTTTCATTGAAGAACACTTATGTGCCCCTAATTATTTTTCAGGCCCACCACAAAAGAAGAGACTCAAGTGGAGCCAAGAAGAAATTCAGGCGGTGGAGAAAACGCTCATGGACTGTATTGAATCTGGAAAGGTTCCTGAGAAAGCCCAGTGTACAGTCATGGCCAAAAGTTTTGAGAATGACACAAATATTATATTTTCACATGAACTGCTGCCCTCTGGATTTCATGTGTCAGATGTTTTCATCACATACAGAAATACAATTGCAATCATATTATGAGTAACAAAAGCTTTTACTGACAGAATGAGTTAATGCAGCAAGTCAGTATTTGCAGTGTTGACCCCTCTTCTTCAGAACCTCTGCAATTCTCCCTGGCATGCTCTCAATCAACTTCTGGACTAAATTCTGACTGATAGCAGTCCATTCTTGCACAATCAATGCTTGCATTTTGTCAGAATTGCTAGGTTTTTGTTTGTCCACCCGTCTCTTGATGATTGACCACAAGTTTTCAATGGGATTAAGATCTGGGGAGTTTCCAGGCCATGGACCCAAAATCAAATATTGCTGTTAAGCTGATCACTCTTTATAACATTCTGGAGTACATGCAAATTGCCATTATAAAAACTGAAGCAGTAGACTTTGTAAAAATTAACATTTGAATCATTCTCAAAACTTTTGGCCATGACTGTATGAAGTGCATTGAAACCTCGCCAGTGGCCCTCAAGGACAGGACATGGCAAGGGGTTAAATTCTATGTGAAAAATCGCATAGATGCGTTAAAACGAGAGACTTTCAAAAGAAGGTAAGCGTTGACTTTTTTGGTACTGTTAAAGAACCTGATCATTTGTTAGTGCCATTACCACCCCGGATCTGTTTGGAGTTTCTGCCAGTTTTGAAGTTCTGAGACAGCTGTAGTCAAGTTTTGTAATCCAAGTATGTATGCATACTTTCATAGAAGAGGAAGTTTGTATGTTAATGTTTATGGATGCAAATCAATGAATCCATTTCATATATGTATATCCATGTTGAATTGTACTACGTATATCTGGAAATTGTGTAATAAAATGGTTCACATACAACCTGAAAATGCAGTCCAATATTGATGGTTGGCTTTAAGCAGGTTACCAGGAACTTAAAATATCATTAAACAAAAACAAATCTAATATAATGCAGTTTATTGACTTAAAACAACTAGGATTGCTCATATTTAACAAACTGTGTTCACAAAAATTACACAGTGCCACCTGGTGGTAGTTGGTGAAGGACAAGTCCCCACGTGCACCCAAAACCTGACAGATTTTTGATTTTCTAAACTTTATAAATTTTTATGTTAAAGATGATATTTCATGTTCCAATGTCCCTAAAAAAAATCCAAACCTAAAATGGAGTCTTTAGCTCATTTAGAAAGTTGAGTCCCCACGCGTAACCACCTAGTCACTCGCTAAAAATGGTCCTCACGTTTCACCTAATACAAGTATGTGTGTGTGTGTGTGTGTGTGTCTGTGTGTGTGTGTGACACACACAGAGAGAAAGAGACATAATGTTTGAAACGATGATTCCATGATGGCAGAACAGTTACATCTCAAAGTATACAACACTGCATCATATGATAGATAGATAGATAGATAGATAGATAGATAGATAGATAGATAGATAGATAGATAGATAGATAGATAGATAGATAGATAGATAGATAGATATTTAAAATATGAACATATAATGAAGAAAAAGTATCACTTTTAGGCTATTTTATTGAGCTAATTTACTAAAAATGCTCATTTATTTTACCAATTTTTCACCTTCACTATTACATTGTATTTTATGACCCAAATTAAAAAACATGTCTTCTATTCCTTCCTAATATTTTCTAATGGATTCAAATCCAGAATTAAACTTGTGGTATAATATTTTTTTAACTACAATCGCGATGAGACATTGGGGAAATGATAATCTGTCTCACTAATCAGATGATCCATTCAGGGATCCCCAGCGCTAACAGGCTGAATGAGAAATACTGCAGCAGGTTTGTGTCACTCTGTTGGTGCCTTACGTGGTAACGCGGAGTAGTTATCCATCTGGCAGGATGCTGCTGGTGAATCCGGTTCTTGGGAAAATCTCTTTATTTACTGGTCCCTGTGGATTCTGCAGCATCGAACGCGGATCAGTCGAACCGGTCCAAAACCGGGACAGGTACCCGCGCAAGCAGCGGCCAGAGAACGGATGAGACGAGCGCATCTGGTCCCACGCTCATTTTTAGGAAGATTTAAATCCACTTCAGCAGCTTTCACACAAAGACAGCGCGGTGCCTCCAGTTAGTTACTAGATGTCCTCGGTCCAAAAGAGAGGAAGAGCAAGAAGAAAGATGCGGGCACACCCCGCAGAAAGAGAGAGACCTGCGGCGTGAGGATGTGAATGATCGGACCCGTGACCGACCGGAGAGCAGAGGCGTTTTCTCCGCTGCAGGAATAAAAAACAGACCCAACACGTTCAGCAGAAGCGTCTCCTCCCATCTGTCCTCCGTGCAGAGAGGAGAGGGAGAAGAGAGCGAGGCATTGCGAAGAGATGGCTGAAGACGGAACCAGGACTCGCGAGTACGTGCGTTTTGCGCTTGCGCACAAGTTTGTGCTCTTTAATTGTTCGCTGGTTTTGACTTTACGTGAGACAAAAGAACAGAAAGAGAGGAAGTAGCCGGTCACAATACGGGCAGGTATAACAATTATGAGTCGAAGTTCAATCAAAAGGCAGTTGCCATGTTTTTTGTTTTTGTTTGAGAAGCTTACCATTTTTATTTGTTTGTTTTTAACTGATGAGATTATGGCAGATTTAAACCTGCCGCATATGTTGCAGAGCCTCTGTTATATTTTTTATTTTGTTTTTCTTTTGCTGTAACAGACCATTTATTATATGTATTTGAATGTATTTTTGACACGTTTTGTTAAGAAAATAGTACAGGTGAAAATGTACACATTGTTTTATTTGACCAGTTTATGTTTATTCAACTTTTGTTTTTACTTTATTTATTCTACTTTGAAGATTGTAAGACCCTAACATCAACATTGTCAATGTCTGTGGTTATTCTTTATTTTTATTATAATATTGTGATATTTGCCACTGAAGATCCATTATATATGTTAATGCTATTTGTTTGAAGTAAAGTAAAAAAAAAAAAAAAAAAAGATTAGAGCCTCTGAAAAGAAAATCCAACTTTTTTCTCAAAATTCTGACTTTTGATCTGAGATTAAAGTTAAAATTCAGCTTTTTTCTTAATTAAATGCAAATTACAAATTACTCCCATGAATATCTTGTTTATTGTTCAGTGAATAATCCTTTTGTGAGTGTGTATACTTAATTTAATTGAAAACTAAATTAGTTGATGATTATTTCAGTAATCGATTCATCACAGATTCATCCATAATCATTTCAGCCCTATTTCAGTTAAAAGAGGTTGAATGCCACACTTTTAATTTTGTCAATTGTAGAAACTTTTTAATTACATGTCATTCTTCTTTATAGATGCACTATTTTGTGTTTTATTGTCAGTGACAATCCCAAGAAAATACATTATTTTCTTGTACCAAATACTAAAATTTTCCCTATGTAATAGCAGTCTCAAAAGATTTTAAAACCCTTAAAAATGGTTTTAAATTATGTGTAATTATATATTGTCAAGCTTTCAGCGTTAAAAATGGATGTAAAAAATAAACAGTTGAATATGGGTGCACTCCAGATTCAGGGGCGGCTGGTTAAACTATAAGGAAACAGGCTTTTCAGTTAAGTTGTGTGGGCTGCTGCAACTGGTGGAGCTGCCAGTCGGGTACTGGCACACCAATGGTTTGCTCAATAGCCAGTTTTCACTAAAGCATAGCCTCCAGGTGGTTCTGTTATCTTAATTTTGTCCCTGTTAAAGCACAATACAAGATCCCCGCAGCACCGCTCCAGTTTATAGTTTCCACATATCAGCGTATCCAATAAGATCTTAGAAATTCAGAAATATATTAAAGATTAATCCTTATTTTTTTCCAGTTATAAGTCATTATAGTGTTTATTTGTTTCCTTAAACAAATAAAGGCTCTATAACCCTTCAAGTCCAAAAAGACACAAAAGACAAACTCATTTTCTCTGTATTTATTCAAACAAGAGAGAAAATCTACTTATACATACATTAAATGAAATACAGTAAATAACCCTAAAACTACAGAGCAATGGTTCCCAACAAACAGCTAACAGCAGCTGTTAGCTGTTATAAATAATGTGCTAAAATGCACATTATTTATAACAGTTAGAAATATATACAAAACATGGAAAACTACACAATAAACCCTGCATGTTGCCAAAATAGTCTAAAATACATGTTAAAATATAGTACTTGCGGAGAAAACACGGAGCAGATCCAGAGTTACGGAAAAGGGGGCGGAGCTGACAGTAACCGGTTGCTACGGTAACCACCAACTGCCAGAACAAAATGTGATGTTCCTTACTGGTTTCTCAATTTGTGAGTGTATGTTGTTTTTATGGTTTATTTTTGTTTTTATGATGTAAAGCACTAAAGAACTGCTATACAAATAAACTTTGATTGATTGATTGATTGATTGATTGATTGATTGATTGATTGATTGATTGATTGATTAATAACATAACTTGTATACCAATAAATGTTGGGAGACATAAGTTTTTGACTAAAAATGAATTTGAAGAATAAATAAACCAATTTTTGATAAACTTCAAGGTCTATAATATTGTGGAAAATAAAAACGTATTTCATATAGAAAAAGGGGAAAAAAAGAGAACAGCAATAAATAATGTATTATCGTTCGTGTTTATGTAAAAACACTACTACATAATACTACTTAATGTAGGTATAAAGCCTAAGACAATCACATCAGAAGGCAGTAGTTATGTTTTAATTGTTTTTTTTCTGAAAAATAAAGAAAATAAAAAGTGCACCTTACATTCGGGCAGTAAATGTGACTAATAAAGGGCTACTGCAGTAGAAAACACTGAACACAACCAAATGGTAATCATTTAGTACTATAATAATTGATAAACGCAGAAAGCGCTCAGGGAAAAGTGATTTGTATGGATTTATTTTGGTAAAATTTGAAATGTAAATCTGCAGTTTTAAAGCTCTTGCTACGTGTTAAGCTAACCCCTGACTCTGCAGCTCTGCCTCCTTCTACTGTAACAGTGACACATTATCCTTCTCTGTGCCAGTTGGATGTGCCTGGTTGAAGCTCCAGTCAGGCCCAGATGGCAGCACTGGGATTCTCCCAGATTGACTGAGTTTGACCACAGTCTGCGAGTAAACAGGAAGCTGGCCAGCCTGTCACTGCAAGTCATCTTTCTCTCTCTGTCTCCAGGGCTTGCTACATGTCTCTTCACTTGGACGTTTATCAGATTAACTTGAACATAATCACTTCCAGGGTTGAAATGTCCTTCAGATTAATCCAAAATGGTTCATTATTGTAGAGGTTTGTTCTGGTTTGCTCCAGCAGCGAGGCTTGTAAAAGATCAGTTTCAACTTATTATCTTTTCAATGTGGTTTGATATGATTGTATGTATTTATAAATACATAATTTATACTAATAAAAATTATAAATACACATAATTGCATGTATTTGTATGTATTTACTAATACATAGTTCTTATGTGACATCACATTTCCTTGAACCTTATAACTGACAGCCATCTTGGCAGGCCGTTTCTATGGAGTTGCCATGACAACAATAAAACCACATGCTTAGGACTGGATCTCACCTCGTTCCTAACTTATAAGCAGTATAAGTACAATACGATTACTGCATTACCATTTTTGAGTAATGCATCTCTGTGTAATACTAAGATAAATATCAGCGATATTTACTGTAATACTGTCAGCTGAATTAGCAAAATTAGTTTAGCTTATGTAGCTGTTATCTGCTAGCTAAGATGGACATGTAACGTACCAGTATGTATTTATGCAAAACAATGGAATGTGTTGTTGTTTTATGTGTCTCTTTCATTAATACTGAAATAAAAGAAATATTTAGCAAAAATACCAAAGTTGGCAATTTCTATGCTTAAAATCTGCTTTTTATCAACTCTTCCCTGTATTTTTATAATCAAATTTTTGTAATCTGTGTTTATGTTATGACATTTGTGACACCAAAAGTATATCTTCTATAATACTTGCACTATAAAACAGATGACTGATTAACTTTTTCTAAGAATATTGTATGTGAAATTACTGTCATTTATTGTTCTTCTTTAAATACAAGTTTTAAGCAAAATAGATAAGAACTTTATAACGTTTCATTATGGAAGAGTATTCATTTGTCTTGAAAGTTTTCACATTTGGTCACACTGCAACCTAATTTCAGTGCATATTATTAATATTTTATGTGACACATTATCAGAAACTAACAGTCAACTGTAAAAGATTTTATGATGCTAAAAGACAAAGAATCTAATAAATACACAAACATTTCTGGACAAAATCTAATAAAATGAAGAAAAGTTGATGGGACTGTATTTGTATTGCACTATTCTTTTATTATATTAACTGTAACTTTTTCAGATTATTCTTTTATATTATTGCCTCCAATCTGACAAGCTGACTGTTAAAAAATGTAAATTCACTTTGACCACGTTTGCCTGACTCTCTGTGATGTTCAATCCGGTGATGGTTTCTATAGGACCAGTTTTAAATGGAAGGAAATTTCCATGTTTAATTAGATGCTACACCAGAGCCAGAATAAAGTTTTGTGCCAGAACTCAAGTAGTTGCTTTATTTGTTTATATCATCGCCTGACAGGTGAATTATTGCCCTTAAATCACATTCAGTCAACAAATCAGTAACAAATCGCTGCATAAGAATGTTTGTATTTTCTTTTTTGTTGTGCTGACCAGAGAGCTGCAAACTAAATTGCCCTTTTTGGGATAAATAAAAGTTATTTTAAAGCATTTGAAGAGGATTTTCAGTAATTCAGATTTGCTTGAAAGGTTTTCAGAAGCCTTTTAAAAAGAAACAGAGAACATGCTGCAAAATATTTCTCACTTTACTCAATTTGTAACACATTGTTGAGCTGAATCCCTTTATAAGGGCCAAGTTTTGCCCACAAATCCTATTTCTGTCTGTTTGGATTCAGCTGATTTTTCCCACCTATTTTAGGCAGATTAGGTTTAGAGGGAGCTGAGCTGAAGGCTGTGCATTTCTGGAGAGTATAGCTATTTCAGGCAACAAACTGCAACTTCCTCCATATGTTATATCCTTTTGTATCTGAAAAGCGTACCGTTTTGCTCAGATTTTCTCTAAGGCTATAAATAGGAAAAAATCATAATGTATAGCTTTAATGCGCCATGTCATGAGTTTCACATCCTGGAAATGTGTCAATTTGGATCACTCTGGGTTACATCTATGACTCCAGATTTGCATGCGTTAAAGCCGTTTGGCAGATTTTTCTGTAAAATCAGCCAAACTCACTTTAGATATACAGATTTTCAGCATTTTAAATGTTATGTTTCTGTTTGCTTTTTTATGTTATTTTAGCCCTGTTGCCTTGCAGAAAGAAGGTTCTGGGTTTGATTCCCGGCCCAGGTTCTGTCTGCATGGAGTTTGCATGTTCTCCCTGTGCATGGTGGGTTCTCTCCTGGTACCTCCCACAGTCCAAAAACACGACTGTTAGGTAAACTGGTCAGTATAGATTCTCCTTAGGAGTGTGTGTGTGCAGGTTCTTTGTCCTGTCTGTCTCTGTGTTGCCCTGTGACAAACTGGCGACCTGTCCAGGGTGACCTTTGATTTGGTTATGGCCTAATATCAGACTTGGTTGAAAAAAATTATCACAATACAAACTTCATATTTAAATTCAAAAATACTTTATTGATCCCAAAGGGAAATTGATCATTAAATTAAATAACTAATCAATAACTATTGATTAGTTTTTTTTTTGTTTTTTTCTTACATATCTGAAATACTACCTAACTGGTAATGTGACCTTTCCTGTTTTCTTTCCAGGCTGTTGTTTATTTTTTAGCAGTTTTGAGGATTGGTGGCAGAACCTTAAACTGCTGCTGCGCAAGTCAACAGGTTGTTGCTAGGTAACCAAAGAATAAGTGAGTTGCTAGGTAACCAAAGAATAAGTGAGTTGCTAGGTAACCAAAGAAATTCCACCAGCCTTACTTAGCTAGCTCTAAGCCTTTCCTCTGCCTACATCTTCCAGAATGCTGTGCAGTTCTGGATCAGAGTTCAGCAACATTATTAAATTGTACAACCCTACATAATATCACACTAGTTCAGCTGAGCTCAGTACTGATTTTTTCCTGTTAAGATAATGCATTTTTTTAAGGTACAAGAGAGAAAAACCAGATTAATTCAACTTAAAAACAAATAATTTTAATTTAACTCCATCCCATCCAGTTAGACTCAGGAGAACGCAAATTTCTAGTAATTAATAAAAAGTTTTCCATTTAAAAAACAGCAGGATATTCAGAATCTGGGCACCTGTATCATAATTGTTGGGGCGAATTATCATTACAACTCGATTCACATGCAGCTTAGGAAAAGAAAAGGATCTTTAACTCAGCTACACACACACAGCCACACACCATTGATTCCCAGAGAGACAATAAGAGTATGAGATGAGACCCTGCAGGTAGCAGGATGTCATGCTGAGAGTTGACAGCTTGCTGCAAAGCCAAGAAAAAGAGTTGTGTCATTAAATCACTGAAGCCTTAACAGTTGCTTTGTGTTGAAATCATCCCTAAGTTAATGTTGCCAAGCAACAAATACAGTCTCAGGCAGTAAGAGGACCTGCAGCCAAACATCGCTTGGCAGCTAAACTCTGCAAAAAACAAAAGAGGAACTGGAGGATCGGAGGAGATTTTAGAAATAAAAAAAAAATAAAAGAAGGTCAGATTCCAGCCATTTAGAGGACAGGATGTGCAGAAAAGAAGAGAGTTTGCATTTTAAAAAACTGACATGGCAAGTATGCTCTCTGATTTTTGTTCATTTTCACATCCACCTCCAAAAAGAACGCTGACTCTTCGTAAGGTAGTTAGGAGAATGTAAGTGTGCTGTAAATCAAATTTGTGTGCTGGAAGTAAGATGCAACCTAAAATGAATATGCGCATGCATATATGGAATAATAAAGATTTATGTTTTCTGCTTTTTTCTGTCCCATATTAATTTAATTATGATGTATTGGTTTATTTCTCAGGGATATTGTACAGTAAAAATCAGAAGAAAATATGAGGTTTAGACAAACAAAAGCTTTACATTGTAGTGCAGTAGTTTTGGTTCACTTGGTTCATGTATTTTGAAGCTTAAAATGCGGTTTAAGGTTATGTCACAGTATTTCATGCTGATTGAGGTTCAGACTTTAACAAAGCCACTCCAAGACTTTCGGCCTTGGCTTATTTGTTTTTTTTTTTGTTTTTTTTTAGTTTAGAGGAGGACTTAGTAGTTGTGTTTTATAAATGTGTGCAAAACTGTCATTAATGTTGAAAAAACACAGTTGCTGTGTTTCTGTTCATGTGTTAAAATAACATGCGAATACGTTTGTTCACATGGTAAGTCTTTAAAAAACATGTTCCTCCAACTACTTCCTGTCTTCTTCTTCTTTGTGTTTTATGCCAGTGGCAACATCCAGTTGTTGGTCTTGTGACTAGTGTGATGCAAACAAGTGTTTTCACTGCAGTTTGGTGAAATAAACCAATTTTGATACAAAAAAAGCAACAACAACACATCATCCTAGCACCAAAACCTTCTATCAAAGAACAAGAACAAACTGCTGTGTTTCCATTAAGCAAATTTATTTTCAAAATGTCAAATCGCGCAATTAGCTGGTCAACGAAAACGCAGCTTGTGAAACATAAGGAGATGATCTGATAGCTGCACAATTCATAACTTACAGAAAGTTATTCAGATCCCGAAGCAACAAAGCAGCTCCGTACGTCACACGATCCCCAACATGTTTGACCGTCAGAACGATTCTCCTTTCACCAAAACGCTCTGAGTTTCATGCCAGACTGATAGATGTCACTATTTGCTTCCCGTTTGTTCATAAAGTCCTTGATGAGTTCTTAACCTGGATAATCCAGAGTAGAAGCCGCCTGTTAAGTCTGTTTGCAGGGTGATGGGAGTGACTAGAACATTTTAATTAAATTCAGAGCCAGACATTTGCAAACAAATGCATCCCCAGGTGCTCTGGGTTTTCATGAATAACAACAATAAAAGTTATTCCTAAATTGCCATTTTGTTGGCATCTCAACAAAGTTAAGTTTCCTTTATGATGCCACATCATTCAATAAATAATACAAAGTGTTTTTATCTGCGGTTAAACATGCAAGGGAATCCCCACTTTAGTGCTCTGTCAGCTAAATATAAATACATATGTTTTATGCCTGTTGTAGTCTTTAAATAATTCAACCTAATCATGCAGACAGATTAAAAGTCCAGTACATTCATTCCAAATTGATCTTAGTTATCAAAAAATGCAGTCAAGTTCAGTTTATTAATTAAATTGGTTTAAAATCTTTCTATCCAAGGAAACCAGGCAGACTGAATGGATTACTTACTTTCCCTCCTCCTGGATGAGCATGTAGCAAACTGTCGCTACACGCTGAGCATGCACTGGCTGAGCTGCTGCGATTATAATGTGCTCTTCTGCCCACAGAGCATGAGGATCCTGCAGTAAAATGTAGATTTAAAATAAAATGGGCAAAACTTAAATATCGATGCTAAACTATGTGCTAAAAACGATCCCTTCTACAAACTGCAGTATTTTCTGATGACACACATAGTTCTGGGTTTGTCGTTTCTCTTTCCCCCACAATGTTTTCATACTTCATTGTGTCTCATTTGGCACTTTGTGAATGGAGGTTGCTAGGCAACTAGGGTGCAGTAAAGCATGGCAACATGAGTTTAGTATTTAGGCTTATTAGGAATTGAAACAATAGCCGTAAACTGTAGAACAGCACTTAGTACATTACAATACAGCATGGCAGTAGAGTACTGTGATTTTTATATAGAAATATATTTTACATTTGTTTACAAGAAGAAAAAAATCAACCAACGAGAGAACAGCACAAAGAAAATGTGGAAGTTACGGTATCTTTCTGCAGCAATTTGCACTGCAATCACACACTAATCTTTGGTTTTATCTCTAGATAAAATTGATGTTATTTCTGTAAACACTTCTGAAAAAAAATCTAAATCTAGTAAATTTTGTCTCGTATTGCTTTACTTTTAATATTTTCCCCAGCCTTTAATTTTATCGGCTGCTTTAATATATGTGTTAAAATCACCCACTAATTATTTGTGTTATTGGAGTTCGATTAGCTGCAACACCATTGGTGTAAACTGATCTTGTAAAAGAATAACAAAAATCAGTGTGAAAGGAAGAAAAAAATTTTAATGAATCTAAAAATATATTTTAACTACACGTGGAATGGGAAAAATTACTGATAACCTTTGCAAAACTTCTTAATAAACCTTGAAATTACTCAGGTAAGAGTAAAAAACGTATTTGGTAAAACGTTTATTCAAGCACTGAGTAACTGATCAAATTATCAATCATTTAATATTTAAAAAAAAATTGCATAATCAGATGGACCAAAATATAAAGTTACGATAAGTGGAAATTTTGTTTTTTTATGGACCAAAATGACAATAATTCATATAAGTGACAAAAATATTTTTTTCCAAATCAGTTTTTTTTTAAATAAAAGACTGATGAAACTTTAGTAAAAACTGCAGATGTGTGTCTGTGTCTGGTGAATCTTTGGTTAAAACAGGTTTATTTCTACCCTCTGTTTTTGGTTTAGTGGGTAGAAAATACAGAAATTTTACTCAAGTAAAAGTAGAAATTAAAGCATAGTAAAAATACTCCTAAATACATTTTTTCAAAAAAGATACTGTAACTGAGTGAATGTAACTAGTTACTACTCCACTGTGAACATCACCAAACAGGTTTATATTTCTACATTGACTTTATGTATCAGAAGCATCAATGTCAGCCAAAAGTTATAAAAAATAAACAACAGAGGGTCTAAAAACTAAATAATTTTATTACACAGCAGTGCAGAGAAGAGGCAGGTTTTTAAATAACCAGTTTGACTCGGATCAGAGTTTTTGATACACCAGTCGATGTAGCTTTAAGTTAAATCTTTGTTTCATCTGACTCCAAATTCACAACTTGAAGATTAGGGTGATGGCAGAGAGGCTGTCCAAACTCAAAGATAAATGATGAAATAAAAACAATCCACTGATTATAGAAAACAATAATAATTTAACCATTAGCAGGATTGTAAATATTTCTATAGTTTTAGAGATCCCTGTCTAATTTTCTATCAGAAACCTCTTGTTTTAATGTAAATAATGGTTAATCTACTGATTTACTGTAGAGTCAGTTTGACCAACTGAAATACAAAATACCTACAAGCCATGGAGCTTGTCCCATATGTTGCTGTCTTTCAATGTGATTAAAAATGTGATTGCAAACAGCATATTGTGAAGAATTATCAGGTTATTGATGTTAAACTCTGTTGTGGTTATTTTGTTATCAGTACATTAAATCAAAAACATATTGAATGCATATTTTAGTTTGGGTAAATCCAACAAAAACTATGATTGTTGGTGTAACATAAAGGAATAGTTGTTGGATGACATACAATCATGACCTAAATTAGCATTAGCATTTATACAACGGTAAAACACAAACACAACATTAAACACAAAGCTTTTAAAGATTTTACAAACTTCCCCAACATGCAATGGTTGTGCTGCAGAAACCTCTGAGACGTAAGGATTTGTCACTCAAATGAGTAAAAATACTCTACGCTGTGAAACCTCGCTGTGACAAATGATGCTTTTAGTCTTGGCTTGCAGAAAACCCTTTGCAAGTGGAACCGGATTTCCCCAGCGCCGCTCTTTGCCACAGAATCATCTGTTTATTACCGACTGAAACAGAGAAGCTGTGGACAGAGTCCTAGTGGATTCAAGGTAATGACAGTGAAAAGGTCAAAGGTTGGACATTTTCATTGCAGTGCCTGATTATCAATTGTCTTATCCGGGTTCTTGTTTGCTTAAAACCTTCAGATGCTGTTAATAAAGGCTGTGTGGACCAGTTGCAGCGTGACGCCACGTCATACTGGTGGACAAAAAGCTGATGGTTTCAGCAGTCAAGTTATCAGCATAACAAATTAAAGAATGCAACAGGAAGTGGCAGGAGGATGATTAATGACTTATCACATTAAACTGATGTGTGATTTTAATTGTGTTTCTTATTTAATGAGGACATTAAATAACAAAAAGGGAAATCACGTCTCAATTTTTCTTCCACTTCACAATTCTGTTATGTGCAACTTTATGTTGACTGTTTGCTTAAAATGCTGATAAAACAAACTTTCTCCAGCTGAACAGAAACAAAACTGAAGTTATCATCTTTGGACCTAAAGAGGAGTCAATGCACAGCTTCAGTTATTACAGCTAAAAACCAGCAATCAGCCAGAAATCTCAGTATAGTGATGGACTCTGACCTGAACCTTCAGAGCCATATTAACACAGTTACAAAGTCGGCCTTCTATCGCCTGAAGAACATCTCCATGTCCCAGGGAAATGTAGAGAAACTCATCCATGTGTTTATCTCTAGTCGCACTGATTACTGCAGCAGCGTTTTCACAGGTCTGACTAAAAGTTGCAGCTGATCCAGAACGCTGCTGCTCAGGTTCTGACTAAAACCAGGAAGACAGAGAACCAGATCACCCAGTTCCACAGTCCTTACACTGAGAGAACAGACTTTAAAATCTGGAACAAACTTCCAGAAAACTGCAAAACAGCTGAAACACTGAGTTCCTTCAAATCTAGACTAAAAACTCACCTGGTTTGAGTTATTTTTGAAACATAATCAATGAAACATTTTGATTTGTAACCACTGCAAAATGTAATGTTTTAACTGTTGACTGCGTTCTGACTTTGTATTTTTGTGTTTTTATGATGTAAAACACTTTGAAATGTTTTGTTGCTATACAGATAAAATTTGATTTAGTTTGGTAGTAAAATGTTGTAAAGTTCAAGGTGTATAAATATTTTTCCTTCACAGAGATCTCTGTCTAAAATATTTTCGTTTTCTGCTAGTTTCTGTCCATTCTGTTGATGTATTTTAATGTTTAAATAAAAAAATCGCCTAATGCTCTGGAAACAAAGTTACCTTCATGGGAGGATTTTTGTTTTTCTTTCTCCTCCTCACATTTTATCTCACACTCTGCCTCTCTGTGCCTCCTCTCTCCTTCTGACTTGCGTCAGCACTTCTGCCTGCTGATGAATATATGAATGAAATTATTACTGAAAAAGCACACACACACACACACACGCACGCACGCACGCACGCACGCACACACACACAGACAACTTTTCTCCAGCAAATGAGCTCATGAAGAGATAAATATTTAAATCAGCTCTTCAGCATTAAAATTAACAGAATGTCTCGTTTTTTAATCTTCAGGTGATTTTCTTTGGACCTTTAACATTTCCTTGTATCTAGTGCAAATATTCATCCTTTTGTTTCCTAAAACATGTTGTTGTTTTTTTACAGAGGACATAATTGGCCCTTAGATCCCAGAAATGATGGATGAAAGACAAAAAGCCAAAACTGGAGAAGAAAAAAGGAAAAACAAAGAACGCTGCGGAAAGAAACTCCGACGGTTAATACCTCCACGTCGTCCCTCCCTCCTCTGTCTTTGACTCCTCTAATTTCATACTTTCTTTTTTGTCTCCGTTCTTCCTTCATTTTGCTGTTTCTATGGCAACCGTTTGTGCAATCACAGAGGAAGAAATGATACCTGAGGGGAGCGAGCGAAGGCAGCCGAAGAGCAAACAGACAGATGAAGATTGATACGGAGGATATTTACCTCTGCGTGCGCGTTAACACGGCTGTCCTGTAAATATGCTACACAGACGAGCGTTAAAGAGGAAATGCGAAGAAATTACAAATTATAATTCGGGGATTATAAATGCTAAGTGTGACTGAACCATCTACCCCCGTTTGGAAGATATAAAAGCAGAGAATAAGGAAAACATCTTTGATAGTTAATTATTAACAAAAGTTATCTGCTGTTTTCTGCCATGCGGAGTGTAAAAGGTTTTTATGGGTGTTAGGGAACAACTTTAAGTTGGCCCACTTCTTGATGTACTAAAATCAAACGGTGAATAATTTAATTATGCCCTTTTAGCTCTTCACTGTTTGGGAAATGTAATGATTAGCATGTATCTACACAGGAAGTGCTTTAACCTACTTTTTCTGCCATCTGTCTCATGAAATACATGTGGTAATGTTTTAACCGACACAAAGCACTTAAATCTTATATTCTACTTTCAAATGCTGCTATGTGAAAACTTTTTAGTGTCTAAGTAACTACAAAGACTCGCAAAAGAAAAAAAAATGGCAGAACTTCCTGTTTACCTTGCTTCTGCGTCTCCAGAGATTATTTTTAGGTTTTCTTTAGACACAGTTCTGAACGACAGGAAGGAAAAGAAGCAGAAAGTTGGATCAGAACGACGAAGGGGAAATGCTTAAACGTAAAGACAGAATATTTATTTTACACGTGCAGATCAGGAAGCCTTTAGCTTCCTTTAGTTTCACTGCTTTAGTTTTACACTGATCCCAGAAAACCTCTCTGCTTCTCTTTCCTGCTGATCTCAGAAGAGAGCGTAAGCAGATGAAAATATAAATAAGATTTTTATGTTCTCTGCTATGAAATCAGTCCGTATTCCCAAAATAAATGCAGTAGCAGCAGTTTTAACAACGTTCAGTTCACTTTTGGAAAGGAAAAATGTGTTAATAGGTGAATCTTCCACAGATAATCTGGTGTCACGTTGGGTTTATCCACAATGTTATGGGGTAATGTTTGTAAACTTACATATTTAAAATTAAACAAAAATATTTTGTTTTATTTAACTTGTCATAGAGAAAAATATCCATGTTGATTTTAAAGCCATGTTTTCACCATGTTATTCACACATTTATATCCAAACTAATTCACAAGCTAAATATGTAGTTTACAAACTTCATATGTAGCTTTCAATTAAAAAAATAGTTAGAAAGCTAAATAGTTAGTTTGCAAACTAAATGTTTAAGTTTGAGCTAAATATTAAGCTTTCAAAATAAAATTTATTTTGTCAAATAAATATTTATTTCCAAACCAAATATTTGAACATTAAATGTTTAGTTTGGGAAATAAAAGCCTATTTCCCAAACTAAACATTTCATTATAAAACTAAATATTTAGCTTACTAACAAAATATTTAGTTCAAAACGAAATATTTATTTTCCAAACTAAACATTTAATTTTCAAACTAAATATTCAGATTGCTAACTAGATATTTGCTTCCAAACTAAACATTTAATTTTCAAGCTAAATATTTGGTTTGCTAACAACATATTTAATTCAAAACTAAATGAAAATGAATATTTAGCTTGCTAACTAAACTGCATATTTATGTTCAAGCTAAATATGTAGCTAATATGCTAACTAGCATGTTGATAAGCGGAAGTGTGATATCAAAATAATTCCTCATCCAATAAACTTAATTTTCTAATGGTCCATAATGGTTAATTATAGCAGCAATTACAATTTATCACCATTAAATAAATTTAAAGGTCTTTGAAGTCTGAATCTTAAATTGTAATGGGGGATCTTTCACACATTTTTATTATTCGCTCTTTTTTAGCTCATATTATGGAGTTAGTGAGTGAGTCATGGTTTCAAAATGTCCTTCAAAGCAGAAGAAAGCTGCGTTTAAGTGACTCAAGGAGAATTTGGTTCAAGCAACACCAGTGTATTATTTTACAGGAGAAAATCACAGATGACTCACTCTGTTTGATCAAATGATTTGGTGCCTCCGCTCCAGTTTCAGTGTGATGCGCAGACTGTTACATTCCTGCTTGATTGACAACGTATTCAACAGCCCACCTTCTGTCTTGGAGAAACTCTAAATTGCTTCCTTAAGAGGGATTAAGATAGGATTTTCTCATTCAGATGTCCCTGTAAAGTGGCCTCCGGAGTGAGTCATGCAGGAGTTGTTCATAAAAGCTATTAACTCTGTTCAGCTGAGCTAAGACTGAAGATTCAGTCTCATGAGTTTCCATTTGCTGCAGCTTAATATGTTGTAGATTTTTCCCCAACAAAGTCACAGATTACCAGAGGTGGGCAGAGTTCCCAAAAATTTACTCCAGTAAAAGTAGAAAACAGACGTCCAAGAAATTACAACACGTAAACGGATCAAATTATTAAAAATTACATCATCAAATAGACCAAGTTATAAAGATAAGTGGAATTTTTTTTTTTTTACCAAAATGACAATAATTCATATAAATAACAAAAAATAACAATTCTTCCCATAAAATCTCCTGAAAACTGCAGGTGTGTGTCTGTGTCTGGTGAATTTTTGGTTAAAACATGTTTGTTTTTCATTCAGTGGGAAGAAAATCCAGAAATGTTATTCAGGTAAAAGTAGGGATATTTCATAATAAAATTACTCAAGTAAAACTAAAAAAGTATTTGGTAAAAAATCAACTCAAATGCTGAGTTACTTATAAATTATCAATCATTTAATATTTAAAAAATACATCATCAGATTTCTTTTGAGTTTTCTATAAAATGTATGAATTTAATCATAAAATTTATTTTGGCAGAAATTTACCTCTTCTGTTGTAGATAGAAAAAAAGGAGCACATTTCTGTCAAAAACTAAGAAATTTTGTGCTCACAATATTTTTTTTGACATTTCAAATTCAGAAATTTTCAAGTTTTTTTATAGAAAACTCTCGAAATTTCAGAATTTTTTGGCTGAAATGTGCTTACTACTTTAATTTTGCATGTTTGTTGTATTAAAAGAAAAACCTTTGGCCTCGACTGAATCTAATTTCACTTTATTTCAAAACATTTGCTCTATTTAGCCGAGTTTAAGTAGGAATAAATGCTGATTTGGGTCCAGCTTTTCAGTAGACATCTCTTTGTTTTACCGTTTGTTAAATCTTGGCTATAAAAAGACAAATACTTTGTGTTGTACTTTACATTTTCCTGTGTAAGAAAATAATGTTGGTAACATTTTTACCCTGATTACAAATTACAAGTCTCCATTTGCATCAGTCCAAGGGCCACAAATGGCCCCCTTGCCGCACTTTGGACACCCGAGATCTTGAGTCTTAACTAAGACTAAAAGTTAGAACGGTTTAGTTTAAACAGAACATTTAAAAAAGGATTAAATATTAGTTTGATCTTTCCGATTTTGGCTGAAAAATTTGTAAAATCCAGTGAAAATGAGAAACGGCGTTATTGGTGAGAAGGTTTAATAATTTGGTAAATGGGTCTAAGATGCCATCTAGTGATACTGAAAGGACCAGCTCAGTCAAATCACAGCCTGTGTTTCCTGACTCAGCAGACAGGGGTGATGAGGAGGATGGGTTTCCATGGCAACAGCAGACAGAGAGAAAGAAGAAAACCAAGAAAGGATGAGAAATAGAGGGAAAGAAAAACGAAGGGCAGAAGGAGGAAAATGCAACAAGGCCATCGCTCCAAACAGAAACACTAACCGTTAGGGCAAAGCTCAAAGGTCAAACTTTAACATTTGTTCGTTTTTAATCTCTAGTTTTGAGTCAATAATTCATTAAGGCGGCGCAAATGTTTACCTGCACTTTGAAAATCTATCAAACCAATTTCCCCTGAAGGACAACGAGGAAAAAAATAATTAATCCTGTTCCTCAAAGTTTTATTAATTCATCCTTACGAAAAACCTATTTTTCGTAAGGACGAAAAATCTATTTAGCATTTCCTAAATGCTAAATAGATGTGGGTATTTTACAAAGTACTGTTTGGTATGTGTGTTGTTACTAACAATGGGAAGAAACATTTTTTAACCAAATATGTTCATCAGTTTAGTTGCTACTGACAAAAATGTGATAAAACTGAAAATCCCAACATTTGCAACTCTGATCAGTCACTTCATAAAAATGTAACATAAATGCTGCATAAAACAGAATAAAGGATGTAAATCTGCACAAACGGCTTCTAAAAAACTGTAGACTCAAAAGTAGTTAGATAAAAAAAAGCCTAAAATTAAATAAGTTTTCCAATGTAGATCCAAAACTTTTTTTTTTACGTTGGTGTATTATAGCCACTGTAGATAAAAAAGAAGTATATTTCCACCAAAATCTCAGAAATTTTGTGATTAATCTCAAATTTTCAAAAGAAAATTTTTAACATTTGAAATTCAAAAATTTCCAAGTTTTTTGTAGAACATTTCTGATAATAATCTAAATTTAAAAAAAAAAATCTTGCAGATTTCTTTGTATATATCTAGAAGACTTCTGAGATTATGTTCTAAATTTCTGGATTTTTGGCAGAAATGTACATGTTTTTATGTATTAAAAGAAAGCTTTCAGTTTCTTTTGTTAGTAAATTTATTTTCAGTAATAAGAACAGGATTTAGGTAACATCCTGTTGTGGCCACATTGAAGCCGCCTTAACTTATTACTGCATTTGTCCAGTAAACAGAGAGCTCTCTCTTTCAGTATACTTCAAGAATTTTCACTTTGGTAAAAAGATTCACATTTGTGGGGAAGTACCACAAGCTTAAAGAGAAGTCTGTATTTATAAAAATATATGAGATTCAGATAAAGTCAGTAGCTTTATCGACCATAAAATTGCACAAATTGAAACAATAAAAAAAAAAAATTTTTTGATCAACTGTTTTTGCGGTGAGGATGAGGCAGTTTTTCAGCTGTACTGAAATGCAGAACTGTAATGAAAACACTTTTCACACAGCACAAGTCATGTGATCAACAGCCAGACGTTACTACTGCCAGAAACAACAAAGAAGATGATGGTTTGTTTTTATTTAGTCAGACTAAGTGCAGCTGGTTCCACCAGAGCTCTCACAGCATCGCACAATTCATGAAAAGTTGTGTGGCATTCAAACGTGTTGAATCCATAATTATTCATAATTAATATAGCAGACTTAAATTTCCCCAAAACGCCACGTTAGCTGCATACGTTAGCCACAAATGTTAGCTGCATAAGACATCAACGTCTCCTCTGATGGTTGAATTCAGAATACATCTCATGTTTACATCCATTGCTGCCATGACTTTTAGTGACTTATCTCGTGAACAAACTAATTCATGTGTGATTTTAACTTCATTACCGACATTAGCAGAATATAGACAAAGACCTGCGCACATTTGTTATCTAAATGCTGCTTGTATGTGGTTGTAAATGATTGTAGGTATGCACAAAAGAATAAATAAAAGACTGAAGATTGTTCCTTTGCCTTTCATTTTCTTTCAAACAAATGCGACGTCTATATTTCCAACGAGAGGTAAACACTGAGAACCTACCAGTACTGTAGGCCAAACAGGGTTCAGATGCCGATGTATGAGGCTTTGGTGAGTCTGTCAGTCACCCTGGGTATCAGAGGTGGGTGGAGCTTATATCCCCAGGTGGCGGTCTGTGGTTTGTAAGGTTCATCTCTGCCTCCTCTGAACTCCTCCCCTGAGCCGCTGCAGGGTTTTTATGGGTAGCACGCTATGCTGAACATATTTTTATCACACAGTTGGACTTTTTCTTTGTCTTTCCTCTTTATTTCTGTCTTCATAAGGTTTTCCTGTGTGAACAAACAGAAAACATTCAGTTAGCTCAAAAAGCCTGTCTGAATGGATGCTAATGAGCATTAGTCAAGCAGGGTGGAGGAAGAGTTATGCTGTGGGAGACTAAATGAAGCCCCATCGTGAAAAACATGTGTTTGTGGCTTATTGAAGGACTGCCTTCAATAAGGACAATGAGCCTAAACTTACAAGCTGGTTTAGATCAGGGGTGTCCAAAGTGCGGCCCGCGGGCCATTTGTGACCCTCAGATTGACTTTATTAGGCCCCCAACTGCAATTCAAAAATTACACAAATTTAGCCTGCAGATGCAGGCTAAATTTGGATGGAGACTTTTAATTTGTAATCAGGGTAAAAATTCACACCAACATTATTTCCTTACACAAGAAAATGTAAAGTGCAATGCAAAGCATTTGTCTTTATATAACCAAGTTTTAAAAAAAGAAACTGAAAACTGGGTGTTTTTCTTCTAATTAGAAAACATGCAAAATTATAGCAGTTTTAACTCAGAAAATAATGTTTATGAAGCTGATTTAACAATAAACAAGTGTCTGAAATTTGTTTTCTAAGTTCTAATTGTTTATTCATTTTCAATTGTAAGTTTTAACTTGCTTCAATTTAAGCCAAATTATTATTTCAGAACATGCACACATTTCTCTCTTATTTTAACTTACATTATCAAGTTAAAATAGCCACTTATTTTACTTTAGAATAATTTAAAGTCCTGATTCAAACTGCATAAACAAACCTTCTGACCTGATAATGAATTTTATTAAACATCTCAGTGAATTCGGCTCAAGGTAACACACTTCCATCTCAGGATACAAAAACATGCCGCTAAGCACCCTGGGAAATAGTTCTCACTCCTGTCTTTTCCTTTTTTATTTTTTTAAGTGCCAACTTAAAAACTCAACTGGAGGTTTGACAAAATTAATAAAAAGTTTACGCAACTTACTACTGTAAGTTTATCTTTCACAAACTCACACATTTAAGTTCAAAATCTAACTGGACTTAAAGAGTAGAAGACAGTAGACACCACTAAATGCGGCTGAAACGTTTTACAGTGAAACAACATTCGCTGTTTGTTGGGACTGCTCCTTTAAGCTCATTTACTTCTGTTTGCCCTGCCTTTCCGCCTACGCTCTGCTTCCCTCTCTTTATCCCGACCATCCCTGCAAACAAAGTGAGAGCCAAGGGTGAATTAATAAAGGAGCGAAAGTAGAGCACAACTCCCCGAGGTCTGCCTTTTCTGGGACGCTCACACAGAGAAAGGCTCTCAGACACACAAACGACAACACAATCTACATAAATCTAAGCCTTTATTGTGATAAAAAGCAAAAATCAGATGCTACAAAGTGGTAACAAATCATTGTCTGCAAGTAGTAAAACTGAGGAGAATGATGAAAAAATAAGAAAAAAATGAGGATTTTTTTTTAGCTTAGATGTTAAAAGCATGTTATTCTTAGGCTTTCATTCATATTCTTTGTGTTTATTTTCTTTTTAATGTTCTGATTGTTCATTTTCTTCTGTTAAATTTTGTCTCTGTACTACAGTCTTGATCCTCCCCTCCTTTAGTTTTTCCCAATTATCTTCTTTTCCTTTCTTTTTGTTGTCATTCATCATCATTCCTTCACGTTTCTATTTTTCTTTATTCCCTTATTTTTTAAATGGCTTGCTTATGTAACTCAATTTATTAAGTGAAAAATATAGAATAGCCACACAAACTGATGAATATTACTATTTTCCACTTACAGCTGATAAAAACAGCTGCTTTTACACGGGATGCTAACCAGATTTTTCCACACATGCTAGGCTACATGACGGATGTAGCCTAGCATGTAGCGCGACATTGTTTCCATGGTTACCAATGGTTAGACGCGCGCCTTCTCCATAATGCAATATTGAATATCTTTGTAAGTCTACAGACGTATAAAGTATTTGAAAGTTAGTCTTCTTACCATGTAAAAAGCGTTCGCTGCAAAACTGCTTAAACCGAGGGCTGCCAGTCGTTATGATTAACGGCTGCTCTCCATCGCCGCAGCATCTTTCCTCATTAAGTTATACAGCAAAATAAAAAGTTTGGTTTCTCTCCTTGTCTGTTTATGCAGCAACCCATGACCATTTTAAAGGTGAAATAAACTAAACACAGGTGATATTAGGCTGGTTTTTGAAAAGGCTTTAAAGGAACTAGGTGGTTTTAACGTCCATCATGGCGGAGCGGGCAGATTTCTGACGTCACATGCAAAGAGTCAATACTCCCTCTCTGTTAAATAACTTTCATACAAAAATCAGCTGTTGAGTCTCATTCCTGCAGATCTAAAATAAGTTATTAGTACAGGCAGACTGCTGTTCAAACAAGAGCATAACACTTGTCCTTAACAGGTTTTATTGTTCTAAGCAGTTAACAATTCTGGCTCATCTAGCGAGCAAAAATAAATCCCTCAGGACTTTGATTGTGATTCAACACACAGAAGCGGCACAGTCAGATGCTGGGGATCAAGCCAGCAACTGTTCAATTATTCTTTGAATTTCCTCACATTTCTGCCAGCCACTAAGCTCTTCATCCCCAAATATATCCTCTTTTACTCTGCTTCTACCAATAACTTTGTTTTGTTTTATTTCATCGTGTTGACCAAAGCTAAACAAGAAGGTGAATGAATGAAACAAGTAAAAACTCCTCGATAATCAGTGGATGCTCAGAGGTTTATATGAACTGATTGATTATGATTGTTTCAGTCATAGTTTTTATTTGATAAATGGTAATAAATTAACAATTTAATTTGATCCATTGTTGAACAGACAGTTTAAATACTGTATAATCTGACTAATTGTAACAAATCTGCATATAAATGGATGAGCACATTTCCTAGCAACAAATGAGAGAAATAACAATAAAAAACTGACAAAATAGAAACAAAAACTTAGAAATCTGCAACCAACTTAAATCAGTGAGCAGTTTACCTCTGAGTGACGTTTACATTTAGGGAAAATAGACCTTTCCTCTGTAACTTCTACTCTGTTTGTTTCCTATCTGATAACTGTCATTAAAGACAAATATTAGCACAAAAAAAAACTGCTAACGTCTAAACTTGTAGCCCCTTGCGTTACTAAACTATAACAAATGTGCCAGATATAATTAAATAACCCTCAAGCAAATTTTATATTTTTCTTGAAACCCATCTTACTGAATATTACTAATGTATGAAGCTAAAAAATAACTTCAAATTAAAATCTCCTCCTCATTTAGGCGATGAAACAACCTGCATCACCAAAAATAGTCTGTATGAGATATTGGGGTTACTGGGAGGCCTCCTTCTAAACGGCCTGAACTGGGAAATTAAGTTTTATTAAATGAGAAGGTGACAGCTGCTGTCTACATCTATTATGAATAGAGATGAGTGTTGTAATTATTCTTGTTTAAATGCGTAAAATCCAAGTTATTGTCGTTAGAAACATTTACTCAAGTTTCTTATTTAGCAAAATTAATTTAAATGTTTCATCATCACTGAGCAAGACAGAGATCCCTTTCAGTTTTATAGCTTTTCTTTTAAAATATATTTTTCTTCTTTTTCTGCACTAAAATTATCATCAGCTTCCAGTAAAATATACCAATAAATATGGAGAGGTTTCCCCTTCATGCATGTATATTACCTCCTTAATTTGAAAAACTGACAGAGTTTGCTTAGCCAAGCTTTTTCTTTTAATCTAATCTATCATGGCATCTTGGTTTAAAATTGAAAACACACACAAACTCAAGGTTGCCCAAATTTAGCACTTTCAAATACCTCATGATTTTCAGTAATAATGGAAAACGCGTATTGACCGAATGGGATGACCTGATCAGATATTGGCCTGGAGTCCCGATCAAAGCTTTGAAAATGACTAAACTTAGTTCACATCATGCACACATGTATCATGTTAGCTGCATTACCCATATGGAGCTAAATTAGTCTCAAAAAGCTTCATAAAGCGCACAACTCTACAACGTAATTCACAGGCACATGCAGAGGGGGGGCCTGGGGGGGCTTGAGCACCTGCCCTTTTAGCTCCTTGCCCCAAAAAGGAGCAAAAGTTATGTTTACCCTTTCACATAACAGAGGTAAACAGAGAACACAAAAGTTGTACTAAAGAGTAGTTGTACTTCAACATAGTTTTACTGAAGTAAAAATAAAAAGTAGCTATCCATGAAATTACTCAAGTAAAAAAGTATTTGGTGAAAAAAAAAACTACTCAAGTGCTGAGTAACAGATAAAATTATCAATCATTTAATATTTAAGAATAACATGATCAGATGGTCAAAAAACATCAAGTTAAAAGGAAATTTTGGTATTTTAAGGATGAAAATGACAAAAAAATTATATAAAAAATATATAAAAAACAACAAAAGAAAAATATTTCACAATCAGTTTCATTCAACAAAAAACGTATGAAACTTTAATAAAAACTGCAAGTGTGCGTCTGTCTGGTGAACTTTTGGTTAAAACATGTTTGATTTTCATTCGGTGGGTAGAATAAGAGTACAGATACTTCACAATAAAATTACTACAGTAAAATTAAACAGTACAAAAGTTACTAAAATAAATGTAATTGAGTAAATGTAACTCAGTTTGGAGCTTTCAACTTTTGAGACTTTTGTGCACAGAATTCACAAGTGATGTGATGCATTCCAAGGCTGGCGGAAAGCTGGGATATCTGAGAATTAGAACTGTAATGGGGGCTTCAATGAAAAATAATAGCTTGAATATTTGAAACAGTATTTTTGTTTTGCCCAGTTGGCCAAAACGGTAAATTAAAAACATACACTTACATCAAAGTTACTGGATTCTAAAAGTACAAACTGCTGAAATATAGTAATGAATGTTTTTTTCTTTTCTTGGAAAAATAAAAACTCTGAAAACTAAGGAGAGCAGCAGTACCATCTCTATTCATATAGTTGATATAGCCTACTCTGTGTAGCAGCTGAGCTTTTCTGTTGCCTGTCTTATTCTGTGGTGTGACTCAATGTGTGTTAATTCACACTACAGACCAATATCACCACCTAGTGTAAGGAGTAGGAACAGGCCTGACCATTGACGTTATTGGAGTGTGACCCACTTTTGATATGGAAACCCTCTTTTCAAACTTTTTTTTTCTAGGAAACACTCAACCTTTGGAAAGATGCTTTAATATTTGAGTAATGTTCATTTATTCATTTTTTAAAATCAGCTTAATAACTTTTCTAAACCAACTAAAATAACACAGGAAACTCAATTTGCAGAAAGAAAACTAATCCACTGAAATACTTGTCATGTATGATGAAACATCAATTCAAGAAAAAAACACATGACCTGACTATGACATTTCCTTCCCAAATGGATTAGACAGTGGAAGTAGTGGTAACCAGGATGAAGCTGCCAAAATAAAAGCTCAGCAATAAAACAATACAGAGTGTAAGAGTTAAAAAGAAACTGAACTTTAAACATCATTGAAATATTTTATATCATGTCCAATATAGAAAGAGAAATGGAGGACAAATGGAAGGAAGACAGATTTTAAGTCATCAACAAAATAAAATTGCAAGAGCAAGAAATAGTCTAAAAAGTGAGAGTTGAGGAAGAAGAAGCAGGAAGATTGAGAAAAGAAAAGAGCCTCTTGCAGAAGCCCAAGGGGTATCCTGCTATCCCAGAATGCTCTGCTCTAACCTACTTTGGTATTTCTGTTTCTGTCTTTGTCTCTGCAGCGCTCTGAGTGGGCTACAGCTACCCAGTACACACCATATTTGAACAGGGTTGTAGGTGTGTGTGTGTGTGTGTGTGTCTGTGTGTGTGCGCGTGTGTGTGACCAAATTAAACAAAGACCACACATTTGAGTAACTGCAGCTTTAGGAAGAGCAAATCTGCAAACTTTTGATAATTACTGTTCCTATTTTTGAGTGTTTTTAAGCTCTGCATTTGTGTGTTTGTAACTGTGTCCTTAAAATGACTCAGTCCAAGTGTAGCCTATATATCTGAGTGTGTATCCATGGGTGAATGGGTTTGTGGATTGTATAACTGAGTGTGTGTGAGTGTGACTGTTGTGAGGACTCAGTGGGCAGCGCAACGACCAGCTCAGCAACACTCCGTTACCATGGAAAACATCCATCCAGCTCAACTTTCCTCCTCATATTAATGACTTAAATAGGCATCTACTGACTTATTAATATATATTTCATATTTTTTATGTAGATTTTGCTAATATTAATTAAATAATATTGGAGAAAAAAAATACTTATTCCATTGGTAGATTATTTCACTTATAAAATGAGAAAAATATCTTGTTATAAGTGAATTTATTTGCCTTTATCATCAATATTAAGGAATTATTTACTTAAAACAAGCTCCTATATCTTGCTGAAAAGTTACGTGTAAGTTTGTTGTGTCTTATTTCAGTGATACTAAGATATTTGAACCAGAAACTAGACCAAAGATACTTGGTAAGAGTTTGTGTTTTTGCAGTGTATTTTTTTTTTCAAATGAAAAAGAAAACTTAACATAATTCTATGTTAAAGATTAGTTCCAATAAACAACTTCAGTGTGTCTCAAATAAAAGCATAAAATGTTCGGAAAATGTTTATTTTATACTCACCTGCCCAAAGGAGGTTAACTAAATTCTACTTTTGTCTTTTTTATTCCAACATTTTTTTTCTAACTGATATAGGACCTGAAACAAAAACAAGCAGAATTCCCTTTTACAGTGCATGTAAGGTGAAATTGTATTATATGATAAATAATAATATGATAAATAGTGATACACAGCTGGAATCAGGGCTCCACCTGCTGCATGCCCAGCAACACAGACACAATTATACTTCTATTTTAGAGCACACTCTCTGATTCTCTAATGTGATATGATAATAGTAAAAGCCCGCCGGTGACATGTGATTTACACGTTAACACACATTAACCCTTCTGTTTGTCTCAGGTGTAGAAGGCTGACTTCACGACAGAAACGCTCAGGTTTACTGCAGTTATTCTAGAAAAACAGGAAACCAAACTGGTGGTTAACATCAGTCCAGCAATTTCTGCCTCTATACGTTAAATAAAATACAATAAATAATCTAAACAAACTACAAGTCAATAGCTCCCAATCAGCAGTTAGCAGCAGTTATGAAATTAAACTAGCTAAAAGGGACATTAATAACAACAGTTAAAAATATACAAGACACAGCAAAATTGCTCATGGAACACAGTATATAATTAAATTTCTCTCAAATATGTGTTAATATATAATGTTAGTAAAGAAAACACAGAGCCAATCCTAACATACCAGTTACCAACGGCAACAGGAAAAGGGGGAGGAGCTGTCAGTTACTGGTTACTACGGTAACCACCAACTGTCAAGAGCAGCAGAACAGAACTTTGATACATTTTTAGCAAAAGTCTGGAGACTTTATGACTAAACAAAATAAATTTAGAGTAAATAAATTCTGACAAACTTCTACATATAAACTTTCCAGTCTTTGTCACACTGTTGAGTATTTGGCAATGTCATAAACAGACAAGATGCCATATTTCAAAATCCTCTTCACACTGTGGGTGTGTGTAAAATTTTACTGTAACAACGAGGCAGCTTGAATTGTAGTCTATTTTATTCAGGTCTTGGGAAAAACAAAAAATGAAAGACATAGTGGAACATGGGCATATTTTAAGGTAGTGAACATTCAGTCTGTAGCACAAGGAACAATCTGGCAACCTTGCTTAATCATATTACTAGAAATGTTTCTCTACCAGTGGTTTCTGCAAAACACGGCACCAACACAAGCCAGTTTCTGTTTCTCTGAACCAACTATTTACTGATTCCAGCATTACTTTGTGCCTTCATCCCACTTTCAAGATACACTGTGCTCTGCCTAGATGAAGCACTGATATCATATTTACAATGAGAGGATTGCATGGTTTTCATGGCAACAAACAGTTACGCTCATTGTCAGTAAGAACTCGATGTTACTACCAGTTGCCATTATCTCATGAAAGATAACGTTTTAATTTTTTTTTTTTTACTGTAGTTTGCAATACTGAGAATTTCTGTTCAAAACATAAAGGTACTCAAAATATCAGTATTAATTATAATTTTTGTAACCCTGTGAGTGCTAGTTGGACCTTATTGTTGTAGATTTTGACAATATTTTTTTAAGATCAATTAAATTGTATCTTAGGTCATGTTTTCCTTAATCTATAAAGAATACTGAAAATTTAGGTTGTTGTTTTTTTTTTATCTTAATTTCAGAACTGAACCATAATGTTTGAAAAAATAATGTAAAATATAATACTATGCAGAAATTTAAGTGACTTTCTGACTAAACAAAAGCTTATAAGTAGGGCTGGACAGTGGCTGAAAATCGTTTCACAATATTAGTGTTTCATATCAGTCAAATATTGATAATTATTGATTAGTTTTTGTTTTATTCACAGTTTTCACTCCAAACCATTATTTTATTTTTAAGCATTAATGATGCACAGGGGTGAAACATTAAACTGCTGCTGCACAAGTTACTCAACAGGTTGTTGCTAGGTAACCAAAGAGAGAGTGCGTTGCTAGGTAACCAAAGAGAGAATGAGTTGATCCTGCATCAGAGTTCAATGAATTTACTGAAAATCCTATCGGTATTATAAATTGACATTGATCACACGTATATCACATATATTGTTACTGACTTATGGTCCAGCCCTAGGTATTAGTCAATTAAATAACACTTTTTTAACCACTAATCACCTTTATGGCAATATCTATTCTTATATCTAATCTAATGTTTACTATGCAAAAGACTATGAGCAATCCAACTCTCACATCTTTTATTAAACTTCTGCTACAGAATCAACACAACTCAAATATTACAGCAGTTATGCTAACTACTGTTTTTAAATCAAATCCTAAGCTTTACTTTCTTCTCTGATGATGAGTCCCTCACATCTGCAACATCTGCAGGTAAAATGTAACATTGAAAATAAAACTGATAGCTTGCCCTACATTTCGGATTATTTTGACCACTTGGGGGCGCACATAGAGCACTGAAATGATTAGCTGAAACTAAAATGAGGAAAAACAAACAAAACACCTTATATTACTATAAAGTTAATTAATCCCTTTCTGAAATGGCAAACCACTAAATTTTGCACCCTTGATTCCAGTAGACATGTACTATTCAGAATGTATCTAAAGTGGCAGATTCTCCAACTTTATAACAGAATTTGATTTCTAATGAACTGTCCTGTTTTTCCACATATATCAAACTATGTAATGCCAGGAGAGATGGCAAGAAAAGGAAATTGCGTCACATTTTGTTTATAATTTTCCATTTATAAACCTTGGAGGTGAGTTTACATGCAGATTTATTCTTGAATAGAAGTTCTTAGGAGAGCAAACAACAGCCTGCATCCTAGTTAAACAAATTACTGTTCTCTTCTTCTTTTGTACATTTCTTGTAATTAACGTTAATAAAATGTCAAGCAGTAGGAGGTTGATGATGTGAGAAGTTGCAGATCACTACTAGAGCCTACACTGTTTGGGTTTGGGAAACTATCATTGGAAACCGCTGCATTAAACTGGATAACGGCTGAGGAGACACTGAGTCACCCTTTTTCTAATTCACGCAAACACTAAAACTACGACACGCACGTACTTCCAGGAACGGCTCTGCAGCAAGTTCTAAAGAAATCTGAGCAGCAGAAAGATGTCAGAGATGTCCTGTTGATGTGTGGGAACAATCAGCACCACTGAAGAGCCTGCAAAGCTCCAGCCTGATCCCACCCTGGAGCTTTGTGAGAATGTCCATGGGCATCCTGTGCAGCGTGCGTGTGTGTGTGTGTGTGTGTGTGTGTGTGTGGGCGGACAGAGAAGCTGAGTTGTCACGTTGGCCAGAACATATCTGCATATTCATAATCAAGCAACATACAAATCAGGTAAGCAGAAATAAAACTTCACAAGCAAATTGAGAAGCAGTAATGGTGTCATGCTAAGGACAGCAGCAGAAAGCTGCACAACTTAAAGAGATAAAGTGAGAGCGCAAGAGGAAAGACACAATGGCAGAATATGAGAGAGAGGGAGAGAGAAAGAGAGAGAGGAGGAGAAAGAGTGGTAGGCAGGAGACTGTGTGGGTTGACTTTTTCTCTCTCCCGGGTGCTATGGAAACCTACAGAGCTGCAGCTCATCAGTGGAGAGGAGGAAATAAAGACAAAAAGGTAGGAAGATAGAGAAGAAATGAGGGGAAAATAGTCATAGAAGAACCGATTTCCTTAATTTTGAGAGAGAGGTAATCATCTGATACTTACATGTGATGCAGATCTGATCTACTTCACCAGATGTCTACAAAAATAAAAAAAATATCCACTGTCCTCTTCTGCTCTCCTGTAAGAGGTTTGACTGACAGACCGGCCCATCAGGTCATGTCTGCACGTTTGCAGCTAACAGTCGCCCCACTTATGCTAAGTAAGCAACTTTCTTACTGTCTCTAGTGTCATTTCAAACTTAAAAAAAATTGGTATCGGCCAGGCAGGCTTTTTAAAGATCAGCAAGCAGCCAGAAAACTGCAATCGGTGCACCCCTAGTTACACAGCTGTTGATTAAATCTAACCCATGTTTGTGAAACGGTACATAAATGCAGATTTACATGTTTTAATGGGCACACACAACCTACTTATAGGCTAAGTAACGTGGAGGTAAGCGGTAAAGGAATTGGATAAATGATGGGTTAGTGTTTTTTCTTATTAAATTCAATAAACAAACCCCAGATTTAAAAGAAAAACTTGAGTGATTACTCTGGTTCTTTGTATCAAACATCTCTTTGAACTAAACCTGTAGCTAAATTCCCAGTATAGCTCTTAAAAGCCATGTATTTTCTAATGTTTTCTAATGATCAAAATAAGTCCAAAAATGTGATGAAAACCACCTTCTACAGCTTCATTTGGCTCATTCATGCTGGCGCTGAGATTTTCAGTTTTATATGTGCATGAATGATGGTGGGAATGGAAAGCACAGAAAAATCCCAAATGTATTTCTGAGACGCTGCTACGCTTCCTCCTCTCTGCTGCGTCTGCACACCAACATCCACACACGGCCCATATTTCCAGCTCCAGCATCCTGTAGGTGCAGGTTCTCGGATAATTCGGTTCAGCTTCAGGACGCCTGCTTCATAAAACAACGAGCAGCATGATTCTACAGAGAAGTAATTGGGGAAGTTAGGGATGTTATAAAGAAAACAGAAAGTTACCGAAATAAGACAATTTACAGACTCACTGTTTTTATCTGATCAGTGAAATATAGGTCACCATGACAACACCCTTTGCTGTAGAAAGTTAGATATTTTCAAGACAAATATTTGCATTTTTAGTTCCACCTCTACACTTTAGTCACTTTCCGGTGAGTTTCAGTTTTAATGTTTTAACATCAGATCCATTGTAAGCCTTTCTTTGTCTCTAAATTACTCATCTTTTACTGCTAATGTTCAAAGGATTTATAGAAACATTCATGTTTAGAAAGATTGTTTTCTAAAACGGGGATGTTTGAATGTTCATTTGCATGTAAAAAAAACACGAGTTTCATAAATAAAATAAAATACAGACTAATTTTGCAGTTATGAGAAAGTCAGAAACATAAATTAAAAACTTTCGCCCTTTCGTTTTCACTACTTTATTTAATATCAAACAGAAATCATCCAGTGTGATGCAAAGAAACTACAAGGTGGATAAACACGAATCACAGGATCAACAACCGGAGGTGAAGAAGACGACAGGAAGTAGTTAGAGGATCGTGACGTGGCATGTTGTTTAGTCACGTGTTTTTATTGCATTTCTTATTCAACGGAAACAACGCAATTGTGCAATTGTTTATTATATTGATGAAAAAGTACTCATAAGATATTTTTCCATGTTAAAAGTAAAATAATCTGCCAATGGTTAATATAATCAATATTAAGGAATTGACTTAAAACAAGCTGCTACATCTTGCTGAAAGGTCATCCATTAGTTAGTTTTGTCTTATTTTAAGTTTAATAAGATATTTGCACTAGAAAGGGGGTCAAAAATCCTGGTAAGATGGAGTGTTTTTGCAGTGTACACATTAATCCGTGTTGCTTTGCTTCATTTGGACACAGACCTGAGGAAGATGCTGGCTATCAGTGGAGTCAGGCACATTGATTATGACTTGTTGCTTCTTGATTACACATTAACATGCTCATGTGCCGCTTAATAATGAGAACAAATGAAAGCTTGTAATTTGAGTGAGTCACTCTCTCAGTCTCCTAAGCTGTGTTATCGTTTTAAAGCCGTTTTATTTGACAGAAGAATTAGACATTGTTCGTGGTAGGAACCTGACATGCTTTGTCTCCCTCATCTGCCCCTCTCAGTCCGCCTCCTTCTGTCTCTCGCTCGCTTCCTCTTGCCCCTCTGCTCATTTCTCACAGTTTCATAATCTTGCTGAGAATGATGCAACTATCCAGTAACAGTATGGACAGGCAGACACGGACAGTCTTTCTAAAATCAGACCTCTCGGAAGGTATTTCTTAGCTTCAGTTTTGTTCTCAAAATAAAGACGAGGATTTCCTTCCCCTTTATATGTTTCTGTTTACAGGAAAAGTCTGGAATGTTTGCCGCTCCTCCATGTAAACGAAAACCAAATAAATGTAAAAGGAATAATCAGGAAATGTTTTATGAAAGGAAAGATGGGTACAACTTAAGGGGAATACTGAATTTCAAAATATGCACTCAAGAGAGCTGAATTAAAAATAAATACAAATCTATGTTACTCAGGCTACGTTCACACTGCAGCCTGAAGTGGCCCAATTCAGATTTTTTGTTATTTATTTATTTATTTTGGCGTGGTCGTTCACACCACTACGACTTGTGTTTTTTCTTTTTTTATGTATTTATTTTAATAACTTTATGCTTCTATATGTTCTCCCGGGTGAACCGCAGACGACCTGAAAGTCTCCCGCATGCGCAGTAGAGGGCGCAATAACGTCACAGATAGTGAACATGCTCAGTGTTTTGCCAACCGCCACAGTGTTTGCAGAAGTAAACACGGATGCTAATGGTGGAGCATAGCTTACGATTTTGAAGTTGTCCGACCGGAGCAGCGCATTAACAACTCAATCCTTTACAGTCCGCCATGGTTGGTGTTTTTCTTCCCGCTTGCGCGTATCAGGACGCAGAAGAATGACGTTTCTCGAGTATCAGTGACGTTCAGGTCGGATGAATCATAGACCCCTCATGGAGCGGGTCGGCCCGTTGGTGCGACACGTAACAGCGTCCGCCATATTGAATGTGGAATATGTGCCAGTAAGCTAATACAAGTAAACGGACCTAACTTCACAAAGTGCCGTTCTACAAAGTGTTTTAAATTAATTCCTGTCATTGACACATTTTCTCACACACATTAATATATTTGGCAATCAAAGAAATGACTAAAGACAGCGTTTCTAACTTTTGATGTGATTAATTGTTTTGGGGCATTTCTGAATAAAGAGCACAATGTTTTTATTTGATAGAAATTATTCTGATAATTTTTATATTGACATTGATGAACAGACACACTTTTACAGTGTTTAGTTAAAGAACATATTTACATAATTCCATAATTTAATGTACATTTAACGTTTCAAGACAAATTATTTTCTTGTATTTATTTTTTATACATTATTGAAAAATTACTTTTGGTTTATAAATCAGTCATTGTCAATCATTAAACTACATAAACTACATATTTTTCTTACTTCTTTCCAGAGAAAAAAAAATATTACAGTATGTCAACTCTGCTATTGACAGCAAAGAGTTAAAATAATTCTAACAGAGCAAATTATTTTTATTTCATTACATAAGGTGTAATACTCAGTGTAATACTCTAATACTTCAGATTGAGATTTAAAAATACACAAAAAGTGAAAGAATAAAACATTTATTTATTATACTGGGAACACTGGCCACAGGCAGGGCTTCAGTCTGCTGGTCACGCTGGGAGAACTCAATGACTAATGATACATCCTGGTTCACAGGCTAAAGCCAAGGATAAAAGAGAAATTATCAAAGTGTAATAGAAAATATTTGTTTCCTTGACATTCAGAAAAAGACATTTTCAGCATGTTGGGCTCTGACTCGTAGCATCTTTACAGCTAAATACCGACATGGAGAAGCTGAGCTGGGAAACAGACTGAAGAACAGCAGCTCCAGCTCTGATCCTGACTGATCTTTCCTCACTAAATCCTCTGGTTTTTTAATGAACTTCCATCTAACAGCGGTTTCTCATCAGCTCTCATTAGAAAACAGTGTGAAAACGTTAGCGGCTATGCTAACAATCAGCGGTTATTTCGGGCCAATTTAGCTACATAGGAAATATTTCTCGGTTGTTTAGAAGCGAATTTCTGGCTGCAAAGTCAAGACATTCTGATCTTTCATACTTACCTGTGAAAGGTAATGCCAATGAATCCAGTTTGTTTCATAAAACGGTTGAAACACACAGAACAGGACTTAAGGAGCTCCTATCGCCCTGCTGCCACATAGAAGATGGCGGACGACTCAGCGCTGCATGAGGCGTCTACGTATTGATGTCTATGGGATGAATGCAATCTGACCGTTAAGATTCAGGTCATATTTGAAAAGATCGGCTACATATCGGACATCCAAGTGGTTATTCGAAAAGAAATCCGACCTGTGTTGTTCAGACTAGTAAGATCAGATACAGGTCGCAAAAAAAGAAGAAAATTGGGTCACTTCGGGCTGCAGTGTGAACGTAGCCTCACATTGTAGAGATGAATTGATAATTATTGAGTCGATTTCATTAAATTGAAATAAGGGGAAGAATTAAATAAGTGTTCACTGTTTCCTACTCCTTTTCAAACAGAAAAGTAGCGGTAAACAAATATTTTTGTTCTTGGTTTTGCATGCACATGTTTTCTCTGTCTACCGATTGCTTATTTCTTGTTTTTAAAAAGCTGTTTGAAATAAATACATTAAATCAATAAATAATTGGTAACTTCTAAATCTTTTAATTATAGCAGTTGGCAAAAAACAAACAAACAAAAACAACATAACAGCTGGTGATCATTTTCCAGAGAATATGGTCTGAAATAAAAATCACAAATATTGAAAGACAGCTCATCCTCCGTGATACCAACACAGGCTATTAATAATATGGGAAACTAGTTTTAATCTTTGGAGAAACTTCATTTCTCTTCTGGAGAGCTTCAGATAATAACCTTTGGGAAGGCTTTGACTAGCAGATGAGGTCAGGGACCGGTTCATTCAAGTGGTGGGGTTTAAATACTGGCTCTCTAAGACTTTCTCCCTGTTTGTAAAATCGAGTTAATGAACTCTCCTGAAACTGCTCATTATGAGGCCGTATAAAGAAAACTACAGTTTTATCTGTTACAGTTAAATATTAGCAATTTGACATGCTCATAAAAAGTATTTTAGGGCAGGAAGTCCAACAAAATCCAAAGCTGCAGTATTTAATTTTTTTTTTTTACTTTTTACTTTCACTATGGCTTGACAGTATGGCATTAGACAGATAATCTGTGAAAAAATCTAGCTCCCCTGAAAGAAGCAGCCAATCAGAGCCAGGAGGCGGGCCTTAGCGTTTTCAATCAGCATTGCCTGTCATGAATGCTAAAGCTAGTTAGCATGGCTGCTAATGAACACAGATAAAAACAGGTTTCTGGTAACATATCACTGTTTTTTCACCATTAGCGCTAATACGTTCCTCTGGGCTCTGATTGGTCGTTTAGTAGCTCAGGGAAGATTTAGAAGAGCCTGATCTTTTCACAGATTATCTGTATCATATTACACTACCACTACATAATTTTAACAAATATGTAAAAAGTATATTTAGAAAAAAAAGTTACATACTGCTGCTTTAAAGCCGTTGCTAAAATCCTATCTGTAACACTCTTATATAGGAGGACAGAAATAAAAACTAAAATTCAGATTTCAGTAACCTCCATTTGCTTCCGTTTACAAGCTAACATTAGCTCTACTGCATAGCTGGTGGCTGCAGGAAGTTAGAAAAGCGGCCATATTGTTATTACTGTAAAAATAAGGTTAAAAAAAACAAACATCTGGGACTGTTTATTAAATATTTATTTATTTATTTTTTATCTTGGATCAATGATGCTGGCAGTTTGTTATTAGAGATGTAATTTATCATGATTTTTTTTAAATATAGATGTATGAGGTCTTATAAAGCATTAACACATTTAATAAAGTAAATAGTCAAACTTCCTCAGGCTATCAGCCTTAAATGTTTTATTAGTTATTACCACATGTAGCGAGGACAAAAAGAGTCTGGAGTTTTTATTACTGCAGTTGTCGTGTAAAGTTTCACTGGCAATTTCAAAATGTCAGTTCTAATTGGCAGAAATCACATTATGTTAAGCATTAAAAGACTTCCTTCCTGGTAATTAGCAATCAGTGATGTTACTTTTATGCTGGCAATTATGACAAGAGTTCCTCTGGCGAGACGTGTAATGCGGCCAGCGAACGGGCAAGTTACTAAAACACAAGAGCGATATCACTCTCCCAGGAAACATTATCTGCTCGTAATAATCTGGTAAAACTTCAGAGCTGCCACCACCCCCGTACTTTAAAATTATTCTCCCATGCAGCAGGGTGTGTTGAAATGAGACATTCATTCCAGGCTCAGTCGTCTAAAAAAAAATAAGAAGTAATCAGAAATACATGTAAACCGATGTTATTTATTATTCTGTAAAGTCTTGATTTGGTTGGAGACCGAACAGCTCCACTTATTGATTAGGTAATAATGTGCAGCAATCAAATTTAAATAACCACATATGCTATTAATTTGAGTAAACTCGTCTGATTTATGTTGCAGTCATGTCAAAAGGTTCAGAGCACTTTGAAATGAAATTCAAACCAATTAAGAAACAATCAAAATAAAATTGGTACCAATCAGTTTCTGTAGGTACAAGCAGAAAGAAAGAAAACAGTTGAAGTGCTGGGATTATTAAGAAACGTATTTATACAGCTTTGACCTCACAGGGACAAAGTCCTTGTGGCAGCTGAAGATGAAAATATAGATCAAGCAGATATTTATAGACTTGTGGTTGTTGCTCCAAGGCTGATGCAGTAATAATGACTTTGGTGATTTGCAGCTGAACTAGCCTGCTTCTTCAAAGTGTCCATTTTATTTTATTTTTTTGGGAGGCATCTTTTTAATGCTTTGCCACTGGAGCACATTAAATCATCAACTAAAATGTAGAAACAAATGATTAAATATGTGTATTTTTAAAAAACAATGTTTGAGTAGGAATGTAACCAGAATCTTGCCTTTGATGTTCCCTTTCATTTAAGAGTTGTTAATGGAAAGAGAAACTGCATGTCCAATAATTTCTTTGAACACAGCAGGAGGGGAAATAGCAGGTACTTTTCAAAATTAATTAGTTGATCAATAATCCGATTTTTCACAGTTTTAAGAAAACTTCAACAAACAGGGTTAATTAAGATGTCCAGATCTGGTCCTGAGTATCGCCTTGAGGTCCCAAACTTTAAAAGAAAAAGTCACTTTTACATGTGTGACCTGCTGTTGGTCCACATGTAAAATGTGTTTATGGAGTTTTCACTACGACCTCTAGGGGGCGATAATGTGCTGCACCGCTGCTTAGAAGAGGAGAGGAAGAAAAGAACCAATAAGCAACAAGCTGTTTTGCATCCCTTCCTCTCCTTATTCTATTATTTAAAATAGCCTCTGTTGTTTTTTAATTCTTTGTCATAATCTTACCTGCCTTTTTTGTCGTCTGCTGTGTGTTTGGCGCCACCCTGTGACTGGGAGTATTATTGGAAGTAGGCCTTTGCCAGGGGTGTCCAAACTTTTTGGGCCAAAATTGTAGATTCAAAAGTGGACCGAAAATAACCCAGCCTAAAAACAAGTAAATAAAGCTGTATGGTTTTTATTGTAGGGTCTTTGTAGAAAGAAAAAAAGGAGTAAATTTCTGCCAAAATGAAAAATTATGTGATTAACCTTAAAAAATCTTCTAGAGCTTGAACATTTTCTAGAAAATCTTTCAAAAGAAAATTTTCAACATTTGAAATTAAGAAATTTCCAGTTTGTTTTGTAGAAAATCTGATATAAAAATAAATTTCTAGCAAATTTCATTGTTTTTCATAGAAAATTTCTGAGATTACTCTCAAAATATCTGAGTTTTTTGGCAGATATTTACTACTTTTTTCCCTACAATGGCTCTAATATGCCGTAAGTAGCAGATTTTGCATGTTTGCCATATTAAAAGATAAACATATAGTTTTCAGTTTGTTTTGATTGATACATTTCTTTCAGTAATAAGAACAGGATTTGGGTCACTTTATTTCAAAAAGCTTGTTATATTTATCCAAGTTTAAGAAGGAATAAAAGCTGATTTGGCTGCAGTAAAGTTGGCTTTTCAGGAAAAGTCTCCTGGTTTTACCTTTTGTTAAAACTTGGTTATAAAAAGACAAACGATTTGTGTTATACTTCTTGTGTAAGTAAATAATGTTGGTAACAATTTCCACCTTTATTACAAATTAAAAGTCTCCATCTGCATCTCCGGAACAAATTTGAATCATTTTTGTATTGCACTTGGGGACCACAAAAAATCAGTCCAAGAGCCACAAATGGCCCCCGAGCCGCACTTTGGACACCCTGCCTTAGCCTGTCACTTGAAATCAAAACAGAAGAATGAGATGGAAGTTTAATGTGACAAATCTAAAGACTTAAAGACTAAATACATTTGAATTTAAAATAATATCTAAAATATTTGATATTGACATGAAAACGGATGATAGGCTAACATATTAGCCTATTATTTTAAAAGTTTTATAGATTTGCTGTATTTCAAAACTGGCAGAGGTAAAATGGGAAAGATTTAGCTCTTCATTGTTAGAATGATAACTCATCTACCAGTCTATCCATTATCTATACTCACTTTTACTTGCAGGGTTGCAGAGAACTGATGCCTCACTTGGTACCAAAAAAAATGCATCATTTAGTTTGATTGATGCAGCAT
The DNA here is from genome assembly GCF_051168715.1 of Poecilia mexicana. Taxonomy (NCBI): domain Eukaryota; kingdom Metazoa; phylum Chordata; class Actinopteri; order Cyprinodontiformes; family Poeciliidae; genus Poecilia; species Poecilia mexicana. Next base: position 5,714,950 of record NW_028263373.1, on the reverse strand, counting down.
AAAAACTGAAGTTGTGATTCTCCACAATGCCAAACTTTCCTCATCTTTAATGTGACAAACTGGATATCCGTTCAGTCCATTTGTTTTTGGTCCAACATATCAAATGGACGAAATATAATTTCAGCAAGCAGCTCGTTCTACAGAGTTCTACGATTGGCATAATTATCAGCTGCAGGATTGTTGAAGCACAAACCATTTAAGGGTTTAAGGACGCTGGCCATCGATGAAGGGAACCTGACACACCTGAGGTAGAGACGCTGTCTGCAGAGATAACGGTCGGTCAAAAGGATTGCATTGTGCAACTGTATCAGTCAGGAGAAAAGGACAGAATATACAAAATTATCCCGCATTAATGCAAAGACACGGTAGGGTAAGTTTTAGAAAAACAGCAATAAAAAACCTGAAAACATTTCAGCCAATTGTGATTTCTTGATAAAAGGGAACTGCTGCAAAGCAGAAACTTTCTCTTTAAAAGAGAACTTCAAGACATGGCTAAAATCTTCCAAAACCTTGTAAAATAATGTGTTGAAACCCAACGTGAGCTCTGGTAACAACTCCAAAACAACAATGCATATTAACAAAAGAGCATTATTCCTAAAGTGACACTTTGGTTTTTCTAAAGGTGGAAGACATTTTGAAATGCCAGTCAGTTCTGATTCAAAACCTTTATGTTTTTAATGCATTAAGACAAAAAATGTTTTATTTTTTCAGATTAAGTCCAAGCATATGTCCGAATAAAAAGAACAACTTCGTAAGAGGAGAATTAAAGCTGCAGTATGTAACTTTTATAAAAAAAACAATATGTATTTTTACATATTAGTTAAAACTGTGTCTATGTTCTGACAAATAATCTGTGAAAATATCAATCTCCTCCTCTTCCTCCCTGAATTACTCCAAGAAATGCACCTGCCCTGACAAAAACAACCAATCAGAGCCAGGAGGAGGGTCTTAGTGCAGTCAATCACCTCGTGTACTTGCTGCTAAATGTGCTAATGGTGCAGAAATAACTCATTTGTGCTAACTAGCCTTAGCATTCAGGATAGGCTCTTATCTGCAGCACAGCAGAGAGCAAAGGGGATTGAGCAGCGCCACAAGAAGGGTGATTGACAGCGCTAAGACCCTTCTCCAGGCTCTGATTGGTAGCACTGGAAGAAGGCAGAGGAGCTTAAATTTTTTCACAGAACATCTGTCTCATATCAGACTGTAAAATATCCAGGTATTATTTATTAAAGTTACATTCTGCATATTTAAAGAGTCAAAATGGCTAATCCTAAATCTGACCTGAAGAACCCAGCAGACAAAATGTCCTCACACTTTGAGACTCTTGGAGAAGCTACATTACTAAAACAAGATAACTGCTGTTGACAGACTCCTACCAAAGTCAGATTTTTAGGATGTGCAGCAGGTTATTGCGCCTCTTTTGTTTTCAGATTAACAGTTTAAATGTCTCATTATAAGTGGAAAAAGCTCTAAAGTGTTAAAACCCAGGCATGGTTAGAGGGTTGTGCAAACCTTTAGAGCTACTCTATATATCAGATTTCTGAGTGATGCCGTTATAAACTGACCACAAGACAGGAAGATATTTGCACCTCCTGTTACCACGTTGGCACTTACACTCTGTCATCGTGTGATTTAACAGGCTTACTAAAACACGACTGAATCCGGCCAATCCCTCAGCTCTGCTGTGGAAGTACTCTGCGGTTTACCGGGGCTCAGGCCGTAATCGCCAGATTACCTGCGTTACTGTTTCTCTCGGCTGAGGGCCATCCCAGCGAATCCGTGGGCCGAGGTGAAAATCACGCAGGCTCAAATCCGACTCATGTCCTTCCATCTTCGACTCATCTCCTCTTACTTTCCTGTTCTAACGAAGCAGAAACGACTCCCTAAAAGTTCATACGTGTAGTAGACGGAGAGATTCAGAAGATGAGATGTTTCCTCCTACGCAGGCAGGCAAACAGGCAGCAGCTCCAACACCTCCAGCATGTAGCTCCTGAAACACTATGGAATACCTAATTAGCTCTCACAGATAGCAAACAGGAAGCCTGCAGACTCCAGCCGAGCTGGTAACCGATGGATTGATTGCACAGATTACGCAGATAGGATCTGGATGTACAGTAAGATCCCAGATAAACGGAAATAAAACTACAAACCAAACAGCTACATAGCTGAAATAAACCGGAAACCCTGCTGAGCTGCCATGTTGTGGAAACAAGATGGAGAAGAGTTTTATGAACAGCGTGAGTCAGATATGAAGATGGCTAAAATAGAAATGTCTCCACGCTGTAGGAGGTGTTTCTATCTGCACAGGAACATCTTCGTTTTTCAAAGATAAGAACGTTTATACCAACCCACTGCTTAAACATGGATTTATTAGCTGTGTTAAGCTATTTTAAATAGATTATTGAAGGTTTTGATGGAGAAATGCTTGAGGACTGTTAGTAAAATTTAGAATCAAAATTTGATGCTGTAATGCGAGTGTACTTATTGAAAATTGTGGGGAAAATCCATTTTTAATGTTTTTAACAAAATCACTACCAGTTATTATCAATAACTTACTTTTCTTTCTTAATGTTAATCAGTGTCTGGAAACTTTTATCTCATTTTTATTCCATGGAAAGGCCCAAAATGGAAAAGAGGAGAGAACATGACATTCAGATACGTGTTGATCTTCATTAGTAAGAAATTAGTTTAAAAACACAGCTGCTAACATGACTGAAATTGTGCTCAGCAATGCTGGATATTTTCCCAACATGCACATAAAGAGGATGGCAACAATAGCAATAAAATATCCAAAGTTTTCACTAAAGAACAACAGCAAAGAAAGCCGTAACTACTGCAGAAGTAGTCAAACATATAAATTAATGCAGTTATATTAAAGGTCCAAGAGTTACAACCAACATTTTTGTAACATTTTTTCCACAAAATCATTGATAGATAATGAGATTTTGAGTTTTTTGTCAGCCTTAGCTTTTTAGGACATCCTGTCACTTCCTAAATAAGTGGCTGCGAGGAAATGGCTGCACAACAGATGTGCAGTTATACAATTGTACATCTTTGAAAAGCAGAAGTGGATCCCCCTGCGCACCCAACAGGAGGTTTCTGCATTGTAAGACGACAACAAAACACTTGTCTTTTCCAGCAGCCATTGTACAGCGGTAAAACCAACCAGCTTTGCTTGGGTTACCAGGAGAGGGGCGTCGCCTGCTGATTTGCCAATTTATATTCAGAAGGTTTTTTAAATGACTCATTTTCCAGACACCAAAAATAGTTAACTTTTTTTTAAAAACCAGCTGGGTTGGTTTGATTTTAGAATTAGTAGAAATGCAAATGGAAGTACAGAAACGCGCAAAATGCTAATTTTGCACAATAAGTCCTCTGTGATGTCATCATGATTTCAACTGGAGTTGTAGAAATCTTTCCTGCCATCAGCCATCACCATCTTCAATAACTCTTTGAATAATTGATGAACTACAACATCATTTAATTTCCCTTTGGGATTAATGAAGCATTTTTGAATCTGAATTTGCTTTGAATTTGAGATTGTAGCTCTTTGGCTGCAACTTGTCCAAATGTGTCTGGTGATGCTACCGTTTGGTACGGTAGAGGATCTGTAATGGTGTGGGCTTGTTTCTCAGCCAAACGTCCTTGGAGCTTTCATAGGGCTAAAGAAATCATGCATACTTTTACATTCACTCTTCTATTTTTATCTATATGTGTGGCGGAAAACTAACGTCTCTCATGAATTTCTAAATGGACAAAAGCCAGAGTGGAAGAAGCTTACATTCAGACATTTAAGGGAAAAAAGTAATAAAAAACCCTTCAGGGTGCTAAAAGTTTTCACACCTGGTCTGAAAGCATGTGAGCCGTCCTCAGGTGGTCAGAAAGCCGACTTTTGGCGTGAGAGCAGCCAAGCAGAACGTGAACTCCCTGAAGGTGCCGAGGCCCGAGGGCAAAGAGGGCCCGGCTGTCGCCTGACCCGAAGTAACTAATAGAGGTTTCAGCGACTGCTGGCGCCGCTTCGCTGACACATACTCCAATGGGACGCAAAAACATACCGCCAGAAAGACAGAGAGGGAAGGAACTAGTTACATTTACTGGAGTAACTACTTTTGAAAAAAATGCACTTTTAGGAGTAGTTTTACTTTTACTTGAGTAATTTTATTATGAAGTATCACTAAAGCTTTTTATTGAAAGAAACTGATTTGGAAAAAGTTTCTTTTGCTTGATTTTGTTTTTGGCTACTTATATGAATTATTGTCATTTTCATTCTTAAAATACCAAAATTTAAACTTATTTTGGTCCGTCTGATGTAATTTTTAAATATTAAATGACTGATAATTTGATCAGTTACTCAGTACCAAAGTTGGGTAGTAGCCAGTTACATTTAAAAGAGTAATCTTTTTGAAAAAATGCACTTTTAGGAGTATTTTTACTCTTGAGCAAAATTTCTGGATTTCCTACCCACTGAATGAAAAACAAACATGTTTTAACCAAAACTTTAACAGACACAGAGACACATTGCAGTTTTTGTTAAAGTTTCATAAGTTTTTTATTTTAAAAAACTGATCTGGAAACATTTTCTTTTGCCTGATTTTGTTATTTTTTTGTTGTTTATATAAATTATTGTCATTTTGGTCCTTAAAATACCAAAATTTCCACTCAACTTTATATTGTAGCTTGCCTGATTATGTAATTTTTAAATATTAAATTATTGATCAGTACTTGACTTTTTACCAATACCTTTTTACTCTTACTTTTATAATTTTTTTGGGTTCTCTGCCCTCCTCTGTAGAAAAACATCCAGATTCCTTCAGACTCAAAAAGTAAAGTGTTTTGCTTCATTTGTAGCAGGTAGAGAAAAAGCTTTTCTGGACCAAAGGGAGAGCTTAAAGCTGCACAGAACTGACAGAAGAGTGTAAATGAAGTGTTATGTAATTAATACTCCTCCTCTTATGCAGATACAGTAGACAAGCCCTAGAAATCCTGGCCTAAGCTGTAACTGTATCCGCGTACCGATGGACGGAGCTGCTTTAAATCCCTCCGGCTCCTATATGCTCATATAGGGGAGCTCCCCTTGACTCAGCTAAAGCACAGGCATGACTGACACTGTAACACAAGCTTCATGCAGGATACGGGTTAGCACCAAACCCGTTCTCCAGCCACGCAGTATGCAGAAAATCTCTCTGTCTCACCCACACACACACAGATAGATAACACACCAGCCAAAAGGCCACCTGGTAATGCACAGTGACGACAAGGACAGGTAACAGAAAAGAAAGTGTTGTGATTCTTCTCTTACCAACAAATCCCTCTTCTTTGGGAATCCTTCCCCTCAGCCGGCTTCTTCCTGCGCTGCAGCTTTCATCTTTCCAGCAAAGAGAGCAGGAGGAAAAAACTGAGGGACTTTAAATAATTAGCATTCCACTTGCTCTTGTGTTTTCTCTCCAGCTCTCCTCTCTTCCAGATTTCTCCACTGTCTCTCGGGAAGCAGGAGCATCAGTGATACGCCGCCGCGCGCTCCGCTGCAGGAGGCTGAACGTCAATCACACAGGTAGCCTAGGGAACCGATGAGCCCGCCTCGCAGCCGGCCCTGATTGGCTGGCCGTCCGACAACCAGAAGTCACAAGTCATCGTGGATCTACAGATGGGAACCGAGAGATGTGCCGGGATCATGCAGAGAGCTAAACAAACAGTAGTGTATTGCAGTACTTGTGAACTCTCTTCCTCTTCTCTCGCGCTGACTTCAGAGCCCACTGCTTTATTTTACAGTTGCTTAGCAACAGACTGTCAGCAGTGGATGTTGCAGAGAAGTGGGAGAGAGGAGAGATGAGATCAAGTCCTCAACTTGCTCTTTCTCTCCGGCTGTCAGAAGTGTGGATAGATGTTGAATATTTCAGCTCTGAGGAAGGAGCGGCGTCTCGGTGTTGATCAGGAACATTACGGCATCAGGAAAGGAGGAGAAATTGCTTCAGAAAGCAAACTATGGTGCTTTGATAAATGCCTGAACATTTTCACGTTTTGTCCCTTCATAGACTGTATTTTATTGGAATTTTACAAAAATAAAAATCTGAATTGAACTCCAGGTCAAACATTTCTCCACAGATGTAAAAGTGCGCTCATCTTTAGAACTATCTATCTATGTATATATATCCCATCCCATTTACCTTCTAAGGTACAAATCAAGACTAAAAGTCGCTTTTGATGCGTATGATTTTGCTGATGGCACTCATCAAAATGTAATATTTGTTATGGTGTTTTCTTTATAACTTAGTAATTTTGTGGTTTTATAATGTAAAGCACCTTCAACTGCCTTGCTACTGAAATGTGTTACACAAATAGCACAGACTGTCATAAAAAATTTACTTTTTTACTTATTTGCTGAAACTGTCACTGTATGGTGACAGTATAGTTTGTGACAGATACAAAATCGGGCTTATCTGCCTTCTCCCAACTAGAAACAACCAATCAGAGCCAGGAGGAGGGTCTTAGCATTTTTTCCGTCAGCAGAACCTGTCATGAATGCTAATGCTAGTTAGCATGCCTACTGATGATGGCACATAAATGATTTTCCTGTTGTTTCTCCTCAATTAGCATATTTAGCAGCACCTTCACAAGGATGATTGACAGTGCTAAGCCCCTCCTCCTTGCTCTGATTGCTTGTTTTTGACTGGGAGCAGTGCATTTCTTCAGACAGCCATAGCAGCTCAGGGAGAAGCTTGATTTATTTTCTCAGATTATGTCTCACACTGTCACAACATGGTGACAATTTTAACAAATATGTAAAAGATATTTTAAAAATAAAAGTTCTAAACCGCAGCTTTAAACATGCTGTGTTTAAAATATTGTGAAAGACACATCTGATTTAAGACCCTGCAGTGGCATCCTCATGTCCCTGCTATCATATAAAATAGATGATTATGAATGTTACATAAAACAAGACAATTCACTTAGCCTTCACTGCGTATGTCTTTTCTTATTTTGTCATTTCATGTACAGCTTAAAAATTTCAAAAGGAATTTTAGAACACAACAGTAATGTTTTGTCAAAAACAAATAAACCTTATAGATGTTATTTAGGCAAGTTTTTTTTTTTAAATAAATATATTTCCTGTCTCAACATCTCCAAAGCTTTAATATTTTGCATGCCAAACTTACAGTTGAAACCAGACATTTATATCCACCTTATTCCCAGCCTGAATTATGGGCGCGACTTCCGCCGCAAACCGGAACCGCCATTTGTTTACATGTTAGCAACTCGCTAACCGGCTTTCGTCAGAGGTTTTAAGCTATTAAATATGTGGGAATACCAGCTGTTACAGCATAAATGTGTAAATATTGTTTTTTCGTTACCTGCAGATACTGAGAAGAGGAATGATGACTTGAAGAAATGGCCGCAAATAACCCGCACTAGCATATTTAGCTACTTCATTGACGCAGTTGCTCCGTGTTTCCCTCCGTTGGCTTTTTGTCCTCAATGAAACGAACACACATAAAGCACTTTGGGCGGTCTTTTAAAGTTTAGTTTTGTCATGTTCTAAAGTATATACTTAGTTAGGTTTAATGTTATTTAAAAGATTTTTTTAAAAACAGGTGAAGTACTTTTTATAAATTAACTAAATTTTCCCCTCTCCCCCCAATATCTAACAAAGGCCCTTTATTGTTTTAGGGCTTTCCAAATATATATATATATTTTAACATTCTAGAAATTCAGAAGTTCACATCATGTACTTACTATTTGATAGGATGGACTTCTAAACTGTAAGATTTCCCGACTTCCTGATATCGTGTCTAGTTTGTTTTTCTTCCATGATGTCACACATCAGGTGTTCTCCAAAAATACTCTGTTTAGTTAAGACAGGGGAGTCCAAAGTGTGGCTCGGGGACCATTTGTGGCCCTTGGATTGACTTTGTGTGGCCCCCGCTACATTTAAAAAAATGGTACAAACTTGGCCCGTACACGCAGATGGAGACTTTTAATTCGTAATCAGGGGAAAAATTGTTACCAACTTTATTTTCTTACACAAGAAAATGTAAAGAACACCAGAAAGTATTCTGTCTTTTTATAACTAAGCCTTAACAAAAGTAAAAACCAAGTTTATCCAGAGACTTTTTTTTACTGAAAAGCTGACTTTGCTGCACCCACAATTCAAATCAGATTTTTTTAAAAATTCTTCTAAACTATTCCATTATTTATAGATCAGAAAGAAAACATTAAATGGGAAGTAAAAAGAAGAACAACAGAATAACATTCAAAAACGGGGATTTGACCATTCCTGGATCTGTAAGTCATATTTTTATGCTCCTAATTGTAAACCAACTTTTCCAAAAAACTCATCACCCAGTGAAGGTAGGAGGCCATTTTGGTCAAAAGCAGTGAAAATATGAGCACACTTTAAGGACATAAGCATCTTCCTTCACCCTCTAAGATATGAGAGCGTAAATTAATCCGTTTCTAAAGGCATTCTTAAGGCAAGCGGGCATCAGCTGGGCCACAGCGAGCGATTCGGGGAGAATTGTCCATGTTCCACATGAGCCAACTCTGCCCTGATAGATATGATAAATCAGCAGCTGGAGCAGAAGAGGGAGATGCTGAGGAACAAATGCTGCAAGCTGCTTCCGACTGTCAAACGTTCTCCTTCATCCTCTGGAAACAAAGGAGGCTTAAATGTCACAGGCGTGTTGCACTGTATGCGCAAACAGCGCTTGTGAAACGTCTTTGTTTTGCTGAATTATTCTGATAGTAATCTGTTCAAACGGGAACCTTCTCTACTTCTTTTCATTTTCTTAAGCAAACAGATGAATCAGAGGATCAGTCATGTGTTTTGTTATTCCTGTGCAGTTCACACAGCTTCAAATACATGTTCCAAAATGTTAGAAGAATGCAGGCCTTGCTATTCAAATCATATTTACTCAGTTATGGTTGATGGGCCAAAAAATGTTTACCTTCTCAACAATAAACTAAACAGTTAAAAGATATGTAAATTACTCTAGATCCAAAAATGTACTTTATTGAAAACAAGTTTTCTAATTTTCTATATATCAATTGGAGAAAAACTAAATGTAATCAATTCTGATGAATAAAATCAGGATTTAGGTTACTCTCTTTGAAAATGCCTGATGTATTTATCCAAGTTTATTAAATGAATGAAAAAGCAGATTTGAAGCAAAGTTTGCTTTAGAGTAAAAGTTACTAATTCTCTAAGAGAAAAAAAAGAAATCATTTGTGTTACAGCCAATATTTTCTATTGTAAGAAGATTTTACTTGTTTTGTCCTGATTGAAGATAGAAAGTCTCCATCCATATCAAAAACCCGCACTGGGGGGAAAGTTTGTATCTTTCTTGATTTTAAGTCAGGGGCCACACACAATCAAAAAAAAAAAAAAAAAAAAAAAAAATCTGAGTCCAAAAGTAAAAACAATTGCTGGAAAAACATAAAAATGTCAGTTTCAAAAGTAAAAATTTTCCTGAAAAATTTCTGATTAAATTAAAAATTTTAGTTTTAATTTTATTATTTTATAACTCAAATTGTCTAGAACCTTTTTGAGACCAATCTCAAAGATTTTTGGTGGAAATGTACTCCTTCCCCTTTTCCTTCTGCAATGGCCCAGATACGCTGTAGTTTTCTCTTTTGGAGTGATGTCACCCCAACTGTTAGGGGAGGAAAACTTAACATTTTAAGAGGTCAAAGTTCACATCAGAATCAGTTTGATATTACAGCTGAGTGGCATGTAAACATGCTGCTGATCAGAGATGCAGCTCGTGTTGATGTTGTTGTGAATACTTATGAGTACAGGGAGTCCTGGTCTCGGTTCATTTCTCTGAAAAATGTGCACTAATTATCTGAACTGATAATAATACTGTGTCAACAGAGGGCAGAAACGGGTCACCTCATCAACCAATTAGAATTTTGTTTATTGTGCAAAATCTTCTCACTAAGCAAGGAGGCCATTCCTGAAGCAGAAGAAATATTTTAATAAATCAGCAATGGAGAGAAACTCTGTAAAGTCCTCTTCCTCCACAAAAATTAAACTTTAAAACACAACCAAATCATTTTCTTCTTTACCCAGCAACTATCTTAGTATTAACACCTTGCTTAGGTCAACACAAAGTAGCATGAAGGGGATGAATGTTCTTTAAAATTAAACTTAATTTAATTTCTCATCTCCCCAAACCTCCTCCTACATTTGCTATTTTTTAAAACATTTTTCATTAATCCATAAACTGTATTACTAATCTTTGTCCAGTGAACGTTCTTCCACCTGATCCCTGCATCGCTTTGATATTCAAAGTCTTCTTGACCGTTTCTCCGATTAATGTCGTCTTTACCTAACTTGGCAGTTGAATTGAGCGGTCATATCTTATAAAGTTAGCAGCTGCGCCATATTCTATCAATCATAAGACGAGGGATTCAGGTTGGCCGTGTAAAATACTGAAAGCTTGAGATATTGTTTCACAATCTAATCTCACGTTATGCCTGATCTTGGGTTTATTAAATGGTAGTAAACTATCTTTAACGGTAAAACGGTACGTTTTAACGGGAGCAGCTGTAAGTTACCAACTTGCGATCTCTTAAACCGCAAGTTAGCAGCTGCTAACATACCCAAGATGCTAATGTCGTAAGTAAGCAGCTGCTAACAAACCAAAGATGTTAATGCCGTAAGTTAGCAGCTGCTAACATACCCAAGATGCTAATGTCGTAAGTAAGCAGCTGCTAACAAACCAAAGATGTTAATGCCGTAAGTTAGCAGCTGCTAACATACCCAAGATGCTAATGTCGTAAGTTAGCAGCTGCTAACATACCCAAGATGCTAATGCCGTAAGTTAGCAGCGGGGAGTTGCTAACTTACGGGATTTCAGAGTACAAGTTAGCAACTCGCCATTGCTACGGTCTTTAAAACCAAAATTTAGCAACCGTAAGTTGGCAATTTGGTCTCAAGTTCAACATTAGCTCACTTTACAGTCCCAGCAATCCATCCTAAGCACAAACTTCTGTAGTTTAGAACTGCCATGCAGTCTGTGGTTTATTAAGTAGCTTCAGAAGCTACTTCATTAGCCATTTCTTGGCCAATAAATTCACAAGTTGAGTGTACTAGCCTGCTCTCTGCAATCACAAATCCACAATCCTGGCAAAACACCTTATAATTGGGGCTTTAATACACTAGTTGACCAATTAAGGTTTATTGGATGGCTGAAAATGTCAGCCATCCAAACTAATGTGAAAATGTATTTAAAAAAAATCAGGAGGTGCATCTTGGCATTTTATGGACTTTCTGACAAACTGGTTTCTTCAGTTTATAAATATTTTCTGCTACAGAACTGGAATCCAAAATGAGTGCCACCCACCACTTTTGAAGCAGCACCATTTTCTATATGCAGAAAGTTTGCAGAAAAAATAAAATGCAATTCCATATTTTGTGAAGTTCCATGAATCATGTCAAATATTTAAAATCAACCCAGATTTTTTTTTCATTATTTGGACATCTCACCAGCCCAGGTCTAACCTTATGCTACAATAATGAAAATTTACCCAATGAGAAATATGTTTTCAATACGAGCGATATAGCATGGCAAATAAATTTATAATTACCAAATTTACAAGATGGATAAAATCCTTTGAGGAAATTTGCTTTGTTGCAGCTGAATATGCACACAGAAAAGAAAAGTCATATTTACACCTGCAAATTCTTTATTTTACCACAAGTATACAAAAACTTGACAGACAAATCAGTGAAAATGAGTTATTTACAGAAACAAGAGTACTGGATGTGAGGAGCTGGAGAGGCATGCTGTGCTGGTTTCAGAGTGAGGAAGAGGATCAAGGCGGTCATGAGGAAGACTCTACAGTGACGGACTGGAGGAAACAAGCACAGGTTAAGGTCAGGTGGCTGCTAGTTCAGCTTAATAGGTAAACTTTACTGAAGAGTGACAGTCTTATAGGTTATTCCAAGATGACCCGTTTAGATAGAACTGGCCAATTTTGCTGCATGATAAATTGAACCAGAAGTTATCGCGATAATATTGTCATTTTGAGGCCGTTTAAGACCCGAGTGAAGCTGGCCCACCACCTTCTTTAAGTCAGACAAAATTGATGTCAGTCAATTTTTGTGCAACAAAATCATTTTAATTTTGTTTGTGCCGCTTTGAAGATAAAAGTTTAAAGGTCAACCTGCCTACTTTTATCAAATCAAAATTTGTGTGAAATTTTTGTGCTGCTGTCATCTTAAAGATAAAAATATTTCCATTTTAAAAATGACCATTTCTGAAAAGCTTTAAAAATCACAGCAGCACAAACTTACATTTTTGCTGTATAAACATTTGACACCAGTTTTGTCTAATTTGAATAAGGAGGGGGGGTCAACTTCACTCAGGTGTCGAAGTAATGGTCATAATGCAAGAAACCATTCTCAAAAGACCAATAAACTTCAAATTCTAATTAACATTTAAACACTGGAAATGGAAGACATTCTAAATACCACATTAATAAAATGAATTATGAAGATTCTGTAAACAAAAGTTTTACTTGAGAAAAGGCAAAGTTGAGACCAATGCATCAACCTGAAGACCAATTTGGGTAGAAAGAGAGAAAAATGATAAATTTAGAAGTTTTATTTTGTTGTGCGGTTGATTTGTTCGTTGTGACAGGCTTGGGTATAGCTGATGTCACAATAATGAGCACCAAGACAAATCTGAGTAAACAGACCTTAAAAGGAAACCAAGACAGCCATCTATTCTGAATGGCAAAAAGACACAATTTTGACCTAATTGGGGTTTCTAAAACCATTTCATGCCTTCCGAGAAGCTGGGAATCCCACCAGAAGCAAATATTAACTCTAGAAATCCAACTGCACAGGTTAGTGGAACAGCTACACGTTTCCTGAGTTTAGTAGACGTGGCAAGACGGGCCTATCACTCGCCTCCTTTGATTTTCCTTCCTGGGTTTCACTGCTGTTGCTGGCACTAGAGTCACCGCTGCCATTAACTGTGGCTTCCTGTTTCAGTTGCTTAGCATCTGTGTCCTTTACTGGGCTCTCCTCTTCCGGTTTCCTCTGGACAGACACAAATGGAGACCGAAAGCTTCTGAACACAGCAGCAATTGACGGAGAACAACCAATCGGGTTGATTTAAATGGAAGCAGCAGCCAATCACACCATTTATTCATGCACACAAAGCAAGTTTCAGCTGCTAGCACCAAGTCCTGCCACAAGACAAACACCAAGACATGCAACAAGCCAAACACAAGCTAGACCACGCCTAAACAACCCAACGATTAAACCCCTACTGTCTCCAACAGCGACATGGCCACAAACCAGAAACAAAGCAGGCAATCATGATTACACTTTTCTCCACAAAAAAAAGAAAAGATCTGTTATGATCCTGGAAGACAAAAGAAAAATGTTGAATTACAGATTTAAAGTTTTACCTTTTTCCTAACCAGGTGAGAGATATCCGACACGGCTTTGGAAGATGAAGCACTTTCAGATGTTTTTACTGGAATCTAAAAGTGAAAAGTAGTTATGATTGCTTCAGGCTCAAAGACAGTTTAGTAAGAGCTTCAGTCAGAAACAGATGCACTTAAATTATAAATGCACACAAGTCTGTCATTTTCTGCTAGAACGCAATTTTCCAATTGCAGTGTTTCCGCTACATAAAAGTAAAAATAAGCTTGTCCACATGATAAATTATTAAAAACATGATACTCCAACTACTTCCTGTTTTCTGCCAGTAGAAACATCCGGTTCTTGGTCACATGACTCGTTTCCATTACAGTTTTATGAACTACATTATTTTGATATGCCTGAAAAATCTAAAACCCAACAAAAAGTTTCTCAAAATTTCTGTGTTTCCATTAAGTGAATTTATTCCCATAATTTTAATTTGTGTATTTTCATTAATGGAAATGCAGCGGTGACGCTTTACCTGACTGGTTGATGCAAAAGCAGTCGAGGATGACGGGCCGCCATTTTCACAGGGGAATGTTGATGAAGTAGAGGGAGTTCCCTGCAAGAGATCAGTTTAGCACCAACCTTCCTCTGTGCATCATGGCTGTTGATTCATGACCAGTTTACTCACCAGTGTCTGCTGGATCGCCTGAGAGGCAGCACTGGCCGTCCTCTGGCTCTCCTTAGCGTCTTCCACTTTTTCCCTGATTTCAGGAAGAAGCTGTTTGAGTTCTTCCAGCTCATTTCTCTCCTCTACTGCAGCGTCATCTCCAGCCGCCGCATCAATTACCTCCTGGAGCATGGCTGCAAAAAACAAGACCCAATGAAGCTAAAGTTAGCTTCAGAATGGGAGAGGGGCTAGTTATCCAGACAATGAGGATATTTAATCTGCCAAAGTTTAAAAACTGCAACACTTAGGCCCTGTACACATGCAGACGGTCATGGTATGTCGTTTTAAACAATTAAGGAAAAATTCTTCAATTTACCATTACATGAAATCATTTGTTCGTTAATGTACCGTTATAGTTTTATACATAAAACAGCATGTGGAAAAAGAAACTGTAGGAACAAGTTGATGTTTATCCCAACTAGTCTGAGAACAAAACACCAACTAGAAGGAAACAAAAACAATTTTCATAACTTATTTTGGATATATATAAAAAAAAAAAACTTTCCTGGACAGGAAATCAAAAAAAATTCCTGCCCATTTAAATCTCCACACACCAGATGAACTCTTCAATTATTTCCACATCGACACTTAAACCTCACATTCTTATCCTTAAATGTATAACTACTTATACATTTATAAACAATAGTACATAATGTTTTTAAAAAATATTATGCAAAACAAAGAATTTCTCTTTAATTAGCCTTTTATTATTCTAACCAAAGTAAGACTTGCAAGTTTTTACTAAACAGACTTTGGCACACCCGTCCATTTATAATAGGAACTAAAGCAAAGTTTAACGAAAATTATCATTTTGATCGCTGGGAATAAACTACAAACATTTCATAAACCTAAAAAAAGTTAAATAATAAGCACAAAAAATCATTTTTGTTCAGGTAAAAGAAATGATTTACAATTATATATTTATATTTTCTGACTGGGAGAAAAGAAAAGTTTGGGCGCAGTTTTCGTCATTTCTGCGGTTCAATAAAAAGAACCAACTGTTCATACCCAGGCGCGTCTCGATGACCTTTACGGAGCTGTTGTAGTGCTGGATGGCCTGGTTGTACTGGTCCATGGAGACCAGCGTCGTAGCAACGTGGTAGTGCGTCTCGGCCAGCAGGCGACAGTGAGGCGGCAACAGCTTCAGCTGCAAAGTCAGACACTCCTGGAAGTCTTCTAGCGCCTGAGGATAGTTTCCTGGAAATAAAAGACGTTTTAGACCCGCAGTGGAGACGGATGACGCCACTGTGAGCCGTTTAGTTCTGCAGTTTACCTGTTTCTGCACTGACTTCACCCAGTTTCAGATAAGCCTGTGCTGCCATCAGCTGGTCGTCTTTGCTTTCCTTTCTGCAGAGAAGAGAGAAACTTATGAGCAGGTTCTCAAAATAAAGGCTAAAACAGGATTAATCTAATCATTGAGAAAAATCAGATCTGTACTTTGACTTTTCCACATGAATAAAAACACACTTGCCTTTTAAAAATGACTTTGGCCACCTCAAGCATCTCCCAAGCCAACTGCAAATTCCCAACATCCTCCTCTTCCTGAAAGCGTTTCAAAATTTAAGAATACTTTGATCCCAAGGGGACATTAAATAATTTCTATTCATGTAAAATATTCCAGAAAGGTTTCTTTAAACAGGAGCTCACGTTATCTTGTGCGTTGTTCTCTTCGTCCTCATCATCGTCGTCGTCATCATCTGAAATTTAAAAACAAAAAAAAAAGTTAAAGGATTTATAAGATTTGAAACGGTTTCAGAAAAGCATAAAAACCAAAGAGTTTCCGCGCCTCACACCAGTGTCTCCCTTCAGCTCACCATGTGGGATGTTTTCACATAAAAGGTTTAAAACACCAGTGCTTTGTCTCTAAACAGCTACTACCCTCTGAAGTGTCAGTCTGCTCAGCCTCTGCACTTGATTCTTCAATTCCTTCATCCTCTTCCTCCTCTTCATTCACAGTTTGTGCTGAAGCGTCTCTGACCTCTTCGGCTGCTTGGACAGAACTTTCCTCCTCCCCAACCTCAACAGAAGCTGAGGTTTCTCCTGCCTCAGGCTCCTCTGACTCGGCGTTTTCATTTTTCACCTCCTCTTTAGGCTCTACCTTCATCTTTTCCTTCTCTGCCATTGCATCATAGACCTGCATTCGCAGCTCTTCTCTAGTTTTCTCTGCACCAGAGTAGCAAACATTTGATTTCTAGACATTATCTCAGCAGAAATGTACAGAAAAGATCAGTTTAAGTCAGACACCCGATTACTCTTTGCGAAAACATTTTAGAAATGTTCAAACTTAAAGGAATGACTTAAGCTCATGGATCAAAATGACAGTGAAGTAAACTGACCATCAATGTTGTCTGCACTCTCCAGGTTTGGGTTTTTGGGCTGCTCTTCTTCCTCAGATTCTTCTGGGACTCCCTCCAGGGCGTTGCCAAGGACACCGTTCTCCATCCTGGTTCACAAAACACGATTAGATTAGAAACGCACACCAGGAAGTTACATTTAGAAGTTAACTATGAACTGCAGAACTGTCAGACACGTAGTACCAAGAGATGTCACCAAACTTTACTTGTAAGTTATGCATTTTTTAAAATTCAAAAACGGTTTGATGCAACCCAAACTGGACTTCATCCGTTTCCTAGTTGATCGAGACATCATGCAAAAAGCACAAAAGTTTGCCGACATTCAGAGACGGAGCAGTAGAGTCATAAATAAAAGTAATTTCAGCAAATAAGTTTAATTTGTTTTCATTTATATAGACTCCATCCACTAAGCCATGCAGAGATCAGCATAACTGAGCCTCAAGTTGGTTGTAATATCAGTTTTACTGTTGGGACTTAAATTTTCTGAGTATTGAAACATTTTATTATAATTTAGGGAGTTCTTGAAGACGAGACAGATCTGTCTGAAATTAGCATCAGCATGTTAACGCTTCAAAAAATTAATTTCTGCTTCTTAGCTACAACACAATGAGACATTTTTCCTTTCAGATACTTAATGAGATTAGCAACAACTAATCTCTTAAAAACAGCACCATTAAATATGCAATATATTTGCATCAACAATGGTATAGGATCATGTTAGCACTTCAACATATCAGTTTGATAAGAAAAACATTGGTAACCAGTGTTTGACATATTGTTGTTTGTGGAAGTGATGCGGTGTAACAATGTGGGGTTTTTAACTGAAGTTTAGGAGTAAAAAGTGTGATTATTTTTATTTTCAAGGTATTGAAACTGTTGGGAAATTTATAAACTATCAGGCAAAATTGCAAAAATGTCAGATTTTCATATCAGTGCATCCTTATTAGATACATTCAACTTATTCACTAAAAGGAAAAAAAAGGAAGTTCTTCTAATATTGTGATAAATCAAATAGATGCTTTGAAACATAAAATATGCAAAAAAAAGTTCAATGTAGTCCTTTAGATATTTGTAGTATGTAGTAATAATAATGATAATAATAATAATAAACCTTGCAAGCTCCAACAGAGACTTCCCACAAAGGAAGAAGGCTTCACCACATTCATCTGCTGTGTCCCCATACTTTGCAGCCCTGCAGAAGAATAAATGAGGTGAAAATTACAGAAATTGTAACAATACTTACTCTAAAATCAGTTAGCTGCACTAACTGCCAGGTGATATTATATACATTTCAGCATGCATATTTATTTGAACGCGTTTTGCTATGCAGACTTACAGCATGCTGCAGGCTTCCTGGAAGACATTGACGGCAGAAACTACATCTCCCATCACCAGATGCCGTTTGCCCGTGCCGATCAGCTTTTTAGCCTCCTCCATAACGTCACCGGAGCTGCGAGGAGGGAAGACATGCACATAAAGAGGTTTCATATTCAGGGATTAGTTCATAGAAGCACAAAAAAGTTTGCGGACTCTACACTTACGTTTCTGCTGCAGCTGTCGACGAGCACGGCTTCTCCTCGGCGCTACGGGAGTGCAAAAACAAATCATTACCAGAGACAATAAACTTTATTGCTGACTTAGTAGAGTTCATCTACAACCGAAAGCGATGGCGACGCCTTATTGTTGTTAGCGTCTCGTGGCTGCTAGCCAGTTAGCCGAAGAGTGCTAAGTGATAACGGCGATGGCATTAAGAACAAAATATCACTTCACCGAGAAAAAATATACCGTCTTCCTAACAGACGGTCTATACTATTAATACGCTCCACTAAACAGCTACGTGTCATACCGTAAACATTACCGCCGGAACAAGCTAAAAGCGCGCTAGCCATTTTTTGTGTTGTGGCGGCAGTAAACAATTACAAACGATTAATTTACCTTCCAGAACCCGACGCTGTGGACGTTTCCTCCGGCATTTTAATCGAAGACCAGCGAGATGACAGAAAAAACCCAGCAGCCTGCTCTGTGGAACCCGATGAACCCAAACAGACCCACTTGAACGGTCCTTGTTGGCGCGCTTAAATAGAGGGGAAAAAAATGCTATTCTGTTTCCGCTTAAGTTGGAACGCGGGAGATTGGAGTTAAAGGAGCCGCAGCAATTATAAAGCTGCTCCTTGTGACCGTGGAAAATAACACGGAAACGACACGGAAAATAAAGACGGACGAAAATAACATCAGAATATTAGGCACAATAATCAGTCGTGGTGACTCTTGTAGGGTCGTATGTAAAATAATGAATAAAGGGCAAATGAGATCACCAAATTGAATCAACGAGTAACATTAACATTTTAGGATTTATTTACCTAGTTGTTTATAGAGTACAGCATTTTGCGCCACCAAATCACAAAATCATGCGCCACATACTCCATCTGCCGGTCCACAAATGGAGTTGAGAAAGATAGCATTTTCAGGCCTCGTTGGCGCAGTAGGCAGCGCGTCAGTCTCATAATCTGAAGGTCGTGAGTTCGAGCCTCACACGGGGCATGACTTTTTTTTCTTTAAGAATTTCGTTTAATTTAATTTAGAGCGTACATCACAGACGAGGACCAATCGGGCATGCTACCAACGTTTTAAGAAGAATTGGTACTCATCGCCAATCAGCCTAACACCATTTCTTATTAATAAGAAATCAATATTGTTGGAATTCCAGAACTTTTCACTGAACCCTTCCGTTCATCAGGAACACTAAACACTAAGAGTTAGATTAATGAAATTTCACATTAATTTCATTTCATTAAGATAGTAATCAAACGAACAAAAAAAAATTCTAAAATGCTTACGACTTTCCATTTTACAATTAAGAATTACTGTTCCTAATGTAATTTTACATTGCGACTTTCCTGCGTTTGCTCTGTTTCTAGCAGGACTCGAACTCTTGTCCTTCAGTTTCTGCCGACAAAGGAGCAATGTAATTGGCTGGCTCCATTCTTAACTTTGGAGCAGGAAGCAATGTGATTGGTTCTTTCTACCACGTATGATTTCGAAGATGTTGCTCTTTCTCGACCAGCAGAGGGCGCTTTTGTTGCATATATCACAGTTTATCTTCCGACTGTATACTCAAACGAACTGCACACAAAATGTGCGGTTTAACCACGGTTTCATGCCGAAAGTTACTGACGGTACCTAAAAAGTTACCGTTAGAATGAAATAAACGGATACATAAATGGATTCCCACTATCAGACTATCAGAAGGTGAAGAATCACAGCTCTTCAAGCTACTTTTGAAGCCAAATATTTAACAATCTCTACCCACCAGATTCCGTTTTGAAGTACATTACGGAAATTGGACCGTAAATGTATTACAGGGCCAGTGGCGCAATGGATAACGCGTCTGACTACGGATCAGAAGATTCTAGGTTCGACTCCTGGCTGGCTCGTTCTTTTTTCCAGGCGGAAAGAAAACACATGTAATTTTGCACGACTTTATATGTTAAAATTAATACTGATGTTACACCATTGGACCACCAGGCGTCACGGTCAATTTATTAACCATTTTTACATTTTGAGCTAGTTCCTTCATCCACTTTGTACCTATAAACTAACCCTTTTGGGTAAAAAAAAAAGTCCGGAATGGCAAAATGTACACGCGGATAGCGAAAATGATAAGCTGTTTACTACAGAGTTACTAAAAGAACCCCATCAGGACTAGAAGGGCTATACAATTTAAAAACGTGGCCTTCTTCCTAAATTATTATCGGTGCTAACATGAATCGCTTTTTCACCTATAACAGCTTCGAAATAGACGAACTAAGAAAAACTCTCCTGACTTATTTAGAAAATAGATAAAATAATGACATTTAGACATTCTTACCTTATAAAACGGATGTTCAGCCAAAGAAACTGTTGAAAGTGCCATTTGGTGACTGAAAGTTTAACAAATTTCGAGTTTAGTAATGACGTAAGCACGTTAGACGTAACTTGCTCAGGAGGTGGCGCCATTGTTCCACGGGGAAACTTTCCTGTAATTCTGCATTACAATTGAGCTTAGTTATAATTTGCAAATGAATGTTGATAATGAAGCCTGTGTAATGTTTAAAAACCGAATGGCCACTCTGTGGTCTGATGGCGTTTGTTCTACTTAACATTGGAGTAGCTATTTGTTCATTGCTTTGACATAAAGTTTTATTTTGAATATATATATATATATATATATATATATATATATATATATATATATATATATATATATATATATATATATATATATATATATATATATATATATAAAATCTATATCATATCAACTATACTTATAAACTCTCTCTCTCTCTCTCTATATATATATATATATATATATATATATATATATATATATATAGAGAGAGAGAGAGAGAGTTTATAAGTATAGTTGATATGATAGATTTTTATTGTATGTATTTATTTTAATAAATATTGATTGTATTTATTTATTATTTTATTTATATAGATTTTATTTATTTTTATTTTATTGTCCAATTCAATACGTCGTGATTGTATTAGAAGCGGGGGAGGGAGCAGATGGAGGAGAGGTGGGCACTGGAGTCTGACAGTGGGCTCCGGGCAGACCGACTGCAGATGAAGTTTTCACTCACACTCACCCGGTGGGACTCTCAGGAATTCAGATTAACCGACCGGACTTCACCGTGCGACTGACATGTTGCGATGTTTCGCGCAGACATACAAAACGTGCACTTGTTTCGGGTCATTATGTTGTGTTTTGCACTTTTTCCGGAGGCTGGCTGTGGGTCAGCCGATGCAGGCAGCTGTCATGAGGTGAAGATAGCCTACATGATGCGCCAGATAGGCCCCGTGCAACTGGTGCCAGAAAGACCCGGTACAGGTAAGTCACTCAATAGTCATTCATTATTTTTAACGCATGATGCTTTAAAAAAATAAACAACATGTAGAGTATTATGAATTAAATGTTATATTTTATTAGCAGAGTACCCAAAAACTGTATTCAAGTAAGAGTAACACTACTTCAAGATATTTTTACTCAAGTAAAAGTAAAAAGTAGCTGTCCAAGAAATTAGTCAAGTAAGAGTGAAAAAGTCTGCTCAAGTACTGAGTAACTAATCATTTAATATTTCAAAAATACATAATCAAATGGACCAAAATATAAAGTTAAGTGGAAATTTTGCTATTTTAAGGACAAAAATGACAATAATTCACATAAGTAATTATAAAAAACACAATCAGGCAGAATATTTTTTTCCAAATCAGTTTATTTCAATATAAAACTTATGAAACTGCAGGTGTTTGTCTGTGTCTGGTGAATGTTAGTTAAAACATGTTTGTTTTTCATTCAGTGGGCAGAAAATCCAGAAATTTTACTCAAGTTAGAATAGAAATAATTTACAATAAAACTACTAAAGTAAAAGTAAAATGTACAGCGTAGTATAGACTACATATTTTCCAAACAGTTTCTCAAGTAAATGTAATTGAGTAAATGTAACTACCCAACTCAGATTTTAATAAATTATTGTTTCTGTTACGGGTTATGAGTGGGGCCAATTTATTTCCAGTTTGACACACAGAAAAGCTAAAAATGCAAATTTATCTGTTCCACAATTTCACTTAGTTGTTTATTTTTAATAGCTTTGTAATTTATAAAGCATTTTTAAGAAATAACTCCTTTACATTTGTAATTATTTGCACTTATTTTCAGTGCAGGCGTTGTATCTTAGTGCAGTCAGAGAGTATTTTATTTACTTACTAAGTTTATTAAGTTATTAAGATTTCATCCATCTTTAAATAATTCAAGCTCAAATTTTTTAGTAGCTAGTAACTTTGTTTTTACATGATTCAATAATCCAAAAAAGTGTTATTTTTTTCCATATAAGAATGCCAAAGAGTACATTTATGATATTTGAGAGTCCTTCCATATGTTGCATCAGTCACAAAATACAAAGATCTTAAATCAGCTGTGTGCCATTTGATCGAACCAGTCTAGAAAAGAAAACAAACGTAAATTGACACATCTACACAAAGTAGTCCAACAGGGGGTGAAAATAAATAAAAATAGTTTTTCAAGTCTTTATTACGGCAACTAATATAGAAAAAAGTGACAAAGGTCATAAAGGCCAGGGAGACTGACGACGTCTGACACTGCAATGATGGAAAAGAAAAGGGAGTAATTATAAGGAAATGGGTGAAATTGCAAAATTCAATATCAATCATGTTTTCAAAATTTGAACGACGCTAACAGAAGTATTATCTGATCTTTAGTCAAAGTGTAATCTAAGTTTTTTTAATGACAGAACGTCAAAACACACTGCAGCTGTTGTGAAAGCTCCCATCTGTTTAAAATAAATAAAAAATCCCAGTCAAACTACAGATTTTCTTTTTCAGATTCCAGATCTGAAAATATTTAAAGCAGTGTTGGACAATCTGGAACAAAACAGAGGAAATTTGGAATATTGTTTAAAATAAACATTCATATTACACACAAAACAAAAACATTCCTTAGAGATAGTGGTAGCATAAAATCTTTACATCTACCTTTTTATTTCTTTTATCTAAAACTTTTCCATGTTCACAGAAATATAAAACAATAAAACATCTCGCTTCCCTTTTTCTTACATTATTTATCTAATTTAAACATATCCCCAAAATTTCCTCAAAATTATTTAAAATTTAAACAATAGGCAAACTCCAAATGGAAGAATCCTATTAAGAATATTTCTGGAATAACTCTGAAGCATCAATACTCAGATTTAAATGTAAATGATGGCTGGAGCTTTTTTCAGACTCCACAAACTATATTTAGTGTTACGCAGACGTCTGTCTTTTTGCGTTGGGAAATGTGATCCATTTGGTGCTCAGAGTGAATGACACAGATCTCACCATTTCATTCAGCAGCGACTTAACTCGAAAATCCTCTTCGTGTTTATTTTTATCCTCCAACAGTTCACAGGATTCGTTTCGGGATTTGCCATCTATTACCAGAAAACACAGGAGCATCCTCCTTGTTATATAAAAACGGAAAATATATTACATTACTTTTATGTAGCATACAGTTTATAGTCCAAATTACAAGATAATGTACTTTATATTTTCTTCTCTCATTGCAAAGCGTTCTGTGAAAACGCAGCATCATCAAGGCATTTCCCTTTGCTAAATATGCTAACACTGCTTGACAGTCTGCTGTTATTGTCTGAAACATGTTTTTTATTATTAATCTGAACTTAATAGATGTCATTTAGCAAAGCTATGAAAGAGCAAATACATTTCTCTTTCTGAGCCAAACTCTTTTCATTTCAGATGCATTGAGAGGAGCTCTAGAGGGGAAAAGTTAGTATTTTTAGCAGAAGAAACCTTATTTTATGTGACCGTAGCAGGAAGAACAAGCGTTTTGACCAGATTGGGATGTTTTTGTGCTGTTTAAAAAGCGATACCAATTAGTTATTGGAGCTGGCTAGATAACTCAAACTCTGTGTTATAAAGTAAACTATGACATAAAAGTCAGCCATCTTTTCGTCGGCTATAAGTGGCTCATTTGCAGCCTCCTCGTTTTCGAAGAGCGATTGTGCTTATGTGACAGTTTGAGTCACTTAGATCTATTACAGCAGATGGAGCTGACAGCTCAATGGTTCAAAATTGCATTTTCAATGACTAGGTCTCTTATTTAGCCAGTTTTTACTGTTTTTTGTTCTTTTTTTTACTTAGAACACTTTTCTGAAGTTACATATCTTCACCAGTTTAGTGCATTTTACGTGTCAGTAGTCCTTTTGGAAGATTACATGAGACACAAACCAGTGAGAAATACATTTTAAACAGAAATGGTTGCTTCACATTAAAGCTGCAGTATGTAACTCTTTCAATCAGTGGCTGATTTGGGCGACATGGGCAACCACCCAGGGCAGCATCGTGTGGTGGGGCCCCTCTCTGCAAGGTTTTTACATTAAAAAGAATCTGTTTCACACAGTGGACGCTCATGGGTTAATTTGCCCTTTTGTATGTCTGACAGGCTGCCGGTAGAGGTGGGTCTGGTTTGCCCAGTGTATTGTCTCGAAGGCATGATGCCAGGTCAAACTGTGGAACAGATTGGTTTCCCCCAATTTGACTGCAAAGAAATAAGTGTAAAGGAGAAATATTTTCACAGATTTTATGTCTCATCTTACACAGTCAGGACAAAGTGACAGTTTAAAAAAATGTGTAAAAAATACTTTCTATAAAAGTTCTCATTCTCCAAATTACAAGCTGGAAATGCAACGTACTGGTACCAATAAGTAGCAACCCCCTCACTAATTCAGTCCATTGTGAGCAATAACAATAGCTTAATGTCTGGTGTCAGTGCATGCTGCAGTACACTGGGAAACATCTGAAGGTGGTTTAACTTAAAAATGAAAGTCCACCTGCTGCCTTGAAAATGCAATTTAAGTCAACAAGAAAACTGTATTGGTTTTAACTCAGAAATTAAACTTCATGAAGTTGATTTAACAACAATAGAGAAGTTTAAATATTGTTTTTTAAGTTCGTTAATCTTGAATTGTGAGTTTTAACTTAATGCTGCAATTTAAACCAAATAATTACTTTTACTCACATTATCAAGTTAAAATAACTACTTATTTTACTTTATTTAATTTCTTGTTTCAAATTACATGAGTCAAATTTCTGATCTGATAATGAGTTTTAATGAATTCTGCTCAAAAACATTTAGTGTGAACAGAACATTAAAATGAACATTTTCCTTAATAACACAAGAGTCAGGTCAATGTAACGCACTTCCATCTCAGGATACAAAGACATGCCGCTAAGCATTCTGGGAAATAGTTTGCACTCTTGTCTTTTTCAAACTCAATTTTAGGTTTGATAAAATTAATAAAAGGTTAATACAACTTACTACTGTAAGTCTATTTTTCACAAATCCAAGTTGACTTAGAGAATAGAAGATAGACAGCTAAATGTGGCTGGAATGTTTTACAGTGCAGCCGTCTGCTCCTCTGATGTCTCTTTCCCTCCTGATCTCAGTCAGCTGCCTGACAGCTTGGTTTGCAGCCATATATAAATGTCAGGCTGCTCAATGGGGACACATGCACAAAGACGCAACAGTCCATGCACACCGCAGGGATTGGCATGAGTGTGAGAAGTTTACCACTGCTCTTGTCATCCTGTCGGCTCCCGAAGGGATCACTATGCAATTAGTTTGGTGAAGCACTGAAGTGACTGACAAATCAACAAGAATTAGCCTTATAACTAATGCGGTGGTCAAAGTGCTAACAGTGTTCCTCTGTTTTTATTTTATGACTTCATGCTGGATTGAATCAGTACCTTATTTATCCATCATTTATCCTTTTAGGGGAGCCGCTGAGAGTGTGTGTGCATGCTGGGCCCAGCTGCTGCACGAGTAAAATGGAGGACAGCTACATGGCAGCTGTTCGTAGCGAGATGCAGCACAAGATGCGATCCTACAGCTTCGAACTCAAATACCTGATTGATGGACATGGAAAGGCCTTCCAAGGTAGGAGGGTGAAAGAGCAGGGAAGTGGCGTGGATGGTAAATAATTATTTGTGTCTCAAAAAAGTATTGAAAGTTTTCACGTTTTCTCAAATCAAGTGAAAACAACATGGAAATCAATGGAAAATGTCTTGTTCCACTGGCAGATTATACTTTTTTTTTTATCAATATTAAGAAAATACTGTCTTAAAACAAGCTACAAGCTGCTATATTTAGCTGAAAAGTGACTTGTAAGTTAATTTTATGTTATTTCAAGTGTACAAATGTATTTGTACTGGAAACTAAACCAAAAATACTTGGTAAGATTGTATGTTTTTACAGTGTACTTGCCATTATTTTGTAGAAAACAGATTTCAGTTTAACATTGCAGGGTTGTTTGTTTGTTTGTTTTGTTAGTTTTTGGTAAAAAAAAAAAAAAAAAGTAATAATAGTAATAACCTCCCCCCCCAATTTTATTGATCATGTTTGATTGGAAAAAGTAATAAAAAGCATAAAACATCCGACAGGTTGAACATGCACTTTTCTAGATAGATAGATAGATAGATAGATAGATAGATAGATAGATAGATAGATAGATAGATAGATAGATAGATAGATAGATAGATAGATAGATAGATAATACTTTATTGATCCCCAAATTTTGTTTTCCCAGCGTAACACACTATAAAAATTAAAAATAGGTAACTACATAATAAATAAAAAACTGATACAATAACAATTAGCCTTAAGGAGACACACATCTCACTCACTATATTGCTGTTCTTCTTCTCCTGAAATCATTTAAAAAAAAAAGGTCCAAGAAAGAAAAATAAAAATGCATTCATTCAATTAATTTGTCAAACTGATATAATTTCTGCTTCATGACCCTGAAACCAAAGTGGTCACAATAGCAGTTTCAAGAGCTGAGCCGTTCTGTGCAGAGCCCCGGCCCCCGCCTGTCATCCTCACTTTGTGTGTTCGTCATGAAATAGCCAGTTTGTGTCAGTTTATTTAGTGAGGCGCCTCGGTGGCTAGCCAAACAAACAACCGAAGTTCGATTGAGTCTTTGAGGCAGCGAACTCTCAGAGGGAGCAGCGGAAAACTTTGCTACAACACCCAGCTCCCTTTCTCCGTCCGTCTTTGATAATCGCGTTTTGTTCTCGACCAGTGAGATAGCGAGGGACGAAGAATGTTTACATTCAGTACGTATCCGCAGCAAAGTGTTGTTGCCGTGGGCAACAGCCGGTCTCTAACGGGCTGCTCTGAATAGGAGGAAGAATACTCTGCTTGTCCACTTGTCTCTCAACACCATTCACCACCGTGTGTGAGCAAAGCGTGTTTATGTGTGTGAAAAAAAGGAGAGGTTGTGAGAGTTTATGTGATTTTGTGCATAGATGTGTCAAGCTGTGTGGAGATTATTAGATTGGGCTTATTGATGGCATACATGACAAACATGTTTTGTTTTGTTTTGTTTTGGTTTTTGCCATCCCGCATCACATCCCGCCTCCTCCATCTGAATACACGCAGGCTCAGTTCCAGCTGCTATTTACGCCCAAAGGATGGCTTAGCCATCCATGGGTATAATTAATGCGAACACCCATACACAAAGAAGGACTAAACAAGACCAAAGGAGGCAGCACTGAACACAGAAAGTTTGGAGAAAATGTTTGAAACTTTTAGCAACAACAGAAATTAATGTAGTTTTTTTATGGCTACAGAAGGTTTGTCAGAGTAAAAAAGTATAATTCCTGTACATTTTAGAAACAGTAGACTTTTGAAGACAATGCTTTATTGGTAAACTCTGCAGCTGTCATACCCGCTGGACATTTAGTGCATTACTTTAGTTATTTTTTGATATTATCCGACATGAAAATCTGAAAAGTGTGGCATGCATATTTATATTGAGCCCTTTGCAGTCGATATTTTGAAGAAATCCTCTTTTATTCAGTAAAATATCTTAGATTGGATGAATTGCTTTGCCACAGATTGTTGATTTGATTGGGTTTGAACTTTAAATAGGCTATTATTACCCATAAATATGCTTAGATCTAGAAGTTTTGTTTCTTTCATGAGTTTCTCCTGATGTGAGGAATATGTGAAAACGTTCATTGAGTGTGATTAGTTTAGCAGTCACTCATATTTTTACAGCAAAAAAAAAGAATTAAATCTAAACATTCATATATTTTGCCTTACATCTATTTTAATGAAATAAACTAAATCAGCAGCACTGTAACGTTCCTCAACAGCTGAGTTGAGTCTGAGCAGATCTCCTCTCTTGAGAGAAGTGATTATAACCCACTGGAGAAACTGAGACATGCCCCACTTGTAGAGAGGCTTTCTTTATTTCTTGTGGGTCTCTTTGGTGTGTGCAAATATGCCTGCATGCTTGCGTGTGTTTCTCCTGGCACTCCAAGACCCTTGTGCCCAGCTGTCGTCCAATCAGAAAGAGTAAAAAGCTAATCACATGTCCCCATGGGGAAGACTTTGCAATGTAATTTGATGCCATATGTATTTGGGCTGCCATCGCCCGGGACTGGGTATGCGAAAACATAAAAGCTGGTCGCTCTCGCTTAGTCTGTTTCCCTTTAAAGAGCACCGCCACTGCTGGCCCAAGCATGCTCT
Source organism: Poecilia mexicana (assembly GCF_051168715.1). NCBI lineage: Eukaryota > Metazoa > Chordata > Actinopteri > Cyprinodontiformes > Poeciliidae > Poecilia > Poecilia mexicana. The sequence goes on along the minus strand of NW_028263373.1, from coordinate 5,686,391 downwards.
TCAACAGCCAGCCATCTGAAGAAGCATTGCTATTGCATTCAGTAATTACTAACTAAGTTCGTACTTATCCAGTGAATTTCCTAACGAGTCCCTTGGACATTCATGCAATGGCAGCTGTGATTCTGAAACACAGAGTCATGAACACAGAGAGAGAGGATAACCTGGTGAAAGTCAGAGTTAAATAAGCGTCTCTTTTAGTGTTTGTGTGTTAGGATGTCTTCAGACTGAAATCATCTTTCAAATACACACATCGTCTGTCATCATGGACATGTAGCCTTTGGAAAGTGGCGGTTGCTCTTTTTATTGACATAGGAAACATGGTGAATCACGAGACGGCCTCTCATTATCACCTGACTAAAGATAACAGGGTAGTGAAAACGAGCTCAAGGATGAATTAAGTTTGGGCTATTCTTGCTCACATGCAAGAGAATGAAGTCAGTCCAAGGTCGGTTAGGACAGGGCCGTGTTTTTGAAAAATTGCTGTTCAAAAATTAATGTTTCTTTTTTTATTTTTTATTGAATGGAAGTATTTTACATCTCTGCACAACCTCTCTTTAAGCTTACTAGATCTTTACACAATTAAATGAGGGTATGACTCAAAGAGTCCAGTCCATTTTCCAAAGGGTTTGGTCCATGACTCATCTTTGTACTTTTTCTGTATTTATATTTGTTAGGAACTGTGTAAGTTCAATACGGAACTATTTTGTGTTACAGACGGGATTTGTATATTCCTAATTTCTTATGAAAAGTGATATTAAGGATGTTTTGTAACAATAGGGTTCGTTTGACTATAAAGTAATTAGTGCTAAAGGCAATTATCAACACGATTAGTCATTTAGATCAAAATGACCAAGTTGGGGCACCACCTGATTACCAGGAAATGATTGCGAAAATAGATTTCAGTGTCATAAGGTTTGGTATTAAATAACAGTAGATGCAGGATTAAGTTTAGCCCTGACTTTCTCAATCAGCAAGGCTCTGGTCACAAATATAGACAACTTCTGTCCAAAATATAAGAATTTATCAACAAAAATACTTTAATCAACAAACTCACTAAGCTAGTTATCTCAATAATCTATTAAAACTAGTAAAACTATCAAAAAGTAAAACAATAAATGGAACAAATAATAATAGAAACAACGACCAATAAAAGTATGTAATCTTGTCACAATAACCGGCTTAAAAGTCACGTTTGTCTGGATTAATTTGGAATGATGCCAAATTAGCATTCAGCTAAATAAGATTAGCTTGCACCAAAATATCTAAGAATAAAACACAAAATAACTCAAAGAACGCTATACCTGTTACTGCGGACATTTATGTTTAAAACCCAGAAGAATTTGGAAAGAATCTGAACTAATTCAGATGAATCTGAATCAAATGAGTTTCAGATCAGTCTATATCCATAATTATTGATTTTTTTTGGTTGTTTTAAATATCTGAAATCCTACCAAACTGGTAGCGTGACCTTTTCCTCTTTTATCGATACTTTTTACTTCATTCAGTTTTTTTTTTTTTCATTTTTAAGCAGCTATGAGGCGAGGTGATAAAGTCTTAAGTTAGTTTATGCTTAACTGAGTAGTTTAACACTAATCTGAATTATGCTTAGACACTTACTAGATTTAAGAGATCATATTTTGGCGAGAAGACTGTAAAAACAGAAAATCTTACCAAGTATTTTTAGTCTAGACTCTAGTTTCTAGTGCAAATATATGATTACTCTTGAAATAAGACAAAACAAACTTACAAGTATCTTTTTAGCAAACTATAAGAGCTGTTTTTTTAGGTAAATAATGACTTAACATTGATTAAAAATGCTAGTTTCATTGACTGATTATTTTACTAATGAAATAAATAAAATAATCTGCCAGTGGAGCTGGCAGATTATTTTATTATTTCTTAGCAGTATTATTTCTTAATACTGCTTTTTATAAGCAGTATTAAGAAATTATTGACCTAAAACAAACTCCTATATCTTGCTGAAAAATTACTTTTAGTTAGTTTTGTCTTATTTGATGTGTACTGAAATATTTGCACTTAGAAACTAGTCAAAATGCTTTGTCAGATTTTGTGTCTTTGCAGTGAAAGTTAGATTTCAGTCGGAAGGATAGGAGAAGGTTTGTTTAGTCTGTTACCATGGTAATATACTTTCTAAAATGTTGTCAGATGTAGCTAGAAGTAGCCAAGGTTCATTGTACCTGATCTTTTTGTCTGTCTTCCAGAAACCTTTGAGTCACTCGTGTCCTTCACATCGAACCTGACATGCAGTCTGTTTGACAGCGCCTACTCCGCTCTCGCATCAGACTGCCGGCTTCCTGTGTTCCAGCTGTTTTCCGACATCAGACGCCACCTTTCAGGAGACGCTAACTCCTCTCTGAACAACGCAGTGCGCCGATTTTACAACGACCTCTTCCCGCTGGTGTACCGCCGCCTGCTCAACCCTGGGATTGGTCGTCCATCAGCAACATCCCATTTATCCTTCTTATCCAATCACGACGACTGTCTGCGGATGACACAGCAGGATGTGAGCCCCTTCGGACCCCATCCTCGGCTGCTCGTCGGCAGCCTGTCTCGTGCTCTCGGACCCGGTCGGGCGCTGAGCCGGCTACTGAGGCTGGCAGGAGAAGTTGTGAATTCAACAGAGAAGGTGACCTTATCCAGGGAGTGTGGACGGGGATTAGTCAAGATGCAGTACTGTTCGCACTGTAGAGGTCTAACGCTGATACGGCCCTGCACTGGACTGTGCCACAATGTCATGAAAGGATGTCTGGTAGGTGTCCCAATGCTTTTGTGGAGGCTTCTTAGTTTGAAACACAGGAATATCTATATCTATCTATCTATCTATCTATCTATCTATCTATCTATCTATCTATCTATCTATCTATCTATCTATCTATCTATCTATCTATCTATCTATCTATCTATCTATCTATCTAGATAGATAGATAGATAGATAGATATAGATATATAGATATATATATATATATATATATTTTTTTTTACCATTTTCAGTTTCTTGTGGTTTCTTTAAAAGTTTCTTTAGATTGACATCACTTGTATATTGGTTTGTTTCCATGTTCCAATTTATTCTGTTTTAGGAGAAACACAGATTTAAACCTCTATTACAAATCCCCTTCAAAATCTGCTGGATTTCGCACTATAGCCACCACAGAAGAAGAAAAAAGGTTGTTCGGAAAGAAAAGAACGTCTGATATCTCTCAACATGGTTATTTGGTTATTTTAAAGAAAAAAAGGAACAAATACGGTAAACAGGATCTTGATGTTTCTATTTTACAGGTGGCTAACTGATTCAGTAATCATATGTTATGGTAAATAATTCATAAATATTGATTTAAAAGTGCTAGTGTCACTGGCAGATTCTTTCATTTATAACAAGACATTTTTCCATGTTATAAGTTAAATAATCTGCGAGTGGAACTACATTTTTTTTGCCAATTTCCAGAAATCATTGACCTAAAACAAGTTCCTATTTGTTGCTGAAAAGTTACTTTTAAGTCGGTTCTTATTTGATGTGTACTGAAAATGTTAATACTAGAGTCAAAAAAGTATACATGTACGCAATATGGCTGAAAAACATATGATAGTTTCATTTCAGTCGAAATAGGTCATTATTAATTGCTTCTTTTTGTTTTAAATATCTGAAATAATGCCAAACTGGTACTGTGACCTCTCCTCTTTTATCTGCAGTTTTCACTTCATTCTGTTATTTTATTTTTAAGGAGTTATGAGGCACAGCGGCAAAATCTTAAATTGCTGCTGGCAAGTTACTCAACAAGTTGTTGCTAGGTAACCACAAGTTACTCAACAAGTTGTTGCTAGGTAACCAAAGAGCAAGTTAGTTTATGCTTAGCTGGCCGTAGAGGTTGAGAGGCTAAAGCCTTTCCTCTGCCTACATTCCCCAGAATGCTGTGCGGTTTCGGCTCAGAGTTCTGTGAATATTCTATAAATTGAATATTGAGCATTCTATCAAACATATTATGTATTGATATTGATCACTAGATAATAGAAGCAGCATTCAGCTTCTATGCACTACAAATCTGGAACAAACTTCCAGAAAACTGCAAAACAGCTGAAACAGGGAGTTCTTTTAAATCTAGACTAAGAACCCAGCTGGTTAGAGTTGGTTTTGAAACTTAATCACGACACATTAATCAATAATCTGATGTGAAAAATGTAATGTTGTTAACTGTATGTTCTAATACTTTGTATTTTTGTAAAGCACTTTGAAATGCCTTGTTGCTGAAAGGTGCTATACAAATTAAATTTGATTGATTGATCACTTGTCTATTGCGATATATATAGTTGCCAAGTTATTTTGTTAATAACTAGTAGGTTTATTTTATTTTTTATGTCTGTCTTCTTGCTTCCCTAATTGCAGGTGGGTGTTTCTGAGCTTGGTGCCCCCTGGGGACGCTTGGTGGTATTGCTCCAAAGGTTAGCTGCTACTTTAGCAACCAGCAGCAACCACAACAGTATGGAGCTAGCTCTGCTGGCAGTTCGAAACCATGTGAATGATGCAATACTACACGCACAACTTCACGGTCCACGAATCACAGCTACAGTAAGAATACAGTTGGGTTTGAGTTTCTTTTTGCAATAAAAGGTTGGGAAAAAAAACAAAACAAAGCTGGGATTTTTTTCCACTGAAAATTATTTGGACATGTCATCATTCTCCTGTAAATATTTGAGATACTATATTTTAAATTTGAAATAACTCCAGCTTAAATTAACTTAATAATAGAGTCATTTGAATGTCGGACACAGACTGAGAACGACCGTGGGTTTCTTTCAGCCTGGCAGTTGGATCTGCTTGTACCTAGATGGGCTAAAAACAGCCTCATTCTTCAGGGATTCTGGGGTTCCCCTCAGTCTGCGTGTGTTCGCAGAAACGTGTGAGTGTGAATACAGATCTAGTGCCAGACAAAGACCGTCGTTGGCGGGACAACCGATACCCAGAATGCTGCTTGGTTCTGAGTGATGAGAAAGTTTCTGTGGCTAATCTGTGGACAAACAGACGGCACAAAAACAGAGGCAGGAGAGTGCACACACACACACACACACACACACACACACACACACACACACACACACACACACACACACACACACACACACACTGTTGGAGGAAAAGATAGAGTCACCATCCAACTATGAAAGACTCAGTAGAGTAGATTCCTGAGAAGTAAACAAACATACACAAGCATAAGCACACAGCTAATTGTGCCATAGAATGAAATGCCACTTCATTGAATATCCACTGTCATTTCTGGAGAAAGTGTGTGGGTTATATGCATTGTCCATTTGTTTTTGTTCATTAAAATTTTGATTACAATATTATACAAAAAGTAAGAATGAGTGTTTTCATAAAAGCCTTAATTAACCATAGTGCTTGTCACATAGGGAACATTAAATGCAAAAGGATTTATCATGCAAAACGTTCCTATTTTCCAAGTTGTGCTAAGAGAATCGTTTGGGAGCCGAAAGAGCCGGACCGGCTCTTATTTGGGAGCCGAGCCACAAGAAAAGAGTCTCTGAAAAGAGCCGAAATTCCCATTACTAGTATGCATCCGCTTTGAATTGCCAATATTCGGGACAAAATACCGTGGTGGTAAATAATTTCAAAACTTTTTCACCTTTAATGCGACCTAATTTAACTGAACATCGAACAACTCTGTGAGAAGGAAACATTTTAATCACAATAATAGTATAACAGCCACTAGCTGCGTTTCCATTCAACACATGCGCAAAATGAAATAACGAAAATAAATTTGCTTCATAGAAACACTGCAATTTAGAAAAAAAAATAGTTTTGGTCGTTTTGAAATTGGTTTATTTCGCAAAACTGCAAAGGAAACACTTTTTCAACAACACACTCACATGATCAACAACCGGATGTTGCCACTAGCGTAACCCACGAAGAAGAAAACGACAGGAAGTAATTGGAATATCGTTGCTCGGCTTAGATTTTTAATGATTTATCGCCTGAGTACACTTATTAACGTGTGATTTTAATTGGTAAATATAACCACCGTAACGTTCCATTTAAAAACATTTCACGCTATGAAATTGTATGTTTTTTAGACATTAGCGGAGTAATGGCAAAGTTTTGCGCACATTTGTAATGGAAACGCAGCTGCTGTTGCCTTGAAGATTCTGGATTTAAATATTAGCCAAATGGGGTTTAATTTTTTCCCTGTGGATAGCTGAAATAGCCGAGTACCCGTAAGTGTGCACACTTTTATGACTGAAATGCTAACATAATGCTAGATATTCACTTGATAATATCAGAAACAGCTCTGTTCGCTGGGTTTGTGCAAATAATCTGACTTCAATTTGGCTTTGGATTCAATAGACATTCAATAAATAAATATATAAAAAAGGAAATTTTTTTGTTTAATGTAAAAATGTATGTAATGCTTTTGAAAAGATGACAAGGTTTTTAATTAAACTAAAACAATTAGATTATTAATTCTCTTCAGATGACCACGATTTTCTTTTAGATTAATAGTAACTTTGGCTTATTCATTCCTAACATTTACACTTTTTTATGAAGCTAATTTTTGTTGCTTTGGGTTTTACAGTTATAGTTTCTTCTTATAGTATGTATCTTAAAAGAAAATTGGTGATAACTTTTATAAAACTGCACATGGAAAGTAGGCAAAGATTAAAAAAAATAGTCAAGTTAAACTTAATTTAACAGACAAAAATTATAATCTGAAAAAGCAGTAGCAAGTTGGTACATGCTACTTCTTATTTATTCATTTTTTTTAATTGAAAAGATTTTTAGAAACGGTATTGTTTTTTTCTTCTTGAAGATAGATCAGCTCTCCCCATGCAAACTGTCTGCTCCTCTGCAGGTGGAGAAGGTTTGTGGGCCGCAGGAACCTGGTTTCCTGCTGACGGATACGAAGTCATCCCAAATACACCCTGTAACCCGGGCAACGCTACTCACCTCGAAGGCGTCGGCGGTAATTCTGCCTGCTTCACCTCACCGCCATTTGCAGTCGCATCCCCAGAAGTGAGTTACGTCCAGCACCTCCCAAAAGTATTAAATACACTTTTAAGCTTCTTTAGACTACTTCCACACATTTTAATTAATTCTCTAGAGGTTTTATGTAATAATGTGTGATATTTCTACTAATAAAAATCTTTAAAGTGTGGCGTACATTCACATATTGCTGTCTGGTGTGTTCCTGTCTGGTATTTATGATGCTGTTTGTTTACCTTGACCAAAATGTGTCATTTCTGAAAAAGAAAAAAAAAACATCTTTGTGTTACATTCTCTGGCCAGCATAATTATGTTTTATAAGATAGATTATTTAGCATAAAATTCCATTAAAACACGATGAATTTCAGGGGAGTAACTTGGGAAAATGTCTAAGGGAACTTAATACTCTTTAAAGGCAATACTTTATTTCTGGTTAAAATTACAGATAGGTAAGAGGAAAGACATGAAATATTTTGTTCTGAATTGTGCCTTTCTTCGCTGCAGGTCATTCCCTCTTAAAGGTGCTAAAGGAGACAAAAGTCGAAGCCTGAAAAAACTATCAAGGTAAGGTGTTTATGTTTAGATAAGTGATCAAATTTGTAACTTTTAAAAGGTTTTTTTTAGTTAGCTATTTTAGCTGTTTTTGTTTTTAATCTAGTAGTTTAGTTCTTCTTTTGGTTAAATATTTTCAATCAAGTCGATAAACTGGATTAGATTTGTCAAACTGACCATCGTTGTCTGCATGATTTTGCACCAAAATGTGTAATTTTTATTTTAGGGAATTTGAGATCTCCATCCAGCGGTACCAGTGGTTTTTGTCTGAGCTGCCAGAAATGCTTTGTGAAAGTGAAATGGAGGTTGAGCAGCACACATGCTGGAGTGGTGAAGATGTTGTAGAAAGGTATGTTGGTTCTATTCTGTCTTTTGTTTTAAGCATCTATCACTATTTTTCTGACTGCATTCTCCTACATCTCACATATTTGTAAATAAATGTAAGGTAAGCACAGATTTAGCAACATTTTCAGATTTTTGCTTGAGTTAACAAAGATATTGACTAGTGATGCTTTTTGCAAAGTAAGTATCCACATGGTAACATGCATATATTAGACTCCTGCATGTCCAAAATTCATTATTCACGTATTTACCAATTTACACATTTTCCTGTTAGGTAATTCCAACATGTTTGTGGAAAATTCAATTATTCTTAGTATCTAAATGACAAAATTCCCATATAAAAGTCCATGAAATGACATATTTGTGCAAAAAAGATGACTCCTAATAGGTTGTTGGTTTCAAACCTGCTATGCAACAAATAAAGAAAAAATATTTTTATGTTGTCTGAAGTTTTGATTTTCAGATGCTGTTAATTTGTTTTTTTATCTGCTTATTTCTTTTATCCTCCATTTATCCTGTTTTTAATGGATCAAACATTTACTAAAAATGCTGCACATTTTAAAATTGAAATAAAAAAAATAACTTGGCAATAGTTTTGTAACAGCAGTTTCCTGTAGAAGAAAATAGCTGAAATTCTACCAAACAATGTTTTTTCTTTATCATTTACAATTAAGCCCAAATTAAATCTTACATCTAGAATTATATTCATTTTAAAAAGACTTTGGGTCTTGATACAAAATGAGACATGAATTTAGATTTTAATTAAGAAATGGTCTGTCAGAGATTATTCACACCCTTTTTAATAATCAATGGAAAAATATTGGTTGGTATTAGAGCGAATCAAACCGTTCTTAAACTGCTGGCTAGCTTTTAGCTGTTAGCGCTGGTATTTTGATGATTTACCTTCAGTGTTGAACTCCAAGTCTTTCATGCTGGAATGCCTCCTTGCCATCATCCTAATCCTTAGTTTTGTGGGATAGAAGGAAATTTACCAATATTCAATATTCAGTTCATTCTGAGTCTCAGGCTGTTCTTGAACAAACATTTAAGTGGAATGTTGGAGAGGAATGTTATCGTGCATTTTGCATGTATGACAAGTGTGCAGGACAGTGTGTTCTAAGCTGTATTTTGTGTGTGTGTGTGTGTGTGAGCGTGTGTGTGTATGACCATTTGTCCTGTTACCAGTTTAAGCTGCCAATGTAATCACCATGAGAAAGACTCTGAAAATGAACTCTCTAACCTTAACAACCCTTTTACCCCCTGTCACCCCCCACCTTGGCAACTTCTTGGAGCAACACACACTACACGCGCACACACACACACTACACACGTATCCCTGTCCTTTAAAGGGGAAGGTTATATAAAATCAAAGTTTTTGAGGTTTATATCATGTTATAATGTTTATCAAAAATATACTGGAGTGTTGCTCTGATTCTTTCATTCAATGTTTGAGAAATCCTTTAATCTCCCATGGCAGCCAGACAGCGTGCAAAATGCCTGGGTGGATGTAGCTCCGCCTTTAAGATGCAGCCCCGCCCCCACTCAGCTCCTTCAGACGAGCCAGCCACATTTAGCAAACACCTGGTGGAGCTGAAGCTCTGCTGAGCTCGTTGTTGGAGCTACTTCTCAGTGAAACGCTGGTAAAAATGTTGCTAACGGGTTAATACAGGAGCCATGTTGTGAAGACTTTCCTTCAGAAAGAGCAGGAGTTTTTAAAGAGACAGAGGCCCAATTTCAAATCAAAGTCAAATTTCTTTTAAGGCATGTTTGATATATCTTGCAATTTTATAACAACCGAGGCACAATGTGCCTGTTTTTGTCTCATGGTGGAATTTAATAATGAAATCTTAAGTAAATTATGAGGCACTAAACATGCTGGACTGCAAGACGACACAGTTGTTATCATTGTCACCTTTGAGCATGAGCTTCAAATCCTCTTTGCATGAGTTCTTGCCCAATGATGACTGAATATTGGTACCAATACTTCACAACCAAATGGGTCTGGAAAATGAACAGATGGAGCTAAACTAACTAACTACTTCCATTTCTTTCTGTAAATGAAGAGACACGTTTCTTAAGGCTTTATTGGAGAGAAAAAAATCCTTGTTTCCTTCACAATCCACCGACAGAAACGAAACGTCCCGTCGCTCTGAGCGTTTCTGATGTTTAGGAGGTTTAGCTTCAGTAATCGTCTGTCGTCGTGTTCTTTCTTGTTCCTCTCAACGGACTAGAAGAGATGTCGCTTTTGGCTGGAGTTGGACTGCAGCCAGTCTGAGCCTCTTTGACCTCTTTACATCTTCTTCTCCTTCGTCCATCCATCCACCCACTGATTCATTCATCCCACCATCCATTCATCTCTTCGTCCGTCTATTCAGGCCTCCATTCATCTCCACCGCCCTCTGACCCACTTCACTTACAAATGTCTGCGTTGGTGAGAGTATCTGTATGTGAGAAGAAACACTGGATGGCAGTAAATGATGAGAAAGTCTGAGACTGGATGATGGAGGAGAAGAGAAGACGTTGCCTTTTCTTCCAGACTACAGAGCTGCTGAGGCCTCTGCTGGATGTTCATTCATGATCATCAGATATTTTAGACACCATATAATTGGGAAAGCTAAGTACCTTGGCTTTAACTTTTTCCTACTGCAGAAAAAGTTAGAGCTGTTCGCTGAGTTTGGAGACTCTTGCTGAAGAGCAGGAAACCTGTTCACCTGCTCTGGATCGCAGCACGTTGGAGCAGCTCTGTACTTTGGTTGAGATTTTTATTTTTTTAGTTCTCAAAACTTCATTCCTGCCTTTCTGGGGAGAAAAAATATGTTTTTTTTGGACAACTGCTTATTCTTGTGTAGTTTGGACAGCGATATTTTTCACACTTTGCTGTTTTGTGGTGATGCGTAACCATAGCAACAGGGTGTTTTACAACAGGGAGCAGCTGATCAACATTGGAGAAGCTGTAATAATTCGTCATTTCCCTTTGGGATCTGTAAAATATTTTTGAATTTTCAGTGGAATGGCTGTGATTCCAGTTTGGTTGCTGATCTGGCGTTGCTTTCTCTTCGGTCTGCGACATTTATCCACCGTGTTGGCCGGGCTACACAGTGGTTTGTATGTCAGAAAAATAAAGTAAAAACTTCACAGTTCTTAAATTTAAAGTGTTCCAGTTGTGAGAGCAGAGAGGATAAAAGTTACTACCAAAATCTGGGCTTATAACTTTCAAAATGCAAAACTGAAACAAGAAACGGAGGAATTTTACTTGACTTGTTTGTTTTTCTCTTTGCAAATTCTTCTTTTAACATCAAAACAGCCGAAGGTTTGAGTCAGTTGAGTCGAAACCAAACTGATCAAAGAGACTCGACGCTTGAAAGGCTAATGGCATAAAAATGAACTTCTCTGAAGTGTTTCATACAGTCTCTGCACAGACGCCTTCAATACTCTCTTCATAAAATCTCCCTTTCACTTCAAAGCTTTGTAGCTTTAAGTCAATATTGCTTCAGGCTGGCTTTTCTACGTATCTGATTGTTTAGCATACATACTTTGATAAGCTGCTAAGTCAGGCTGCAGCAGATTTTCAGGTTTTTATGAACGTGCTGAAAATCTTTTACATAATTTCCTCACATTTAGATCCAATTTAAACATATTTTTTAGATAACAGAAAGAAAACTCTAGAGCAGGAGTGTCCAGAGTTGGTCCTGGAGGGCCCGCATCCTGCATGTTTTAGTTCTTTCCCTAGTGGTTGTAACAACCTCCTCATCAAGTCAGTGTTCTGCTTAGGCCTCTAATGAGCCATTATTTGATGCAGGTGTGTAAAACCAGGGAGAGAATAAAACATGCAGGATGCCGGGCCTCCAGGACCCACTTTGGACACCCCTGCTCTAGAAGCCCCGTTAGGGATTTTTATTTATTGATGGACTAATTTGTGGAGCTTTTTTTAATCTGAAAGGATGTCAAACATTTTAATGCAGATGGAAAGTTTCTTAACTCTCCTGAATTTAGTGTCTAACAGCTGGGTTTTTTTATGACGCTGCTGCAATAAACACTCGATCCTTGCAGTGGAAAATAAAAATACACAAAGCCAAGTCATGTAGAGTGAAATGAATCAGTAAAGAGTCTGTTTATATTTTGTATTTGAAATATTTATGCTGTAAATTTGTATTGAATTAAGCTTTTTCTAAGTACTGCATATTGGGGGAAACAGTATAAATTTCAGATGAACCCAAAAAACTGAACCTTAAAGGACCCTTTAAATGTTTTTCCATCCGATTACAGAGCATATCTATTCAGTATTAGTAGCACATTATTGGTTAAAACAATGATATCAATAGAGAAAGCTAGGAAAAAAATGTGTAATAGAGTTTCCATTACATAATAATTTTTAACATGTAAATAAACTAAAGTATTTAGGTCATCAAGAACCAAAATGTGGAGATTTTATGGAACATCTTGTGAATTATTCTTCAGGAATTACACACCCTAATTGAAATCTTATCTGAGTATTGCCACATAGGGAGACATAAATATAGTATTTGTATTATTATTTTTTTTTATTATTGAAAATTATTTATCCCCTAAAAGATAAGACGATGTAGACCTGATATCATTTTGCAGAAGTTAAATAATTCTCTGTTTTTCTTTAAAATGTAACATAAATAAATATTGAAGATGATTCATGTGCTTCTCAGTAATAATTGGTACAAACTGCTCTTTTGATTGCTAAAATCACATGTATATAGGTGCTTACCAGGGGCAGAACTTAAATTTAAACATTTGAAGTGAGACTTCTCTCATTTTCTATTGTGATAGCTTCTTGCTTCCAGTAGGGGGCAGTATCGCACCAGCATCCCAAACCGAGTTTGTCCTTTTCGCCTAAAGATCTGCCACACCCCAACTCTACATTTATCTTCATGAAAAGCAAGATTTCATCATATTTCAGGAATGTCTGCTTAAAGAGGAACATGTGCAAATGATCATAAAATTCAGTTCAGGGTTTGGAGATGAACTTAGAGAATATAAAATATGAAGCCAAGTCTCCAGGAACTATCCAAAACACAACCAGAAGCTCAGGTGCATGCTTCAGATGTTTGTAATGTTGTACATAAATAAAAAGGTTCATGGGTGCATGTGTGTGAAGTTAAATAGCAGAGATGCTGAAATGACAAAATTTCGCTCAGTCGTTATTTTCTCTTCTCTTCTGTAAATCCGTGTTTGTGTCAAACACTTTAAAACGCTCGGAGTGGATGAGACACCCGGAGGAGTCAGGGATGGATGTCTGTGTTCGTTGCCACCGGCAGCCTTGAAGAATCCGACGGCTGCGGCAGCGCGGCGTTGTCAGACGGGTGATTTATGTCCGCCGCTGTCCGGATCTTATTAAATGTCACTCATAGTCACATCTCGCTGTGGCACAGCCGCTGCAGTATTATCATTTGGTGTCAAACACCCAGTAGCCGTTCCATCTGTAATCTGCCCAAAAAGCCCATTTAAAGGCCTGACAGGTTCCTGTTCGCTCCAGGGAGCAGAAGAAAAGGCTTTTGATACGATTTATTCTCATATGAAGTTAAAATAAACATCTCCTCTTGCTGGATTTGTTTTCTTTAAAGCCTATTATTTAGCTTTAGCTTATCACTTGTGATAATGATACTCAGGAGTTGTTCATTTTTTTTAAACATCTACTTTCAAAAGAGTTTTTCCACTTGTCTACTCAGAGAGACAGCATGTGTTTCACAGTCTGGTACTTTGCTTTCTTTTGTCTCCAACCTTTTCTAGTTTCCTCATTATCCATAGTTTAAAAAATGTTTTTCTGTAAAAATATAAGAAAAAATACAACTGTTGGTTAGGAGTAAATTAAAACACCCCTACATTTGTAAATGCATAAGTTAGATAAAATCATTCAGGGCTATCAAACACAAAATATGAGCTTGTTCTCAGAGCAACGCTGCTAAAAAATCTAAATTTGTTGATTTTCCTTGGATTTCCAATAGGTACCGGCAGCGACGCTCTTTCCACTCAGGAATGGGAGAGAACGCGCGCTGATCATAGAAAATCCCCTAACTTCCCACCATCAAAAGTCCTTTTTAGAATATTTTTTTTCCAAAAGCAACACTACTGTGTTAAAGTTCATTGATTTTCCTTTCCAATGATACCAGTTTTATGTATGTTGAAGCAAATTAAACACTTTAAATTTCCCAGTAATTTTCATAATTTTTTCGAAAAGCCGCATTATTTATGCTAATTCGAACGCCCCTCCTGACACATAGTTCAAGAAAATCAGTTGGCGCGTCACGAACATATGACCAAATGAGTCAACAGTGATATCATATTAAACCTTAAACTATAGGCTTTCTCTACATACCCGGTTTGTCAAGGATTATTTTTTTAGTTTTTTTGTAAATCATAAAAGTATCAAAACTTCGTCAAATAGCGAACGAATTATAAAAAATAAACCAGACAAACCGGGTATCAAAATAAAGATTAATTTGTTAGCTTTAATATAATACAGGAATCACACTTGTAGAATCAATGTGCGTGACGCGCCGAGCATATCATCAACGAAAGGCACGTCGCCCCTCTAGCATAAAATAATGGAGCCGCCTTCTGTGGACGCTGCTGACTGTTCGGATCACTGCTCTATTCCGGACGTACTAAATCCATACTTGGGTAAGTTAGACACACCTTCTTACATCAGATATCTTTAAAGTAATGTAAAGATAATAGTTAGCGTTATTTTGATATGTGATTGCAGCTATTTAATCCGGTGTGGGAAGGCGGTTTCTGCCGATCTGGTCGGGCTTTCTCTAACTTCGCCGTCCTGTTAGCAAGCTGCTTGTTTTTAGCTGGGTTTCTATATAGCTTACGCTTAAAATACAAAACGGAGTGGTAGGAGATGGAGCTTATATGTGTGAATTTAGATACCTGGTCAATAAAATAAATAATATTGATTGTATATTCTCAGAGAAATGGGTTCGGTCTTGGAGCGGATTTTTTTTTTTTTTTCATTAGTGTGCCGCTTACGCTACAACCAGCGGTTAAGAAACAAAAATATCAATGCTCATTATACATGCTAGTTATTAAAGATACGTTGTTACTTCATTTCTCATATCGGACTCTTTTTATAGACTATTTAATTTTACTTGTCTGGTGACATCGCAGCACAAACGTGCGAGGTTTCACAGACGAGAGTCTGTGAAATCGATCGATTTCCCAATGTCTGTGTACAGAAAAACATCCGACATGACAGTTCATGGATGAAAAAATAAACAAATGAACATGGTGTTTTTTCATGTTTATTAGTTTTATTTTGTGTTTTTTTTAACAATAAGATGTGTTCATTTTTATAATCAAAATCAACGTGAGCAATAAAGAAAATCAGGGTATCTAATTTCAGTAGAAGCTCAAATGTAAAGCTTAAAAAAATTTAATATTGAGAATATTCATTGCTGCTTTCTTGTTTTTCAGTGAATGATGACTACTACTAGTTAACTCTAGACCATTTTTATGAAAAATGGCACCTTCTTTGGCACTTTTTCAGATGGTCGCTAATAGTGAATTTTCCATTAAAAAAAGGAAAAATCTATATTTTCTGTGCCAGCTTTATTAAGAAAACTACTGAAGATAGCCCTAAGTAAATGTCTTTATCTGATGCAGCAGCCTAATTGACATCTAGGAAGGAAGTTTCTATGAAACGCATAAAACAACAAACATTTTGGAGCAAGTCAAAAATTGTCTAAAATACGAATTTTTTAAAAAACGCCTCAAAATCCATCTTTCCTACCTGGAATATTAAGGAAACTATTGAAGGTAGCCAAAAATGGATGTCTTTATAATGTTCAGCAACCTAATTTACTTGTACTAAAGAAGTTTCATTGAAATCCAATGAAAGATACAAATTTGAGGAGTGGTCAAAAAATACTCAATTTTGTCTATTTTTGAAATTTTGTTCCGTCGGTCAAATTAGCTTAGGAAGCATTTTTGCAGCCAAATAATTTTTTGTTTGACTGTCCCAGACCCCTACAAAAAATTGGGCTTGTTAAAATCACATAGCAGCCTGGGAAAAATGGCTTTTGGGCCTTAGTTTCAATATATATTTTTTAATATCATATCCCAAACATGCCATCTCTGCTGTCAGGGTAAATATTGAAATTTCTGTTATTTTAAAAATTCAATTTTTTAAAGAACCTTCATTTTTAAAGTAAGCTAATTATACTGCACATTTTCATGTTTTAGAATATAATTTATATCTATTTAAAGAATGTAATTACAAATAAGTGTTAAATTGATTTATTTTTTGAGTAATCGACTTTCAAAAACCACATCTTTTTCTACTCCAAGGTGCGTTTGTGGGAAGGTACACCTAACCCCCAAAATCTCAAAAACCGTTAGAGATAATGGGCTGAAATTTTTTCTGCTCTTTTCTGGTAATACACTTAGTAGAAAAATGCATTTAGAGTACCAAAAATCTAAAGAAAAAAAATTGGCTGCCGGTACCTATTTCCAAGAATCTGCAGGGACTGATTGATATAATTTGGCAGTAAACAGATAAAACCTGCATTGATTTGATTGATAGCATGATATTTAAGCACACTTAGTGTTTAGTCTAGAACCTAGAGGGCCACATGAAAAGCTATGGCGGGCCAGATTTGGCCCACGGGCCTCGAGTTTGACACACGTGCCATAGGTGAAGCTTCAGAAATAGCAAAAGTTTTTTAAAGAGACGGAAGCCCAATTTCAAGGCGTTTATTTGCAAAGTCAAATGTCTTTTAAGTCTTATTTGATATATCTTGGATTTTTATAACAACTGGAGTTAACATACATAACACCGCCCCTTTAGTATACCGTTGGTCAGAGTTTAAAAGGTTCATAGTGACTATTAAATTATTTGTTGTATTTGAGATAACTAAAATGAAATAACACACACAGAAAAACTCCTTCATACTTGATGTCTTTAAAAGCATTTACTCTCATTCAGCCAATGTGTGTTGATGTAACTCGCTCATATCTGCTGAAAAGTCTGAGAAATTAGGGATGTGGGTCGAACCCACTGAGCCTCACCCCTCATTAGCCTTTCACTGTCAATGCTCAAGGCCCTCTGCTTCATTAATCATTGATTTTGCAATAACATATCGCGTAGTCATAGCAAAATAAATGCATTGCTGTGTTGCAATTTCCATAATCTCTTATCTGACAAAAACTTGGGATTGATAATCAATACAGCGTAAATCATCATCTGTAGCGTTCATATTTATAAACTGGATGTGGATCAGCTTAGCTTAAAATATTAATGTTATACAGTTTAATTTTCTTGCATAGACGTGAACCCGATGCAGTGTCGGTATCTTACTGCTCTGATGGTTTTGCATTTGATCTGCAGCTGTTTCCTAAAGATCTACAACATTAAAGAAAACGACATCGTTAATCGCATTAGAATGATATATTACACTCATTTCCATTTGCTGCGTTTGCCTCGGTGTTAAAAAGGTCACCGAATTAGAAACTCCTTCTTGTTTCTCTCTGGGAAATTAACATTTAAATGTAAAATGGAAACCTTACTACATGATGTAAAAAAAGAAAAGGAAACGGTTATTTTTCTGCACCGCTGCACTTTTTGCACCGACTTGTAAAAATAAGTGATGCTGAAGTTGTTTTCCTCTCACTACCTGATTACAAGGATCTAATTTGTAGACTTTCTGCTGCCTCCACCTTCGGGCCTTTGGGCTCCATTAACCACTGAGCTCTGAGAGTCATTAGAGGAGAAAATTAAAATACTCACCGTTGCGTTTTTCACAATTAAGCCGGCTGGTTGCCTTGTTATGGAACATAATAACCCTTTGATGTTTGTCTGCTGACAAATGTCTTGCTGAAAAACTGCAGTCTTCTGCTCTACATCAAAAAGCTGCTTCATTACGTCTGCATTTATGAAACCAAATTCAAAGCAGCTTCAGAAAAAATAAAAAAGGTTTGTGTCTTTCTGTAGTTTCAAAGTCATACACTTTAAAACATCTGAAGGTGGTTTAACTTGAAAATAAAAGTCCACTTGATGCCTTAAAAATGCAATTTAAGTCAACAAGAAAACTGCTTTGGTTTTAACTCAGAAATTAAAGTTCATGAAGTTGATTTAACAACAAGAGAGAAGTTGTCCAAACGATGTTTTTTAAGTTTATTAATCTTGAATTGTGAGTTTTATTATTTTCAACTCACAATATTAAGTTAAAATAACAACTTATTTTACTGTAGAACAATTAAAATTCTTGTTTCAAATTGCATGAACAGAATTTCTGATCTGACAATGAATTTTAGTGTGAACAGGACATTAAAATCAACATTTTCCTTAATAACACAAGAGTCAGATCAAAGTAACGCACTTCCATCTCTAGATACAAAAACATGCCGCTAAGCATTCTGGGAAATGGTTGTCTTTTTCTTCTTTCAGTTTTTTTTAGGTGCAAACTTAAAAACGCTAGTTCATTAAACAATAGGAGGTTTCACAAACTCACACATTCAGGTTCAAAATCTAAAACTTGCTAAATCTATTTGACTTGCAGAGTAGAAGATAGTAGACACAACTAAATGCGGCTGAAATGTTTTACAGTGCGTCTTTGAAACTCATCAACTGTGTGTGTGTGTGTGTGTGTGTGTGTGTGTGTGTGTGTGTGTGTGTGTGTGTGTGTGTTAGTTACGGCTGATAAACACAGACGCATTCTGAAGTTTAATAAGGATTACAGAAAAGGTGAATAAATACTTCAGTATTTGTGGTCGCGAGGCTGAAGCTGATCCCTGAAATCTGCTGGAGCCTCAGGAATCCTGGGATTTTCCCTGAGGAGAAAAAATATGGTTTTTAATAGATCTCTTATTCATTCTTTTATTTGTTTCTTCTCTTCTGCCTTCCTTCCTGCTTTTTTCTCCCCCTTCCGCTGTCATCGGTTTTACAGGCTCCCCTGCTGGGGGCATGCCTTTCATGACACATGTTAATACGTTCACATGTAGCCGTGCATCCTGTTATTATCGCTCCGCTGCACATCATTTCCTGTTTTCCTTTCTTCCCAGTGCTGCACTGAAATGCAGAACTTAAATGACTCAATAAGCAAGCAGAGATGATCAAGGATGCACCTCCTGATCTTTTGCTTTTCATTGATATCTCTTTGCAGGCCATGAAAGCAGTTTCCATGGTGACTTTGCTGAAAATGGATCCTTTTTGTTTACTTTGCAATTTTCATATAAGGGTTATGTCTGATCATGTGAGGTTTCATGTAATATAGCAATATTAGATGTTTTTATCTGAGATAATCTGAGATTATGGGAATGAGCTTCAATAAACATCTTTAATCTGCAGAGAAAATGCTTCATTTTTAAAACAAATACGTCCAGCAATATTAGCTTAATTATTAAGCACCAAATCTTGTGTGAAAAACAAACAATTTAAAATCTTTCATACAAGCTCCAAGTTTTTTGCTTCTTTATTTGCTAAACACTGCCTCAGTGCTGAAGGATGAGCTGAAAAATAGACCTTGAATAAAGTAATTTCTAAAAAGAAAAAGCTTTTATAGTCTTTCAGCTTTCATCCTCTTTTACCAAAGAAACAGATTACACACACTCAGCCAGGGAATGAATGTCATATTAGTTTTAAACTTTAATAAAAATGTTAAACATGTAATGTTTAAGACTCTTGTCATCTCATGTGGTTTGGTTTAATGTAACAAATATTTAATATAAGCCAGTTTTGTCAGTTGTTTGGCATAGTTAGATAGAAATCAGGATAAATTTTTACTTAAATTTGTCTGCAAGAAAAAGCCAAATTCCTTCTGGAGAAAAGTAGTTTGGTCAAAAGATATAAATAATATTTGGTCTCGATGATAAGAAACATGTAAACTCCAAACACGTTCACTTATTCCTATAAAAGTTAGAAAACAGTCGTAGTTAGTCTATAATTATAATTTTGACCCACAAAAATCCAGCTTGTTGGTATTTTATCTCCTTTTCTCCAGAATTAGCACTTTGTAGTGCATGAAAGAAAAAAATGATTTCTGTTTATTCATATATAGGCTTAATTTGCATTGGCACAAATCAATAGTTTCTCCTATTGACAACATGATCAAATCTGAGAGTTTTTGTCCTTTACCGATTTTCCTTTCACTGGGAAAACAATAATTATCATAAAGTGATGAAATTATGACTGCCAGATATATTTTGACTACAAGCTGAGCTTTCTCTGCATGCATTGATGCTGCTTTGTTGCGTTTTTGAGCCGCTGCCTGCTGTTATTTCTCCAACTCTTCTAATTTTCCCATGAGAGTTTTCAGTTTTATCCGTTTTCAGATTTAGATTTGATATGCGAGACGTTGGCTCAGAGCTATTTTGGAACAAACTCGCTCAAATGGATAATAATTTTAATCTCTGGTGACCCAAAGTGTGGTAGGCAGCTGTCAGGCAAAGCTGGACTCAGAACATTAACACTTTGTCTGATTTGGAAACAAGACCTTTGCTGAGAAACACGATCTTTGTAAACAGAGAATCTGGGAGTTAATTAAAGGCTTTCAGTGCTGGGTGAAGTTTCTGTCTGATCCCAGACCAGCAGGACCCGGTCCTCAACATTGCAGCATCTTTTGGCATCAGATGCAGCCGCTAGTTCCCACAATCCCCTTGTTGCCATAGCCAGATCGTGTTTGTGTAGTGCAGGGCGTGGACTGTGTGGTTACCGAGTTGGTGGCTGATTGTATTAGCGAGCAAAGCTGGTTTGGAACAAGAAATGATGTGACTCATAAACTTCTCCTCTGTTGCTTCTCACTCACTCCGTCTCTTTTGATCCACCCACCCTGACACCCTACAGAGGCGAAATGATGCGATGCAGGCTCCGCTGCAGGATGAGGCATCCGCCTGCAAGATGATCAAAAATTACAGGAAATGGAGAAATTTACACTCTCAGGCGATTCTTTATTGAACATCCACTAGAATATGTATTTATGTAAAACCGTCACATGGAATGAAGAATGTAGAGTAAAATAATTTTGTTTTGGGAAATTTAAAACCTTAAAAGATGCAAATATTGAAAATGAGCCAAATAGATTAAAATAGATTATCCTTTTATCTAGGTAACGCATTCTCACTGAATTTTTTTAGATGTATACATAAGTTTAATTTATTCAGTGATGCAAAAACATAATTTATAATACGATTTTCTACAGAATTAAAATGGAAACACTAACCAATGTAAAAACCATAGAAACTCATTAAAAAATCTTAATCATAAGATCTTTTATTTATTTACCAAAAAGCAATGCCAAAAATAATTGGGCTGGAATCTATTTGCAATAAGTTTTACTTTTAAATAATATTTAATTACAGTATTTATGAACTTTCAATTATTAATCAGTTCCTTTTTGTCTCTTTGGGATGTAAATACTACAACATGCTATTTAGGTAATTAGGATGTATTTGGATCTTCATAAGTGACAACAAGGCTACCAGAAAATAGCTTTTCATTTTAATTTACCCATTTATACAATCAGAGCATTAATCAAAATGAGACACTGCAAAAGCTAAATCTTACCAATTAATTTTGGTCTAGTTTCTAATGTCTCAGTACACTTAAAAAACACAAAACTGAATTACAAGTAATTTTTCATAAAGATATAGGAGCAATTTTTAAGTCAATAATTCCTTACTGTTGATGAAAAAGTACTAATTTCATTCGCAGGTTTTTCCACTTGTAACAAAATATTTTTCCCACGTTATAATGAAATAATACGACAGTAGAACTAATACGTTTTTCATCCATACTAAGAAATAATTTAATTATTATCAGCTGAAAAGTTGCCTGTAAGTTAGTTTAGACTTATTGTAGGTGAACTCGTGGTGCGTTCACACCAAACGCGTTTTGTGCGTCAAAATTACTCTCTGTGGACGTTGAGAAGAGACTCCTTTTCATACGTGACCTTCGACCTCTTCTACTGTCTGCTGCGTATTTCGTCTAAATAAATAAGTTTGTTAAACGTTTATTTCCTGTGACTCACTGTTTTTGCTGGATGGATTTGGGTAGCTCAGATGTGGGGGAATATTCTCAAGTAGTAAAAGTTATAACTTGTCGTTTTCCAGGTCCTTCCAGGTCCTTTCTTTTCCTGTCTTTTCCTGTCTCTGCAGTCATAACTTGATTAGGACGTTGATTATAGGACGAGAACAAACAGCGACAATTAGTTTATCCGCCGTTTATTAGTTTTTCTCTGAGATCATGCTGCAAAATGCACCTTTACGGGCTGGTTGACGCTCTGCGTTGAGCGGCGAAAGTTTAGATTTTTCAACTTCAGCATCAGATGCGCTTGATGCGTCCAACGATCAAAACGCTTGACGCTATAAACGCAAACCAGACGTGCCTGACGCTCAAAACGTGTTTGGTGCATCATAAGATATTTGCACTAGAAACTAGACAAAAAGTGCTTGGTAAGATTTTGTGTTTTTGATGTGAATCTAACCATCTGGGAGGTAAAAATAAGACTGTCGTTTTGTAACACAAGTCCTAAACAGAACTCTGTCGCATGGTTTGGATTGTGCATTTGGATCAACATTAGCAACACAGTAAAGCTGTCGGAGTTTAGATGAACTAAATTCTCACAATACATACGTTGTTTATGGTTTCTCCTCCTGGATAATTTAATCCGTGACTCATTTTACAGCTAACAGAGCTTAGCAACGCTCAGCTTTTGAAAACACATCCATCCTCACAATTCGACTTGTGAGAAAAAGATTAGTCTGCTGCCTTCATGTGAGTGTGACTCATCCGTTCAGTAGCAGCGGCTTCAGCGTTTCTACATGAACCTTCTAGAGAAAACCGTCTGTTTTCTCCCAGCTGTCGATACCTGCATTCCTCGCCACAAGTCTCCGTCATGTGAATTGTTCCATTTTAGGAAAACAGAGTTGTCTTCAAATTAAAGCTTGTGCCAGCTTCAGATCAAAGGCCAGGAGGAGAAAATCACCGGTTGCAGTAATGGCTGGTGCAAGTTTCCAGAAACTGTGTTTGATGTGATGGAACAAGTTGTATATTTTGTGCATAAAGTGAATCGTCATGTGCTTCATGAGCGTGTTAGAACCGGGGCAGTGAAGCAACACATGCACAGCTAAACTGTAGCAGGAAGACATGCATGTTTATCTCAAACTGTGTGTGTGTGTGTGTGTGTGTGTGTGTGTGTGTGTGTGTAGTTATGCAGGTCACGTTGTTGGCAGCATTTTGAAAGCCCAGAAGGAGAATCCAGAGACGTCTATACGCCACACAGATCCTGCCCTGAAGGAGGTGAAGCAAAGGCTGGAGCGGCTAACGCAGGTAAAACGACACCGAAATCAGATTTTACTCTCATATTAAAGCCGATTTCTGCATTTCCAGCTTTGCACCTTATGGTGTAATTATAATATTTGTTGCACAGATGAATCATGGCGTCATGTGAACCCATGTATCAGCCACAATGAGTCACACTAATGATTGATTATTTATGCCAGGATTTGAAAGACAAACAGAAATGAAGAGGGAAACCTGGAAAAATACAAAAACTGCTTTGTGTTCTTTCTAGTCCAAGTATCTTATTACATTGGAGTCACAGTTAATATTGTGATTGATTATTTAAGACAGAATTTGAAAGAATAGGATGTAAAAAACCCAAGAATGAAAAAGTTGTCTGGTTCTTTATACACACTAAATCTTACCAAGTATTTCTGTCTAGTTGTTTTCTTATATTGGAAATAAAACAAAACTAACTTACAAGTAAGTTTCCAGCAAAATGTAGGAGCTTCTTTTAAGTAAATAATTTATTAATATTGTTTAAGAAAAGGTTCTAGTTCACTGGCAGATTATTTTAGTTTAGAAAACATTGTTCCCATGTTGAGTGAAATAATCTGCCAGTACATTTTTATTAAAAGTATTATTTACTTAAAACAAGTTCCTATATTTTGCTGAAAAGTTACTTGTTTTGTTTTATTTCCTGTGTAATAAAACATTTGCACTGGAAACTAGACAGTAATATTTGGTAAGGTTTTGTGTTTTTGCAGTGTATGGATAAAGAACCTGACATTTTCATTTTTTATTTTTTTTACATCCTATTTTTTCTAATTCTTGCATAAATAATTAACACTTGAAACAGTTGAAGCTTCTCAACTTCTTTTTTCAATAGCTTTTTTAAACATTGGAAGAATTGCTGTCTGCTTTATGACGGCTGCATCCTTCTTTTATTTGATGATTTATTCTATTTTTTCTTTTTTTATGGACTACTTTATTCTTTTGTCTCCAAATAAAGATTTTCTTTCTTGTTGAAACAACCGAAGAGTTAAATTAACAACGATTCTGAGACGAACCAAATCGACTCGTCACAGCGTTGATTTAACTCGGCCGAATTATCCTCACCGCAGAAACACAGAAGTTTACCAAGTATTTTTTCCACTTCCTAGTGTAAATATCTTAGCATTCTTTGACAAAACTAACTGGACAGTAACTTTTCAGCAAGATAAATAAGCTTGTTTTAAGTCAGTAATTTTTAACTGTTCTAAGTGAAAAAATCAGCCAATGGAAATATAACGTTTTTTTAATCTCTGTTATGACAGTTTAACGGTGGATTCGATGTTTACAACAGCTGAAAAAGGGACAGAGGGCACAGACACGGGAAGAGCGGGAGACTTTATGTGTTAAATTGAGATGGGAGTAATAGAAAGCTGACCAGAAAATAAAATAAAATGAGGAGCATTGAGGCCGGGGCGGACACGGCCGCTCATCCTGCTGCTTATTTCTAAGGGACTAAAATATTTGCACTGGAAACTTCACACCAAATCTTACCAAGTATTTAATGCAGATATCTCAGTACACTTGAAATAAGACAAACTAACTTAAAAGTAACTTTTTATTAAGATAAGGAGACTTGTTTTAAGTCAGTAACTCCTTAACCTGCAGCCCAACGCCTGCGTGCCGTTTTCCCATTACATTTTCCGTGGGTGACCGTTAAAGGGTTAATATTGATGGAAAAGTTCTTATTTCATTGACAGATAATTGAACTTATAACAAGACATCTTTCCCATGTTATAAGTTAATTTATCTGCCAGCAGAACAAATACTTTTTCATCAGTACTAGGTAATTATTTACACAAAACAAGCCTCTATATCTTGCTGAAAAGTTACTTTTAAGTTGGTTTGTTTTACTTGAAGAGTGCTAAAATATTTGCAGTGCAAATTCGACCATTTCTGGTTAGATTTTGTGTTTTTGCAGTGCAAATTCGACCATTTCTGGTTAGATTTTGTGTTTTTGCAGTGCTGCCAGTGGAGGCAGGGTGATGCTTTAGGCATTCAGTCTTTGACACAAATCTCCAGCCGAAGCATCGCAGCAGGTTCATCGGCTCATGGAGGGAATATTCTCTGAGGGTTGCAACCTCTCAGCGCTGCAATCTATCCACAAAGCAGATATGGTTCAGGAAAAGTTTAAAGGGCATCAATACATTTGAGATTTTGTCAAATTTCCCAGATCTCAGTCCAGCTGAGTGTCTGTGATGTGCTGAACAAACAAGTCTGATCAATAGAGGCCCCACCTCACAACCTGCAGGAGTTAAAGGAAATGCTGCTGGCGTCTCGGCGCCAGATGCCGAAGCAAACCTTCAGGACCGGAGTCGGATCTGAGCCTCGACCCGTCGGCGGCGTCTTGGTAACGTCTGGCAGGTGATCATAATGTTACGCCTGATTGGCATGAGGCGAGCTGTCAATCGATGCTCAATGAGAAATGAGTTTCAACCAGCAGAAAATCCCTGGAAATGAATCTGCAGCTTTGTTTCCTGTTCTGGGGAGTTTCTCTTCTTATTTTTATTTTTTTGGCAGCTGCATTTGAGGGCAGATCTGCAAACACAGCAGACGCATCGCCTGCAATGTCTCCAGATCCACAGAGCCACAAATATCAGCTGCAGTTTTAGATATTTGTCCTATCAAAAATACAACAAATTTCTGATCTCAGGTAGAATAAAATCAGCAGATGCATGAAAGATGTTTCAAATGTGGCGTTGGTAGCCTTGGTTTTTAAATTTGGTCACCTGCCACAAACAAAATGTAAATTTAAGATGCATCTTGGGTACTCTGCATCTTTGTATTTAAATTAATAAATACATTCTTTATCTGAATTTATTTTATTTACAAATAAGTGAATTTTATAACAGAAAATACTTACTTTTATATAAATCTTTTGAATTTATTGTAATATAGTGCAATCTTTTTTGGAAAAAACTGAGTGATGCACTGATGTTCTTTGATAGCAACATATCAAATCACAATATCAATGTGTGCAGCACTGCTGATGAATTGTAATCAATAATCCTTAACAATATTGTTGCATTTCATGAGACAAAAGGCCCAAACATTAAATTTTATGTTGGTTTATTAGCTAAAATAAACAAATTGAATGACAAAATGCTTGGATATGAGAGCAGAAACTTTACCAAGGAACAGAAAGTTACAATAAAATGATGAAGTTTGGCTTTAAAATGAAAGTCAGACGGTACATGTGGCCTGTTAGGGAAATAATACGGCAATTAATAACTCCTCACTTTGATTCTCAATATTTATTCTGTTGGCTTTATCTAAAATTTTACTGATGTCCTCTTGTAATTGGATGCATTTTAAAGTATGAAAAAAGATAAGGCAATGTCACCTTAGACGCTAAGCTTGTTATATTTGCTGCTATCAGTCATTATAAAGATAACTGTGATAAGTTATCAGTTCCAGGTCAGAACCGATTCACTTTGTAACTCCTGAATGTCGTTCAGGTCCTCAACTTAACACATTATTAAGCTCAATTTCAGAGCAGAGGAATTGATCAGGGAGTTATAAAGTGATCAATGTTATTAATAGAAGGATTATTTTCCCGTCGAACATGTTTAGGGCTGTAATTGCAAACGATGGGACGTCGTAGGCTGAGCCTCTTCCCTCTGCTCTTGAAGCTCTTCCTGTTTTCCCTCTAATCTTGTTGCTAGGTCCATTAATCATGCTGCATTTAACACATGTAACTGCGAAGTCAGCAAACAGGGTGCATGTGTGGTTTGCAGCGGTTTTGCCATAAACACAGAAATGCACACTACACACGCACCACATAATCATTTATGTATGAGATTTCAGGGCTCATTAAATCGATGCAAGTGGTCCTTTTTGTTTTGGAGAACATTTAATCTTATGTAAATATTCTTGTGTGAAGCGTTACGTTTTTCTTTTTTCATAAAAATGAGAAAAGTTCAGTTTTGTTTGTTGTAACGGGTCACAAAATGGGACTGAAAAATACTTTTACACCTTGGAAGGGTGTTTTCTTAGGGGACATGGGGGATTATTTCTGTATTTTGCGTTATCTTTTAGTTGCTGGATGATTCAGACGGGGGTCAGGAAATGGATTTCTCCTATAATCGCGTAGAGGCGATCGACATAAGTAACTATCTGGAGCTCAAGAGTCGGAGGAAAGCTTTCAAAAGCCTGGAGAAGACAATCATTTAGTTTCAGATTGGGTCAAACATTTAGGCTCAAAAGCAGCATTAGATGGCTGCAATGCTATTTTAAGTAATTAGCCTACGATAACGATGCTATCGCTAACAACAAGCTAACCCATGTTATTTCTATGAGCTTGGATCTCCTGGTAAATAATTTATTTAGCTTCTGTAAACCCAAATTCATGCTGGAGTTGTTTGTTAATGTTGACAATGTAGGTCAAACATCCTCAGCGATCAACAGAAATCAAATTAAAAACATGGTTCATTTGAATGCTCCAGTAAAATATCTGAAAATGGAGTTTAAACGATGCGTTTCCTGTCAGAAAGAGGAAACTCACCTCCGGTTCTTAGCTGTGGATTGTTGGTCCACTTTCCTGCCTTTTTTCAGCAAGAATAAATCAAGTTAAAATCAGTTTGTTGAGACATTTTTAATTGACATGTGTGACTGTGTGTAGGGTGAATTTGCCAATTGCGAGGGAACGCAAAAGAAAAATGCTTCCCCATGTCCCCTCCAGGCCTCCGTATTATCTGCTCCACTTTATGAAAACAGAGAATTAAATGTGTATTTTAATGAGCTTTTATTGCAATTTAGAAGTTTAGTGTTGCATTATTATCGCGCTCACTGGCGCAGCGGCATGTTTTTAAAGGTTAAAGTTAATGCATGCCATTCATTAATTATCATTCCTGTCTGTCATTTGCCATTTATATTCTCCCACAACAAGGATGAGAGATGGCTGGAAATATGAAACAGGAGCATCTTTGGAATTTTAATCATTTCAGGAACCATTTTTTCCCTGTTTCTGGTTTGTATCATGTGTAATAAAGTCTGATTAAAGCTTCTTTATCTGCTGGGATTTTATTCAGTCATTTACAGCAGCAGTCAGGATTTGTGCTCAGCCAATGAAGACGAGCCTAATGAACCCAGAGGGAGCAGATTTTAGTTTTAACAAAGTGACAGTGGATGACAGGATGGGCTGGATCATTAAAATACTTTCATCCCACTGTTGTCAGTTCTGACTTTCAGGTTGTATCACATTACAGTAACGCAATTTCTTCTTTTATTCAAGAAATGGATGATTTAGAGGGCAAGTAAACACAAATAGTGTTAAAATAGATTTTTAGTCGCATCTCACTCACCGGATTATTAAAATTTATTACCGACCTGCTGTGAAACTACGGCCATGTTTTGTTTTCTGTTTTTACAAAACTCAATTTTATCTGATAAATCTATAAATAATAACCTCCGAATGTTTAGAAAACACAGAGAAGAAATTTAAAGATTGAAAATATCACGCTGAGTATTGACAATCTGTATGATTTATTTCACTTTAGTTGAATTATTGAAATAAATTGTCAGTAATGTTATAATTTTTTGTATATATTGTCTGTGTTGCAACGCTCTTGTCTTATTATGCAAAAATAAGAAAATATTTTGTTATTGTAATATAACGAAAGATTTCTTAAAGAAAATATAAAATTATTTGCGAATAATTCAACCACAGAACTTTGTTCTTATAGTTTCCATACATCAAGGTTTTTTTTTTGGCTCTGTATTAATAAAGAACATAAGTAATAACACATTTTACTATGTAAATTCTAGAAAATAGCTAAATACATATTATTTACGTTTTTGTCATCCTTCTTGCTTTTTTTGTTTCCTTAAAGCAAAACTGCCTAAAATTAGTTTAAATTTTACAATAGTAGCAATTTATTTTTGTGAAAAAACGCCCAAAAAATAAACAAACATTGAAACTTAAAATAAGAAGTCTTTTAAATCACGTGTAATAAGGTGATTTTGTCCTCTGAAAAAGGGCTCAGTATGTGGTTTACATGGTTTCTCTGGTAAATAAACAGCCGGTGCAGAAACTGTGGAGCAGCTGTTGTACACTGTAAAACATTTTAGCACTTAAAAAACTGAAAGGAGAAAAAGACAGGAGTGGGAACTGTTTCCCAGAATGCTTAGCGGCATGTTTTTGTGTCCTGAGATGGAAGTGCGTTGAGTTTTGTGTTTTATTAATGAAAATGTTTATTTTAATGACCTGTTCACACTAAACGTTTTTGAGCCGAATTCATTGTGATGTTTAATAAAATTCATTATCACATCAAAATTTTGTTCATGCGATTTGAAATGAAAAATTAAATTATTCTACAGTAAAATAAGTAGTTATTTTAATAGTGAAATGGTTTAAATTGCAGCTTTAAGTTAAAACTCACAACCCAAGATGGTTGAACTTAGAAAACAATGTTTTGGACAACTTCCCTTTTGTCGTTAAATCTCCTTCATGAACTTTAGTTTCTGAGTTAAAACCAAAACAGTTTTCTTGTTATGTTTTAAGGCAGCAGGTGGACTTTCATTTTCAAGTTAAATCCCCTTCAGATGTTTTACAGTGTATGCTCATTTATTGTAGCCGCTGGACATTTTTGCTTCTTGGGCTTCCCATAAGAAGGGGATGATAGTCGAATCTGCACGTTTTCCTCATGAGCCAGAGGAGGAAACGGGGCGTAATGTGTTGGTGGGGTTTTTGGGATCTCGTCATGAGATAATGGTGAATCATCCACAGTCCGTCGCTCCATCTCCGTGTTTTCCCTCGGATCCTGGCGTTTCCTGTTTGCATCTCTTTTTATGTGCTCAGAAATAATAATGTTAAGTTCAGAGCTGTTTATGCTTGTCCTGCTTCCAGAGAGAACTTTGAAAAGTGTATTTTACTGATGTGCTGAGTTGATTTAGTCGATGAGCAGCGTGTGTGCTGCATTTATATTTGATATTTTACCCATCTCCACGGTGTTTTCGCCCATGGCAGAGCTGCTGTCTCCTAAATTTATTCCCATTTGTATCATTTTGCCAGATTTCACCAGTTTGATGTTGAACACATTAAAATTGGGTCATTTTTCTCTTTACGCCTCTCCTCTGCACAATTGTCATTGATCCATCAGGAATTTAGATGATTCTTGCCATGTGTTGTGAAAAAGCTAAAACATTTACAGCTTTGGAAAAAGTTAGAGCCCACTGCACTGAACCCCATTGAACCCCTCTGCTTATTCCACCAAATACTGATTTCTGAACTCTCTCTGAGTTAAAACATTGGTATTGTTGTTTTTAAAAGCGCTGCATCTTTTTTCACCATTTCTCATTTTCTTGGATTTTTGCTTGGAATTTCGTGGGCATGTTGTCAGTAGAATAAAAGAACAATGTTAATTTTACTCAAACATGTATTTATAAAAAGTAAAACCAGAGAAACTGATCATTTTAAGTGGTTTTTTCCTTTTTTTCCAGGCCTGTATGTGTACTGGCATACATGCTTCTCTTGATTCTGGGTAAATTACAGGTTAAATTTAGACCAAAGTTAACGGGTTGCATAGATTCACAGTCTAAATCATCTAAATCATTAAATTCAGATAAATTTATCAATTGAACTGTTTTTGTTTCTCCTGCACCTTGCTCTCAACACCCAGCCAGAGTTTCAGTATCTTATTTTGCTCCCCAGCTTTCAAACTTTTTACTGCAGAGCCGTTTGATGAAGTGCTAAGCTAGCAGGTTTACTGAGTTTTAATATGACTTGTTGGTTCAATACCATTTCAGTTTGTCATCAATGCAGAACATTAAGAAATGCCTGGAGGATCAGATTGAACATTTATAGTTTGAATTTCAAAGCATTTTTCTGCTTTGTCCACAGGAAATCTTAGTAACGTTTGAGATTTAATGCTAATCTGAGGTCCTGTTTGAACTACAAATGTTTTTGCAAACTTTATTCACCCAGGTGCTCTGCAGATTTCTAAATCAGATGTATTTAATTTCGGTTTTCAAAGGAGCTGTTGGTTGATCTCGGCTGGGCAAGCAGAAAGAGAGGAAGAGGGGAAGAGGATGGAGGGAGCGCCCTGACGGATGGAAGCGGCGGAGACGATTGTGACGATGAGGATGGCTGTGGAGCATCTGGTGAAGAGAGCTCTGGTGAGTCACATGTGCAGACAAACACGCAGACATGCATGTGGGAATAGAGGAATAAACAATGGCAAACACCCACCCACACAGGGACTGACCTGGTGCAAACACAGTCCATTCACATGTACTTACATAATTAGCTAATTAATGCACAGACATATGGTTCGCTGGCCTGTAGATCTGAATATGCTGCAGCCTTTACATATTTAGTGCCAGCAGGGAAAACGCTCAGTCAGATTCGCTCCCGCTCCTCTTCCTCCTCCTCCTCCTCGCTTTCTGCTGGTCTCTGCAGTTTATTTCTGTGTGAGTTTGGATAAATGATGAACGAACAACCCGGTCACCCCAGCCACACAAATGTAAAAATAAACAGGGATTATTCATTTTCTTTTGGTTTATTCATGCTGTGTGAGCATATACATAAAACATGGCTGTCACTGGGAGATGTGCAGATCCAGGGAACCCCTCTGAGCTTTGATGCTGCTCCACAAAGGGAGCACAGCGAAAATCCTGCAATCATTTAAATTGTTGATGAGGAAATTATGCTCGGTATCAATGCTCAAATGCAATTTTTCACTTCTTGAACCCATATTCACATTAAAAATGAAACTGCGTTGTGGTAGATTTCAGAGCAGATTCAGAGTTTCCATTGGATCAATCAATAAAATTAACTTATTATTGATTAATTCAGCTTTTTGAAGGTGTGAAGTAAAGAAACTTGGTTGTAGCAGTAAGTGATGCCAGATGATCATCAGGGATGTCATGAGAGGAAGTAGAACTGTAAGCAGTTATTACGGGTTCCTGACCCGACCCGGTAGGTTGGGCTGTTACCCTGAACCCTCCTGGACCTGAATGGATCCAGATTCTGGGCCATTCAGGATCCTGTGGGTCATGAACCAGAGGTTAAATTTAGAGGAGACTGAACTGGGTCCAAAACAAGTGAAATGTCTGAACAAAAATAACAACACTAATGAAGATTCCATTAAAAATAATGTTGTACAATAATTATGTGCTGTGGTTTTTGTACGAATGCCACAGCAGAAATCGATTATCTGGGAGTTTTTATATACCTATCATTTACTTTTACTTTTCATGCTGGTAAATATTTTGGTAGGTAAGAAACTCAGCAGAAACTCTGCAGAAACTCTGCAGAAGAGATGGATTTAGTGAAGAGACATTAAAAGAAGCCTGTCCTTCTTGCTATAAATACAACTCAAATTAAGTCAGTAAAATAAAAATAGAACCAACGCATAAGTTCAAAACCAAAGCCAGGCAAACAACAGAAAAGTCTTTATTTCCCATCTTTAGAAATCAGATAATCAGAATGTTGTTAACTAGAATTTGCTGCAGTTTTAATAACCCTTCAGAGAAATCAAGAAGTAACATTTTCAGGAAAGCAAATTCAAAGTTTGTGCAGTAGCAGAAATTCAGGAGACATAAAATGCTTCGCTCTGGAGTTTAGAGGGGCCACATCAAAAGCTGCGGTGGGCCAGATTTGGCCCTCGGGCCTCGAGTTTGACACATACGCCCTGACTGCTTGTAAAACGATCACGACTTCCACTTCCAGGAATATAAAGGGAAAGTTTCGTCGTGGCATACGAACTTCTACAATTACTAAATGTAGTTAAATGAAAGGGTAGATTTTGTAGCAGTTTGCTGAGAAGCAGCATCCTGAACATCTGGACAGAGGTGAAGTCAGTGGTTTGTTACTCGGGTGTTTGGGCAAACCTTTCATGTCGCTTCATTGTCCTAATAGCATCACTCGTTCATGTTTTCTGCGTTTTTGGAAGACGTAGCACAACTGAATAGAACAGAAGTTTTATGGTCAAATGGCTTCAGAAGATTGATGGCCATAATTTGGGATTCATTCTCCTGCTGCACCAGCTAATTACCTGTGACCAGAGGCCTCATCTCGCTCATTGTTAGGACAACCTGGCGGTGTCCTTTCTGCAGCGTGCAGCCGGGTTAAAGGTCACCGATGCATTCATCATCCCTGCGATGTCCTTGTCGTTGCTGAACATCTTCTTGCGGAGCGGAGTAAACCTCGAGTGGAGCTTTCTGATCCTGCATGACTCTGCAGCGAGGGTCAGTGGTTTGCAGTTGCTGGGATGCAAGCAAAGCAAAGCAAGAGGACGATTTTTTAGTGAGCTGGCGGAAAAATGCTGAAGGCTATGATAACCGAATTGCTGGTGTTTTCAGATGGGGCTGGGTTTTATTTTCAACATGACTATCTGTGCTGCCTTATTTATGTCTTAATAACATGTTTGGACCATGTGAGTTCATAATTTTGTGGTTTACAGTATTTCTGTGCCCATAAGGTGTTGACATTCTGTGGATGTATTAAATCATCTAAATCATGGTTGTTTCACTGCTTGGGTAGAAAAGTACAGCCTCTAAAATAGGGTTAGGGTGGAGTTTCGGTTATTCTGTTATTAGCTATGACTAATATAATAAAACATAAAAATGAGTTGGCTTTTTAAATTTTTAGTGCTATGCTTAGTAAACGTTGCTTTTAATTTATTTAAAAAGTTTTTAGAGTTGAAACCAGACTCATCCAAGGCTTCACTGTCCAGATGTGTTGTTATAATCACACACTTCATGTTGCACATTGTGAAAAAACGCTTCCAGGATCATTTCTCAGCAATTCCCTTTTGCAGTAAATTCAGCTTAGAGCAGCTCTTCACAACTCGTTTGCGTTTAAATGCTTGTTTTCCGTCCGTGCATCCCTCCGTCGTCTAACGGCTCTTAAAGTGAGGCATTTGCTGCTACATTTGTCAGAGACTCTCCGCTGACCTTGTTGTGTCACATCCGTGGAAACCCATTCCTCTTGCTCAGATGGATCTGGTCCATTGGTTATTTGCAGGGGGAAATTGGTGGCGATGATTTACCGAGCTTGTGTCTGCATATTAGGATCACATCTCTTGAACTCTTGTCAGTTTGTGAAGATAGAATCGCAGTAAAGAGGGACGGAGAGGAATTTTCTTCATTTCTCCCTCCTTGCTGGCGATTTGCATATAAACAAGCTTCTTATGCACTGAAACCAAAGTGGTGACACCAGCTGCACTGGACCACACAAATCACACTGATAAGCATGGGCATGTGGTTTATTTTATTTACTTGGGTAGTTTATGTATTTGCAGCACATTAAATCATGAGCTCCATGTTAATTTTACAGAAAAAAATGCCATGAAATGAATACATATGTGGTCATTTAATAGAAATAATTTACACTTTAAAATCCTAAACATCTACCTGTCAGTCTGAATTGCCAAAATGTGGGAAGTTTTATTTTTTGAGTGAGGGAAAGCTCAGAAACAAAACTCCACCTGTATATAAGAAACAGGGAAAATAAAACCCACAGATCGCTGATTGTGCGTTTGTGTCCAACTTTAGTTGTAATTGTGTTTTTGTAGAGCTGAAACTGCAGTTTTTGAGTGTTATCTGTTTTGTTTTATAGATTCTTGCCTTCACACCAGATGTGGATCAGTTCATTACATCAAAAGTTGAAGTGAAAATTGAAGTGTCTTTGCAGGTTCTTGGCGAAAATCTAATGTTAGTGGACTAACAACTACGATAAAAACAGATACACCAAAACTTTTTAAGCCTAAAACTGTTTTCACTTAAATTCTACGTTTTTCATCCCTTTTTCACAGAAAAAATCTCAAATTAGAAAAATTTGAGATTTTTCATATCTTGTTAAATATTGTTTAAATTTAAGAATAATTTTTAGAAATTAGTTAAAATCTTCTTTGCTCTTGGGTTTGGGGGCCATTAAGACTTAAATCGTCTTGTGATCCTGGTTATTTATCTCTTGATAACATTTATTGATAATTTTGTGACCAAATATGTTTATCAGATTTTTCCAAGAACTTATCCAGATTAAACATTTTGATTTCTATTTTTCAAGCCGTCCCTCTGCAGCCCTTCTACGTTATTGCCTCCTCTCTTCTCTCGCCTCGGTTTTTCTTTGTAACACATGAAATCCTCAGACGGCGTAATTACTGAGCTGTTACCTGTGATGCTGTGACCTCCAGGTGCCGATTAGTCACGAAACAATCGCTGGCAGCAGTTTGGGAAAATCCCCAAACCGTTTCCCTGAAGCAGACCAGAAGCTGCAGGAGGAGAAATATTCAGGAATGCTTCATCTGACATCACAGAGAGGAACTGAGTTCATGTTTAAGAGGGCCGCTCGATCTCTGTAACCATGGTTACCAGGTGGTCCAACTTCCCACGGGTCCCTTCATGATGGCAGGAGAGGAGGAAAGAGTTGCAGAGACAGAGGAAGGGATGAGACGACCAAGCAAAAAGTGGATTTTCTTTTTTTAGCAAATCGTCCTTTCGTCCTGTTTTGTCTTTAAATGTTCCCCTCAACACCTGAGAACAGATTTATCCGTGTTTTCTATCTTTATAGAGTCAGTAAAGCAATAAAAGTTTCCTGTTAGTGACTTTAAAACATTCATAAATGAACATTTCAATTGGAATGATCTGAGCTGTAAAATGATGTTTTCTTTGGAACTAAAAAACACTTCAGAAGATTTTATATGCAGACATGGAATACAAACTGTGTTTTACCAGTGAAACACACCTTTTCTGCTTCGTTTGATTTGTTGGCCGTGGATAATTTCTGCTAATATCATATAAACAATCAGCTGCCTGCCGCTGTGCAGGTTACAGAAATGGATCGTGGCACAAACGGTTGGCATTTCGCAGTCATGAGCAATATTAGGTATAAAGGAATATTATCCAGTCATAAAAATGTAAAGGGAGGTTCAGTGGACTGAGGTCAAAGGTGATCATACTGAAAGTTTGTTTCCAATTTGCCTTTTATCCCACAGTTACTAACGATGTAACTGCAGCTTAGGTACATTTTCCATTCTACTCCAATGCTGGTGAAGTTGTTTTCTGTTCAAAAGTACAAAAATCTCTTTCAGCTTTAAGATTTTTTATTATGAGTTGCAATCAGACTTTTTTTTATTTTTGTACCGTAAACCCAATGAGTTTCTGCTAAGATAAACTCTAAGAAACAAACCAATGCAACTTTCTTCCGATGTTCTGATGACCAGTTCATTTCAGTGATGTGATTTACAGACCTAGAAAAACCTTTTGATTCTCTGGTTTGAACATTTCAATTCAGACAAATTTGACTCTGGGATTCCAAGGTTCTCCCAAAATAAATTTACAATAACGTTAAATCAATACTGTGTTACGAAACATGTAATTAGTATCTGCAGGCTCTGTTAAAATTTCTCTTTTCGTAACTGTTTTTATCCTTTTTTTGGCTCAGTGACACACTTTCAATGCTAACTCTGCCTGGTTCAAATAAATAAACACAATAAGAAACAATAAAGGGCAAGCATGAGGGGAGCAGGAGGTAACAGGCTGCAGAAGGAAAGAAAATCGATCATAAATGACGCGCTAAACGTTCATGCTTCCAGCATGAGGCTGTGGCTAATAAGCGGTGGAGCTAAATGGCAGATCCTCAGGGAAGATGCTGCTCATTAAAGTAATAAATATTCACTTTCCTCTTACTCATCGGAAAAGAATAGTGGTCGTCTGTTTTGCTCCACACCCCTGCAGAGATAAAAGCGGTGAACTTTACATGATATGTTTCACATTGCAGAAATCGCATCCTGTCAGCCGCGCTGCCTCCGTTATTCTGCACACCTGAGTGAGTTTGTTCACGCAGACCTCTTTAGAGTTCATCAGTTTGTTAGCGGCCCTCGCTGCTGGAAGCTGTTATTCAGCCTCTTGACCTTTTCAGAAAGCATGCTGCCCTTGCTTTGTCTGGCTGCAACCTCCAGCAACACCTTCCCCGGCTGGGTTTGTTGTTCGGCCTTCAAAGAGCGACGCGACTCTGTTCTTTTCATCCACCTCTGATCAATCCGAGTCCCTCGCAGGCTTTAAGCCTAAGACTTCATCTCATTTTTTTTCTTTTAGAGGTTTTATGATTCTTCAGGAGGCGGCGATTAACCTCCAAGAATACGACCTTGGGAAAACAGTGCAAAGCAAAGCAGCACAAGGTGCTGTTTATTTGAAAAGTGATCCAGCTGTATGCTTTGCTTCAGTGCTTTATTTCTCTTTCTAAAATGATAAATAAAGTTATTAAATCTCCGTATGTTGTCAGTGCACGTTTTAAAAGCCGTCGAAATCATACATTCCTAGAAATAATCTTTCGACTTGGAAAAACGTTACAAGGATTCACAATGTGGAAATGTGAATCCTTGTAATCCTGAATCCTAAACTTTACTGAACGATTAATTGTCTAAAAAATGAATATGTTGATATGGAAAAACTGCAAAAACACAAAATCCTACCCAGTATTTTTGCTCTGGTTTCTAGTGCAGATATTTTGTAAAAGACTTGTTTTAAGTAATTAATTCCTTAATATTGACGACACGTGGGAAAAATGGTGTTTTACATCAGGGGTGTCAAAATCATTTTCGTTTTGGGCCAAATCAAAGTCTCCTAACCAGAATGTCTGGATAAAACCTGTTCACC
Source organism: Poecilia mexicana (assembly GCF_051168715.1). NCBI lineage: Eukaryota > Metazoa > Chordata > Actinopteri > Cyprinodontiformes > Poeciliidae > Poecilia > Poecilia mexicana. The sequence continues at coordinate 5,648,586 of NW_028263373.1, read as the reverse complement.
AACTGTTAAAATGTCAATGAATTCTTAAAATTGAATAATATATTGATTTTTGATCAGTTAAATCGAAAATGTCAAAGTAATACCATGCATAGGCCTGTCACGATAAATCAATTAATCACATGATAATTTAAACCTATCGACCTCATTTTAATTATCGGCTTTATCGTCTCTTCCTGCCGTTTTTCCTTTCTGTTGATGACACTGAATGAAATAAGGCTCAACTCCGGTGCTCTGCACTGACCCTCCCTTCCTCATTTCCTTAGTGTAATGTCCAGCGCACATTACACGAGTTGTCGGCCCATTTTCAAAACTTGAGACACATTAGCCAACAGAAATCCTGGGTATGACGGTTCAGTTGGGTTCTATAATGCCATGTGGTGTCCAGCCAAAATAATGGCTACAAGTCCAGTTAACTAATTTTAAAATCAGACATTAATCAATGCTTTACTAGAATCTACCTGTGATGCATGTGGCTAGATTCAGCGTAAAGTCCTGACTGAATGAAAATCATTAGAACCTATTTATGTCACGTTAACGAAGATCAGCTGAAAAGTTACCGGGTTTATCAACTGCGGTAACAATTTGGCTCCAACTCCTCTCCCTGTCATTTCTATATTCTTTGTACGAAATGTTGAATAAACATTAATGTTGTTTGCACATATAATCTCCAATGTCCGCTGGACTTCGGGTTGCACCGTTTCAGCTGTTTGGGATTCCCCTCCGTAATTTCCTCTCAGAAAGCAGAGGAGAATCCGTGCTTTCTGATTGGCTACCCGTCACATTCAGCGTTAAGCTCCCAGTCGGGGAAAACCCCTGATTTAGATCGGAGAGGCCACGACGATCTACCGTAACCCACCACACACTGCAGGATGATCGGTTAGGAAATCACCAGCGACAATCTTAGATCGGCCAACGATCTAAGATTGTCGTAAGGGGAAAATAGGAGCAAAAAATCGTGTAGTGTGAACTACTGCATCAGGTAGTCAGATGGCCCATATGCAGTATTTATTTCCACTTTGGCTTTATGTTGTTTAGTTTTTATTCAAGTACGTTTTTTGTTAATGGAGGCTGAGAATCCATTTTATTTTTGTTTTTGGTTGTTTTGTTTATTTAGTTTATCAGTTCCAGTGTTATGTGTTCTTTTGAAAATAAAGTGCATCTATCTATGGCAGGAAATCACAGGCATTATTAGTCATTTCCATTAAATCAGTGTCAAAAGGTCTTGAAACAATATTATCGTTTATCACAATAATTTTTTAGACAATTAATCGTTCAGTAAAGTTTGTTATCGCGACAGGCCTAACCGTGCATGATCCCAGCAGGTAAACCACCAGGAGATTTGGGACAGAATCTAATCAGATTTCTTTCTTCTGACCTTTTTGTGTCTTTCCACAGAATCGCAGTCAAGAAAAATGCTTTTCAAACATAAATTGTTTGTACATAACTATGTTTTACTTTCTGGCCATATTAAAGCTCAAGTTGTCATTTTATAACATCCAGCTTGTCAAAGTAAAGCCTAGTAAATGTGCTGCGTTTCGTAGTTGAGGCTATAAGCAGTATCTTTCATACTTGCCGTTGTTTTGAAGCGGTTTAAGGTCATATATTAATCATTTTTTCCAAGAAGCCTTTTCTGCATTAGTCATAGGCTCTTGCACAGCATGAAATTGATAATAAGTTTCCCACTGGAGAGTCTAGAGTCTCTTTTATGATTTTGTTCCTCACAGAAGCTCAGCAGAGATTAAAACGTGTTCGAGCCTCTGAGCGCTAGATGGGTCGACAGGATGGAAGCAAATAATGAGACGACGTTACGCAAAGTTGAATTTGAAGTCCAAAATTATGTATTTTCAACAAATCAGTTGCCACTTTGATGTTACATTGAGGTTTGTCTTACTCTCTGACATATTTGTAAGAAACCAAAGTTAGTAAAACTCAAAAGCTGCTTCATTTTTCTTTTTTTTTTAGATACAAATCAAACCCTGGTGAGTATTATTGTTTCTGTTGTAATCTTTTTGGATTTTTTAACTCTGAAACCAATCTCTACATATCTAGTTTTCCTTAATATCATTTTCACAGAACATATTAGCAAAACAAATTTGGTTATGCAACAGTTTTTGCCACTGCTCCACTTTTACACATTTTAATTATTGCTGTTACTTTGGAAAGACGAGTTGCTTTTTTTCTTTACGCTTTTTCTGAATTACTGAATTTTTTTGTCCATTTTGCTAAATGGGTAAGATAAATTGGTGTCTGTGTCATTATTTACACCTTACAGACAAAAACATTAGATACAGACCGACATAAGAAATAAAGTACACATTAAAAAAATGCTTTATAAGTTTTATTTATTGGAAATATTACAGGTGAGTATCTAAATCAGTAAGTTATTTCTTCTGAATGAATAGATTTTATATAAATATATATTTTAAAGGGATAAAGCAGTAACATTAACGTTAAATCCTTTAGAAGAATGGCTACGAATGTAAATACCACGACATTTATTAGATCTGGTTGAGATATGTTCATAATTCTTATGTCTGTCTCTGATGTCACCACCAACTACCTATTACAGCTCATTTAACATCTGGAAGAAGTTCAGGATTTAGTCACATAACCCACTTTTACTTTTAATTTTATTGAATATTTTGAGTCTAATATGTACAAGCAACATTTTGTGTGTGTGTGTGTGTGTGTGTGTGTGTGTGTGTGTGTGTGTGTGAGAGAGAGAGAGAGAGAGAGAGAGAGAGAGAGAGAGAGAGAGAGAGAGAGAGAGAGAGAGAGAGAGAGAGAGAGAGAGAGAGAGAGAGAGAGAGAGAGAGAGAGAGAGAGAGAGAGAGAGAGAGAGAGAGAGAGAGAGAGAGAGAGAGAGAGAGAGCCGCCTCCCTGGAGAACTGAGGCTGAAGTAATGAAATGCTCATTACTGATTCAGCTGGAAACGCTGGGGATGCATTTACACACCTACACACACCCACACATCAGCCCAGACTGCTCAAGGTCACCTCCCAACATGTGTGTGTGTGTAGGCGTGTGTGTGTGTTGAGAGGCTGAAGCATTTGTCCTAACTAGAGCCTAAAATGACAGTCGTGTACAGTGTACCTCAGTTAATGTCAGACACCTTTATTAATGAATTTTTGTCACTTATACGCACGCACGCACGCACGCACACACACACACACACGCACGCACGCACACATATTCACCTTTGCTGTCACTTTGTTGTGTAAACTTATTGGATTCTATCTTTGAGAAATCCTCACTTGTTTCAGAAACTTTATCAGAAAATGCAGGAGGTAGATAATTTAGCACAATTATACAAATGTTAAGCTTTCGTTAGATGGTTGCATCTGTGGATTATTTTATTGATAATGTTAGCATAGAAACTACTATCAACATGACAAAAGGTAGATTTTGTTTATAAAGAACAGCCTTTACCGAAATGTTGGCTCTTGGCTTTGTTTTCTCGTTTTTAACGTCATTATTTGACATTATAATAACACATTATAATATGATAATAACTAGATTGTGTATTGTGACAATGAGGCTGATCCATCAGGACAGATCTATTCAGTCTAACTCTATGCTTTGTGCTGATCCACATTATGCTCTATTTATTTTACAGTAACTTTAGAGTTTGTTACTGCACTTTCTAAACCATTTGAAAGGAGGTTTGTTGCAGTTTATTTCTTGCATGTTTGACTAATCAACCTTTTGTTTTTATCAGTTTCGGTTTCTCTATTATTTATTTCACATTGACTGTAAGTTGCACTGACTGAACAAATTAAAGTTGCTTTTACATGTTTGATTAAGCTTGTGAAGCTGTTGGTTTATTTTTACGTTATCAAATAAATTTGCAGTTCAGTACATTTATGTCTGTGTTTGAAAAAAAATAAAAGTTTTAGGTAAATGTATCTGTTTTTCGGCATTGGATCGATATCGGCCGATACTAAACCTCAGATATCTGTATCGGTATCAGAAGTGAAAATTAAAAAATAAAACGGCCTCTTTTTTTCCAGGTGCGTGCAGAACAAGTTGTTATAGCATTAAGTTGAAAGTAGTTAGGCTTTGTTCAGTATTCATATATGTTAAAGCTACTGTAAGACTGCAGAATAATAAGTTTGGTAATTAATATGTGTGGCGGCATTGGTAGGGGGCAGGGCATGAGCCAGAGGAGCAGCAATCTAGTAAACATTTGGCTTTATGATTTATGTTCCTCCTCCTCCCGAGTAAAACTGTCACCCATGAATGGACACTTTGCTCCAAATCCTGCTCAATTTTCACGTTGTTATTTTCTACAAGTATTTGAGCTACAGTCCACTCTTGAAGCAGATATATCTGCTTGGAGAGTGATGGATCACTGTCTGTTTGCTTCTTCTAGCTGCTCCTTTAAACCCCCCCAGAAAGAAAGCTGTTACCGTTTGTGTCAGTCCTTGTAAAGTGTCAGCTCAGCTCCTGTGGGGATGCAAACCGTGCATGAATGGAGCGGCTGTGCTGCTCACATCCTGCATGACATGAACAATGCTGAAACCTTCATGTTATCTGTTATAGCCCTGACCTGGATGTAAGCTGCCCAGCTCTTCGGTTCACTGACAGGGTCCTTCAAATGTCACTCCTGAGTTCTTATTATTGCTCTCACTTCAACAGATGCATGTGATTCATTGCAGTAAAGGTTATGGTACCCCATGAATGGATTCAGTGACATTCTTCATCACCTGCCTCCTCTCTCCGTGTCTGTGTGTGCATATTTTTAGTCTTTATGCTGTAGGTCATCTATTCTGCTTTGTTGCTTGGAAACAAACCTCGCAATTTTAATATTAGAGAAAGGTTTGTGACTTATGAAAAATAATGTATCTGATATTCAAATTTAAAAAACAACTTGTATGAAATGAAAAGAAGTGCAGCTGCGAAGCGCTTCATATCAACCAGAGATTTTACCAGATATCTGCAGGAAACAGTCCAGGTTTTCTCCAGACATATTTAGCTGGTGAAAGGGGCACACATCTCCATATTGCACCCATTATCATCCCTCTGGTACCTGCAAGACCAAAGTGTATTTAAAACCGATGAGAACAATGAAGAAAAAGTGTAAACAGCTACTCGTAGGCTTTGTCATGTAATTTTTTAGGAATAACTTTGAGTGAAAATTTTGAGCCTGGATCTCTCGTCCAACATCACTGTCTGACCTTACATATGCACTTCTGGAAGAATGATCAAAAATTAAACATTGTGGGAACTTATAGAGAAATACCTGCCATGGTTGCAAAAGATGGTTTTTGATGAATGGATTAATGATGGGATGATGCTCATCTGTGTGTATTAATGCCAAAAGTGATATTATATTTGAGAAAAAAATAGAGTTAAAGAAAACAAACTGCACTAAAACTGAAGAAAGAAACTGAAGTTTCGGTCCTAATTGAAAGAAAAGGAAATTTTCCAAGGCAGTAAATGAAAGATACCTAACTGGTCTAACTAAATCCTCTTAATTATCTGCATAAATTAAAATAAAACCATATCTTCCCTCATGCGTTCTGCAATGTTTTTGTTTTATATGATGCTGTGTTAAGGCCATTATAGGTAGAAAAAAAAGAGTAAAATTCTGCTAAAAACTTTCCAAAATCTGAGCTCCAAGATTAATGTCAGAAATTTTCTAGAAAAAAAAAACGTGGAAATTTCTTAGTTTCAAAAGTTAAAAATTTTGGAATTTTTTGAGTTCAGGCATTTCAAAGTTTTTTTCTCAAAAAGATCTTGAAATTTCTCAGTTTTTTTTTTTCTTGCAAATTTCCGACCTTTGGAGCTCTGAAATTTCCACCAACAATTTTTTATTTATTTATTTTTTTTTTAGAATTATCTCTGTAATTTTCTAATTGGAAATTTCTTAGTTTGAAAATTCGCAAATTTTTGACTTTTGGAAATTTTCTGTTTTTCTTGCCAAAATGTCCACCAGAAAACCTCAGAAATTTTTAGTTTAATCTCAATCATTTTCTAGAAAAAACTTGGAAATTTCTAAGTTTCAAAAGTTACTCTTTTTTTTTTTACTTTTAGAAATGTTCTGAGTCCAAGAAGTATTTTTTCTTCTGAGGTTAATCTAAAAATTTGAGAGTTTTTTTTATGGCAGATTTTTTTTACTTTTCCTTTATTTCCAGAAACTTTCTGAGATTAATCTCAAAACTTTTGAGTTTTGGCAGAAATGTACTCTTCCAGCTATCATAATTTTAGTATCATTTAATAAAATAAGACATAATATTTGCCAGAGTAACTGTAAATATGTAAGCCCCCTCCCTCATTCCTTTGCGACTGAAACTGGCTCTTTGTCCATTGTGCAGCGAGACAATGTGTATTGTTACAGACAGAATCAGGTTTCTCCCTGAGCAGGTGTGTGCACGCCTGCGTATGTCACCAAGATATTAGGAAGAAAGAGGCAGCCTGCTGTGTGAGTGCATTTTGGACAGCGCAGGTGAACACAGGAATGTCGCTGCGTGAATGTGTGTGGGTGTGTGTTGAGCTCTCTTTTCCAGCAGCACCGCTGTTTTCTCTCCCGCTGTAATCAAGCCATTTACCTGAGTTTCTCCCAGAAGGGACATGGACCGCTGCCAACACACACATTCATTTAAAAAAAGTGGCTGTTTCACTTTAGCTGCATACCAGGTAAATGAAGGAACATTCTGAACATCTGTGTGTGTGTGTTTATGTATCTGATGTGAGAGGCTGCGCTCTATCAGCCTGTGGGTGTTTGGGGTGAGATCCATAAATCCTTCATGTTTTAGCAGCGACAAAACAACTTTCAGTTGTGCAAGATTTTTTTGTGCAATCAGAAGACTAGAAACAGAAATAGAAAACATTTTCACAAATCAGGATTTGTTTTTTACAGCAGCAGATGTTCTTTACTTGACAGGTTTTAGCTCCATAAAAGATAGACTCTGCAGAGATAAAGACACATGGCGGTAATTATCTTGTTTTGTCGAGATTTACTGAAAAAATATTTGTTGGATTCAGTGTTACCAGTGTTTACGGGAATGCATCTAGTTGTGCTGAAGCATAAAGTTGTTTAGTGGTGAAGCTGTGTAAAATCTACATGCATTATTTTAATATTTTTGTTTCTGTCAAAGTTAATCGAATATAAAAGTTACATTTCATGTTGGGTTTTTCAACCTTCTCCATTAGTGATTTTTTTCTGCCTTTATTTTATTGTATTTTATTTTATTTTATTTTATTTTATTTTTGGCTATTTCTGACCAGTGTTTCAATTTGTATGACATCCTGGTTAGTATTTCCAGATCTTTTTAAAATTTCTACCACAACCTAAACTATTTACTCTCATGCTAGTTATTAGTTTGACATTAAAAGTAGTATTTGCTGATGCATTTTTTTTTGTTTTTTTTGCTCTGTTATATTCTAGAAAGGCTAATATTTGCCATACTATGGGAGAATTTAACTGCCAAAAATCAAGAGCTTACATTTCTGTTTTAAGAGCAGGATTTCATGTCCTTGTTCTCAAAATTTGCAATGCTTACGCTCAAAACTTCTGCTCTCTGTCAAATCTTTGTTTCTGCACCGGATGAGGAAGATGCAGCTGTCTGTCGTAGTTACAGAAGCGCACATGCTAGCAGGAAACAACTGAAACTAGCTTTTCTTTGGCTGAGAAAAGTTTCACCAGCTCTCATCCTATTGGGTGAATCAGTTGCTAGGCAACAGAATCCCTTGTTGTGAGAGAGAGCAAAAAGAAGTCGCAAACTAGAGCGCAGCTGGATAGAAACAAATTTTAAAAAAATTACAACCATTTTCACAATTCGTTTCATTATTCACAGAATTTTCCAAAAACATTTTAAGATACTTAAATAAACTTCACTACTGACCCTGTTCCCTTATTGACCGAAGCTAAGATATTAAGTTGCGTTTTATCAGTTTTGCTCTTTTATTGCCGTTAACTTTCTCAGTTAGAACTGTGTTCTGTTACCATAGCAACCTTATAAAGAAAGCTACCAAAATAAAAGCATAGACCTTTAACAGCAGTTACAAAAGTAACGGCACCCATCAGTTGGCCTTTACACAAGCAGACAGTTAGTTGGTTCTTTATTCTTTTTCTTTACTGTTATTTCTGACTGAATTTTATTTTGCCTCATTTTCTCACATTCATCATGTTTCAAAACGCGGGAACATGACTTTCTGTTTTGTATGTGTTCCCAATGGTGGGTCAGAGAGTATACAAAAAAGAAAAAAACATGATTTTTTTGGTTTTACTACAGCCTATGTAATGGCTTTTTAAATGTTTTTACATTCAGGTGACGATTCTTCAAGCGGTCGCAGTCCAGAAGCAAAAGACGTGGCTCCTGTCGCTCCCATTCGCCCAGGTCCTCCAGTTCAAAGTTCACCTCCCCAGGTAAAGAAACACAGACTTCTAACAGATCAAGTTACCGGAAGGACAACATTTCTGAAATTCACCCTCATTCTTTGGATCATGTTCACTTTTTTACTTTGGTTCAAGTGATGCAGCACTTGGAAATGTTTTAGAAAGATGCTCTTCTTGACTTTTGACGTCTTTTTTGGAGTTCATGAGAGATATCTGTGGTTTTACATTATTGAAGCCCTTAAATGTCTGCTATTCCAACAGTTTACATGTTGTTTTAATCACTCATCTGCAACAGAGATTTAAAGTTTTACTTCTCTCACCTATGTGGCTCCTTGTATAATCTGATAATGATGCAGAATAAAAGATAAAAGTCACAGATTATCTTGTAAGTGAAATATTTTGCACCCTTTTCTACATAATGCTGAAGAAAACCACAAAAATGTAGTTTCAGTTCAAAAAACAGCCCTTGAGGATTAAGGCTGAAAGTGGATGAAAACCCAAAGTTCAGCTTCTTAGAAAACTGGAATATAATAGTAAAAGACCAAAAAGTAAGAATGCCTTAGGAAAGCAGATGGAATGTTGAGTGGAAGGAAAAACAACCTTGAGAGGATTGTGAAGCAAATCCCACTTTGGGGGAGATTTAATAAGCCACCACACCTACAAAAGTTTAAATGTTACCTAAAACTTCCACATTTTTTAATTTAAGACACTCCTGAACCAGAGACAATGAAATAATCTTGTTTTTGGGGCTGAAGAAGATGAGGGAAGTGAAATGTTCAATGGCCCAAAAGAGAAAGATGAGGCACCATTTCCATGACATTCAGATATTTATTATTTATTCTTATTTTATCCATTTATTTCAAACAAGTTTTTTAAGACATGAAAACAAGCAATTAGTAGGACAGAGAAAACATACAGAACCAAAAACAAAATAATAGTGGGAAGAAGTGAACTCTGATTTAATCCTTATTTACTCCTCAGTTTAATAAAATATATTACTTACTGACTCAATAATTAATTCAAAAATTGGTAATTAAAACCATCTTATAATATTCATGTGCATTTTCAATATAATGGGCTAAAGAGCCAACAAATAAATTATATTACTCAGACAAAATGGTTACAAACTAACTCTCAAAACAAGACATCTAAGAAAATCTACGAATAATAATAATAATAATAATAATAATAATAATGACGGACATACAGCATCAGAATAATTACCAACTCCTTGCCAATGCACACCTATAAATTGTTCTTAATCTGTTATATAATTTATAATCTACTCATAACGGTAATAGTAACACCGATTTATTGAGATGTATCTTTAAAATGTTATTGCATGACATTATTCCACCTTGCTTGTGTTTTCATTTTATTTCTTTTAGGTGGCTGTTCACGGCTCAGCCCATTCGATGACCTTTGAACCCCTGACTGGGTTAATTATTCCTCTGCTCCTGATGCTGTCGCCATGGGAACGCCGCTGACAACAAAGCCAGTGAAGGTTGAAGGAGGACCGCGTGCCGCCATGTTGGATTCGTGACGGTTCAGCCGAACTGTTCTGATTGGTGGAACAAGCTGCTGGTGCAAAGAACACCTTTTTTACTATTACCTGTAACTGACCTACCTGTGTTTGTGTTTAATGGTGATAGGATAGTTCGCACAGCATTACTGACGTTTTTTGGAGAAGATGTAAATACAAGTATATATAAATTATATATTTATATTGAGAGGTTCAGTAGATCATAGCCTGATGTGTACATTGAGTTTATTGTGGAACAAAATGGTAAAATGCTAGGATGGTAATGAGTTTTCTTATTTCAGTATGGTCAAGAAATTAATTTACGTTTACCTTTTTGTTACCACTACAGCAAAACTCCTGCAAATATGTAATATTTGTCAAAGTGAGGATGGTGCATGCAGGGAGGTTCTTTCTTAAAAGGCTAAACAAACTTATCTGATGCTTCTGCTGCTTGCCAGTCTGTGCACACTGGTCTCGCCTTGCAGGGTTTATCTCCATAGGAAGACTTTGTGATAATCTGACTGCAAAAGGTATCATTTTGGACATTTTGTCATCATGCCCTGCAGTGTTTGGATTTCTTAAGCCAATAAGAAACATCCAGGTCCAGGTTTTTATTGAGGAATTTGGTGACATTATAATTTTACTAGTTAATTTGGTCAGATGCATGAATTAGCAATGTGGTGATTTTGCAAAATACAGTTGAAAAACCACCACATTCTAGTGCAGAAACTTTTTATCATGAGTTTTGTTGAAATTCTCTTGTTTTCATTAAGCAAATTTATTTCTGTAATTCCAGTTTGCGACCGATGGAGATGCAGCTAGCTGGCCAGTAAGGCGAACTTTAAAGCTCATTGGTTGAAAGCATTTCCACTGCCATGGACCCCTTGCATGTTATTGTTTACGTCCCGAAATTTCGCGCATATGCACAAGGCAGGAAGGCAAAAGGATGATTCTTTTACTTGCTATCCATAGCCGCGTTGCAGCAGCAGAACGACTCTGTTGACAAAATGAAACCTGGAGATTTAAGTATTATTAATTTAGTGCTATGCGCCACTGCAAAGGGAAGAATAATGCTGGAAACCCATTGAAGAACAACTCAAAACCACTTTTTTTTTTTTTTTGGTCTTTGTATTACAGCTACACTTTCTCGTTGCCATAGCAACCGGAAACGACGACACTATACGTTTATATTCAACACCAACAAAGACAAACATTTCCCACACAAAGAACATTAAGTCCGTTACAGTTTCATGCTTTCAGGCTTGATATTTATTTTGCTATTATTAAAAAGTGATCGCTGTGTTAGATTAGCTAATAACTAAGCTAACGCAGCGGTGGTTGATTCGCTAATTTAAACACCCGCTCTACTGATGATCTGTCAGAGTTTGTGTTTAAGTCGCTTTTTAAAACTTTTTAACTGAACCGTAACACAGAGAATTCCACAGCACATCTACATGTTACGATTGTCATAGTCAAGCTAGCATAGCTGAACTACTTCCCTCTCCCTCACTACTTTTTGTATTTAAAACTTTCTCCTGACCTTGTTATTCAGCTGTCATTCTGCATCCCTTTTAATTTTATATATCAGGCGCACAGTTAAGTTTTAGCATATTATACTGATAACAGCTAAAACCAATGCTAGCCAGCAGCTTTTTGCCCTCCAGCAGGGAGATAGGGCGAGGCCTTGCGCTGCAATGGGTCAACTGTTTCTAATCTAATCTGCCTGGGCAGATTAAGAGAAAGCCTAGCACTGAATATATATTCACCAAAATATGTGCAGTTATCTCAGTTGATACACTTTATTTATGATTTATCTGCCAGATAAAACATCATCAGAACAAATATAATTGGGTATCAGCCTGTGAACGCTCTGCCATCATTCTCAGTTTGAGTGTAAAAATGTACATGTGCACAGGAGTGTTGTATTTAGATTGTGGTAAAAAACAAAAAAGGCTTCACCAATTTCATATTTGAAAGGTTATGTTTGAATATAAAAGATTTATTTTCATATACAGTATTTTTTTAGGCATATAAAGCACTTTTGTATCATTAGGCTGATGAAATGATGACTATTTCTGCATTTTAGGTGTAATTGATTATAAGTAAGTGATAGTAAAAGAAAGTATTTTGTAACAAGTTACTACTTTATGACAGATATTAATAATTCTGCAAAAGTTGGAGCAACACCACTCATAATCAGTTGTACAGAAAAGACTTTCTGTTCTTTTCCAACAGCAAAGTGCTGGGATTAAGCTGAGCTATGTCATGGTAAAAAAGTTAAATAAATAAATTACTACATCCGAGTGAGCCAGCTCCTCCAGTGCAGTCATGTTTGTGATTTTCTGTTCCAGGAAGCAGGTGCAAGCAACCTGCTAGCTCTGCACGTCTTTCTGAAAACCACGACGACGATGAAAACTAAACCGGTGACCTAAATGTGATTCCTGCTGCTGCACCGCACTCAGTCCTGCTGCCCTGCCGTGCCACTAATCATCACTTTTCATTATTAAAAAACAAACTAGAGCTTTGTCTTGAATAAACTGTGCAGTTGCAGTTGATCAAACTTGGAGGGAAAAACAAAAACTGAATGCATTTTGCTGCTTGTTGCCTGCTTCTCGGCGGTGCATCAGGTTTGACCTTCACAGTTCGAAGAGTGCGAAAAGGACCAAATACAAACTGTTCACAAAAGCCTTTGTCTGTTATATCACTTTATGTGGGTCAAAGGTCACCTGTGTATGAATGTCTGTGTGCAAAAGAAATATATATTTTTTTCATTATTCACTAAATCTTAGCAAATAATTTTTTCTACTTTCTACTGCAAATATCTTTGTACACTTGAAATAAGACAAACTAGCTTACAAAGAGCTTTTCAGCAAGAATTAGCTTCTTTTAAGCAAAACATTCCTTAATATTAAAAATGTACTTGTCCTGGCAGATTATTTCACGTATAATATAGGAAAAATTTTTTTGCTATAAGTTGAAAATAAGTGACTGTATGTTGCTGAAAAGTTAAATTTTTAGCTTAAAAAGCTGATGGTAACTAAGATATATTGAGGCTTTTATTTTGAAAAGCCTGGTCCCAATTCCAACATCAGATAATTGGAAAAATAAAATAAAAAAAACTTCAAGCAAATTTATACACAATATGAGGAAATGAAAGCTCCAAGAAAAAATACTGAGATGGATTTCCAAATTTAATCCTGAAAATAGTATACTATTATAATAGCATGTCTTTTTGTGTGTGTGCATTACTTTTATTGAGTTAATACATTTTTAAAAATATCCATATCTACATTTTGGCTAGAATGGCAAAACACAAAATCTTACCATGTAACTTTGGTCTGGTTTTTAATGCAAATATCTTAGTATGATTGAAATAAGACAAAATTAACTTGCAAGTAACTTTGTAGGAAGTTATGAAGGCTTGCTTTAAGTCAATAACTCCTTAATATTGGTAAAAAATTACTGGTTCAATTGGCTGGTTATTTCACTTTTAACAAGTTATCTTCCAGTGAAACATACTTTTTCATCAGTATTAAGGAATTATTTACTTAAAACAAGTCTCTATATCTTGTTGAAAAGTTACTTCTAAGTTAGTTTTGTCTTTTTTAAAGTGCACTAGAACCTAGACCAAAATTACTTGGTAAGATTTCGTGCTTTTGCTCAAAGGAAAATAAATAAACCAAGAAGCAGTAGGCAGATGCGATTTCGTTGCTTCATCCTATCCATCCTCTTCTCCAGTCTAATAAAACCAGAGCTCTTAATTAGTTTGACCCTGGCTCAGATGCATGATTGATGGTGGAGCTATAAAACGTATTCATCATCGCCACGGCGTTCAGCCTTCAACGTACACAGACGACGACGGACATGTTGCTGATCAGAGCTTTATTGATGTTTGAGCTATAAACACATAAGTTATTAAAAACCTTGCTCAGAAAGCACAAATGATTGTGATTTATCTTTATTACGTTCATATCCTTATGCCAAAGGACTTGTTTAATGACACCACTCTTGCATATGAGCCATATGAATGTCCGTTGTTTCTAATTGCTTCTGGGTTTATAAAGTGATCCGGAGTATCGGTTGATGGAAGCTTAGCAACGGTGGTTTGGCTTATATCTGCGCTGGTTGCTTGGGACTCATTTAATGTTGACGACAGACTGTTTTCACAGTTGGCATCCTCCTCATGTAAACTAAAGCCAGTATCAGGGCACACCAGCTGGAGCAATGAGAGATAAAGCGTCTCGCTGACGGCCGTTTTAACTGAGGTTCCTCTGAGAACGCCGACATCTTGAACACATTTATATTTGTTCCCCCACATTCCAGTTAAACCACAGTTTCTGTCATCTGCAATAATAACAACACGAGGCCACAGTTATACTAGCAGGCTTTTCGGTTTTTAGGTACACTGCAAAAACACAAAATCTTACAAAGGATTTATTTTTTGGTCAATTTTCAAGTTTTAATATCTTAAAAGACTTGAAATAAGACAAAAAACAACTTTTTAGCACAAAATAGGAGCTTGTTTTAAGTCGATGATTACTTATTATTCATTTTTAAAAGTATTAGAGGCAGATTATTCCACTTTTAACAATAAATTTTTCTCATACGTGAAATAATGTGCCAAAGGAACTAGTACTTCTTATTAGCAATATTAAGTATTTGTTGACTTAAAATAATCAGTCAAGTTTATTTGTATAGCATTCAGCAACAAGGCAGTTCAAACTGCTTTATATAAAAAACAAACAATAAAATAAAATAGATAAAAATGACTTGATACGGTTTTGTGTTTTTACAGTGTAGATTGTATCACAGACAGGTTGAGATAAATGAGGTGGCCTGAGTTACATGGACTCAGTTACATTTACTAAAGTAACTTTTTGAAAAAGTACTTTAGGAGTATTTTTACCAAGCTGTACTTTTTCCACTTAACTTTATATTTTGTTCTGATGAAGTAATTTTTAAATATGAAATTATTAAAAATTTGATCAGTTACTCAGTACTTGAAAATGTTTTTAAGTACTTTTGTTGGACGGCTATCTTTTACTTTTACTTGAATAAAATAAGTAGTGCTATTCTGACATTATTTAGGTGAAATGTGTGACACGTTTCCTCTTTAGTTGATTCTTCATTTATGAGACCATTTTTTCTTTACAATGAGAGTTAATCATTTAAGTTTAAAAAGCCAGAGACATTATGAACCAACATGTTTCTTTGAATGTGCTGTTCTGTTTTTCTGCCTTTGGCTGTGATTTATTCTGGGTGTGATTCAAATCTGCATTGGTTCACCTATTGGTTCTTCTGTGGTTAAATTGATTGTTCTGTTTGGAGCGCTAACCTCACCGTTCGTCAAGTTTCAACTCGCTCACATATAACTGCCATCCTGTCACTATTTATTAGCAGAGATCTTATCGTGAAAGACGGATAGCGCGGATCGAGAGCGTCTGGCAGGCTATCAAATTTTCATCATCATTATGACTCGTCTGTTGGTATCCAAGTACAACATTTATCTTGTTTAAGCATGTGTAGGTGTGTTTTGCCCCGGATTTGTCTTTGTATTTAGAGCGCCGCTGTATTGCCGATGCCACCAAGACAGACTGACGTGTGTCAAAGGCGCAGATGGCTTCAAATCTGCAAAAAAGGAAAAAGATATTTGGCTTCAGAGGAGACAAAGCAGAGCAGAAAATAATTAACTGTAACACACAGACTGGCAGGTTGCAGCAGGCTAAGCTGGTTTCTCTTTTATTACTTTTCTCTCTGACATCTTCACACTTGAGTGTGTCACTGGGAGACTCCAACACTGCAAAAACACAAAACCTTACCAAGTATTTTGGTCTAATTTCTAGTGCAAATATCTTAGTTCACTTGAAGGAAGACAAACTAACTTAAAAGTAACTTTTCAGCAAGATATAGGAGCTCATTTAAAGTAAATAATTCCTTAATATTGATGAAAAGTTCTTGTTCAACTGGCAGATAAATGAAAATATAACATGGGAAACATGTCTTGGTATAAGTGAAATAATCAGCAAATGGAACTAGAACTTTTTTAAAATCAATATTAAGTAACTATTTGCTTAAAGCAAGTTTGTATATCTTGATAAAAAAAGTTATTTTTAAGTTAGTCTTATTTGAAGTGTAGTAAGATAGAAATGCTTGGTAAGATTTTGTGTTTTTGCAGCGTGTGATTGTATGATGCGTTTGCAAGATCTCAAAGAAGATGAAAAAATGAGTTCTGGGTGGGTTTAGATGAAAGAGGACAGAAGAAGAGCTGAAACCTCCGCGAAGTGATAAAGCTGGTTGAGAGTTTTGTTTAATTTAGCTCTGACTATCTCAGCTGGCTTTGTCGTTCCCCTGACGTGTTTCAAAACAAAAACCAAAGCCGCAAAACTTTACCAGGACTAGGTTTCAGGGGAGTATTGATGAAAGGTCTCATTTATTTGTTACGTAACCTTGGATTCAAGGTGCAGACTGGTTTCCCTCGGCGTCTGACAGCATGTTGACACTGCTGCTGCGGTTGTCTCGGTTAACAATGAAATCCTTCACCTGTGAGGTGCCAAGAAGAAACTCAAGATGATACTTGTGCTCGTCTACAGACAATATCCACATTGTGGCAGTGGATTAACGGCCGACAAAGAGAGTCTGGAGCGAAAAACTGTTCCTAGTGTTGGTGTCTTAATCTAAAAGGATCAGAGGCACGATTTGCAGAAACTGCTTCATTCTTCGTTTTTTGTTTTATTCCTGAAATGGGAACCTAACAGTTGCAGCTTATTTTTCAACGTATTTCTCTTTAAGACTTAATAGCTTGTATGTTCTAATCCCTCCTCACACATTAATCCCAACAGCATTCATCCTGCCAAAGTAATAAATCTCTGGCTGGATTAACCGTTAGCCTGACATGACACAAGTGTGCGGACTAGAGAATTAACATGTTCCTGTGTTGGATTATGGGCTAGGGGTTGAAGCTTCTCGTCTAATTTGCAGAGATTTGGTGTTTGAAGGTAACGTGTGGAGTTCACAGACCTGCACAGATTACAATTTGAGGAAAAAAAAGTGTTATATTATTGATCTTTGACTGGAACAAGTACACAAAAGTAGTTACAAATGCTGTTGTCTAGACAAAATGCTTGTTTTTAAAGAGTTGTCTGGAAGGTGAGCAAGAGGATTTTAGGTTTTGGGGTCAAATAAGTTTACAAACATCAGATTTTACATTGAATTAAACAAACTAATGACAGAGGTCAGGTATGAAAGTCTGTCTTCCTGTCGAATCGTGTGCTGACTCACAAACAGATACAACAATTCTTAGATTAAGAATATGGTTTAAAGGTCTGTGGGCCAAAACTGGCCCGCCGTAGCTTTTTATGTGGCCCTCTAGATACTCAGTGTGCTTAAATTCAAATTAATGCAGGTTTTATCTGTTTGCTGCCAAATTATATCAATCAGTTCCTCGAGTGTCTTGAGAATTATGGTGGAAATTCACACAAAATCAACAAATCCCTGCACTTTTTTTGCACGAATAATTGGGAGTTTATTGCAGATTTTTCTCATAAATTGTCAAAAACTTTCTTACTTGTACTAAACAGGTGCCTCAGTCTTACATGATGTCAGATTATAGTCCTTGATCTGTACAGCGATTAATAAAAAGTCACATTTACCGTCATAAATAAGTGCAAATATCACAAATATTTCCAAATTAGTACCACACTTTGATTTGTATTGCAAAAAATAATTTAAAAAACCCACAAAATCTTGGAGGGACTGAAAAAATGTTCAATAATATTATTCAATTTTAAGAATTCATTGATATCTTAACAGTTAGTGATCAGGTTTTATCGATACGTTCTGGCTCAATCGGCCATTTAAGAACATTCTTGATTTTGATTCGGACCAAAACGAAAATGATTTTGACAGCCCTGCCCTAAACAATCACAGGAAAACCTAAAAAACATTTTATTAAGAGTATTTAGGGAATAGAGTAGATTCTGACTCAAAGAAATAAATGTTTTCTTAAATAAAAAGTTTGTGTTGATCGCTCTGAAAGGTTGAGACGTGCCAAAAATAAAACTTTTGCTGTGAATTTCAGGTGAGATTTTCTCTTTTTTGTGCTCAGTGTAGAAACTGCAGCTCACTCTGCTTTTAATCTCTTTATAGTCTAACAAAGTATTCTATTAATTAACTTGCCAAATCCGGAGTCTGACCCTTGCAGCGGGAAGGGTCTGCGGTTAATATCATCTTGCACGTTTCAGCTTTGCACTTAATTTAAAGGTAAGGAAGAGTAATTTAAACCCTTTGTTGCTTCATTGTCCCAGAAATCTCACTTTCTTTTAAGATGAATTTGTGCGGATGTCAGTCAAACTCTGGCTTGAGCCGCTGACCTTTCCCACTCAGCCTTCTGCTGATGGGCTTGATATGTGAAGGTTGGAGCCACTCAGGCAGTTCATCGCTCATATCTTCCAGGCAACAAATCTTTACTTGTCACCAGCCTCTTGGCAGAACTGCACACTGAAGCAGCGAGGAGTGTTTGCAGATGGCTAAGTGGCTCTTTGTACTTCTTTCTGCACACAGTATTTCATGCATTCACTTGTGCAGTTTTTTTCCCCTTATTTTCTTTTTACAAATATCTAATCCTGACCTCAGCATCAACTTTTAAGTAAGTGCATTTCCTCTGAAGTTTGATGGCTGGAGGTCAATTAAACAGTGCGTCGTCAGAAATGATTAGGTTAAATCCTTTCAGCTTTCAGACTTCCTGCCAAATGAGCTGAGATTTAAAGAAACTACATCTTAAATCAGACTATTTTTCAACAAGTGTTTTCCCCCCTTACCAATTTCTTCACTGCAAAAACACAAAATATTACCAAGTATTTCTCCTTTAGTTTTTAGTGCAAATGTCTTAGTATGCTTGAAATAAGACAAAACTAACTTACAAGTAGCTTCAGCAAGATATAGGAGCTTGTTTTGAGTGAATAATTCCAGATTATTTCACTTATGAAATTGAGAAAATGTTACAAGTGAAATAATCTGCCAATGAAGCTAAAACCTTTTCATCAATATTAACGGCCAATTGACTTAAAACAAGCTGAAAATTTACTTTTAAGTTAGTTTTGTCTTATTTCAAGTATTTTATTTGCACTAGGGACTAAACTAAAAATACTTGGTAAGATTTTGCGTTTTTGCTTTGTTGCAAGATAACCTGAATAAATACAACGCAGAGGTTTTCCACTGATGATTTCATTTCAGAATGTAGAAAAAGATTTATAAAGCAACCTAAGCCCAGGAGAAAAAGTAAATGCCTCCCTTGTTACACCATAAATTATTTGTGATGAAAAATAGATGAGTTGAATTTCACAGCCACACCCATAATTACTCCAACCTGAAGAATCAAGCAACCAATTACACAGAACCCGTCTGATACAGTTAAGTAGGCTAAAAGATCTTAAAAGGGAACACATTATTCCCAAACTTAAACAAACTGGAGAGCAGAGGATAAACAGATTTACTGACATCTGTCTGGAAAGAGTTGCAGAGTCTTTACTGAGGCTTTGACTACAGTGAACCGCAGTGAGACGTTATCTGCACATGGAGAAAACATGAAGCAGCGGCGAACCCTCCTGCTGAGCAGCTGAACGATATTCTGCAGCGCTCCAGGTTCGGGAGTGACCTAGTCAAAGTCCAGTGGTGGGACGCTGAGATTCAGCAGGCATGACCTCAAATTGCCTGTTATTCCATGCATGTCATGTTTCTAAGTTACACAAGTATTTTTGGTTTAGTTTCTAGTGCAAATATCTCAGAAAATAAGACAAAAAATAAGTTATAGGTAACCTTTAAACAGGAGTTTGTTTTAAGTCAGTAATTATTTATTATTGATGGAAAAGTACTAGTTTATATTCTCTTACAAATGCTTGAAAACTTGTTTTTGAAAAAGTTGACATAACCAGAAGGGAAACTTTTCCACAGGTTGGATTGGATAGTTTTTTTTTTCTTAATTTAATAAAATTGTAATTTTATGTGTATTGTATTTTATCTCTGTGAGAAAACAAAAACCCTACAAGAAAACTGTAAGTAAATATTTCAGCAAGCAGACTCACTTCTTGCAGTGAATGACCAGAAAACTTCTAATTAAACAGAAAAAAAGATTTTTATTACAAATCAAAGGCTCCTTTTGATAAACATCACACTCACTGCCTTGTGATTCTTGTATGTGTTCTGTAGAGACAGAAGCAGTTCTGATTTCCTGTGTGACTCGGATTCAATGCTCCAATTAACATCACCATGGAAACCTGGGATCAAAGCTGATAGGCAGCTGATAATCAATATCTTCTCTGTATTCTGTCAACTCAAATCGTTCTCAGAATTGATTAATGGACAAAGAACAGCCAACTTCACATTAAAGTAGACCAGAGCTGAACCATTTGTTGACATTTAAGGTGCCTGCTTTTTGTTCGTTGCTGTTTATTAATGAATTACTTTATTTTATCGGAAAACGCATCTGAAGCTTTTTCTTACTTTAGTCCCTTTTAGTACCTTTAGCGTCATTCTTTTGCGAATTTACTGCAAATATTGCAGAAAAAAACGCAAAACATTGATAAAAAAAAGAGAAACATTAGTTGGCTTTTTATTATTTTATTGTTATTAAAGGCAAAGAACCACTTGCGGTTGCAGACTTCTCTACTAATAGTACAGTTGAGATTTATAGCAATAATTGCTTGTATTACGTGGATGATTATTATTATCATTAGTGAAAAAAACTAACTAATCCGCGTGTAATCACTACTTTTCCGATCTGGAGGTGGCGCTGTTTAGCCCCTCAAACATGCAGCGCACACAAAGAGAGGGAGAAAGCATCAGCACTCTGAACACATTTCATTGTCCCAAAGCCTGAAGAGAGGAGAGTCACTGGCCAGAGCTGCTGTTTCCAGAAACCTGGCTCTAAATGAAGACATTTCCTCCCCATCCTGCCGCTCTCCAGCCCGCAGCCATGAAGCGGTAGAGTCGGCGTCGATCTGCAGCCGCAGCGTTTAACTGAGCGACACCTGCGCTCTCTCCCTTCCTCTGTTCCTCCTCTACCTTTTGTCTCGCACATCTCTGCAGCTCCCGGTCAGCAGCGCAGGAGTGGAGGAGGGAGAGGAGGTGGAGGAGGAGGAGGAGAGGAAGGAAGAGGAGCGGGGTGTACCTGACACCCGCAGCCCGGACCGGCCGCCGTCAGAGTTTCACTTCACCCGGCGCTTTGTGCGGTGTGAACGGGACACACTCTGAAAACTCTTTAGATCCGGCTGAACGCTGGAGAGGGCATCTCCCTTTTTGCGGGTTTGCAAGAGAAGGCGGACATCAGAAGGTGTGAAGATGCGCCTGTGTGTGCTCCTGTGCGCCGTGGTGGGTTTATGCGCGGCCCCGGGCTCCGTATCCGGGGCGGACAGGAGCTGCGGGGACCTGCGGCAGTTCTACACCGGGAAGGGGTTCACGCTGGAGGGAGTCCCGCTCACTGAGATTTCAGGTGAGTTTTCTGGATGGATTTGCAATCATTTGAGTGCTTAGAAAACAAACACACTAATTATCATGCTTTTTTTTCTTTTTTAGAATATTGATTATATAGTCACAGCATTTTGTGTAAATTAATAGCTTGCTGCAAAATGAGGCACATTGGAGGATTAGTTTCATTGACCATGAAGTGTTTTGTTCGTGAATAATGATACAGCACCTAAAGCCAAGTTTTGGGTTACTCACCCCCCGTTTCGTTGTTCTACATGGCAGCAGTGCAGTTCATGTGTCTCATTGTGTGTTGGCTTGAATTTTCTGTACCCAGAATGCCACATGAGGTGTTTCCCAGTCTATATGCCCCACCGGGGCACTTTCATTGTCTGCTGGGAGCAGGGTTAAGCTTCATATACTCATTAGTGGCTTTTATATTTAAAAAAGAAACTGGCTTGTTTTCATCTTATGGCTGTTGGGTAGCTACAGTGGTGTATCCTCTGGTATTCTTTCATTGGGGGCTGCAGGTGGGACTGAATGGATGTTGAATTTTCCTTGCATATGATTTGCATAAAGTAAGAGCTGCAGGGCATCACCTATGAAGAGAGGATGCAATTGCAATATAACTGAATATTGTGATGCGGATTTTGATTGCAGTGTTTGCATCTTTGCTGTGTATGTGTGTGTGTGTGTGTGGGGTGGGGGCACGGAGGGTGGGGGTAATCAGCGGGTGGAGTCCATCCAACTATCCACTCATATTAGTGGGAGGCACAATTTTAAATGCACGGTCTTTAAAATGTTATAGCCAATTGAATGTTGCACTTAAGCTGTGTGTTTTGCGATTTTACACGTATTCTGTTTATGAACATAGAAATAATTTATACTTGCCTGAGGCTCAAAACCCTGCAGACCCATAAATCAACTGCAGCCTAAGCTGCGGTTAATTTTAACAAGGGAAGAGATGGCTTTGAGATCCTCCCTCCAACCCTGTCCTGTCAGTCAACTCTGCAGTCAGACAGGCAATAATGGATGTAATCAATCAGTCAATTTACCAAGCAGTCAAGTAACCAGTCCGCCTCACATCCCATCAATCTCCCATCACATTTCTAAGTCTTATTTTATTTCTCTGTGGTCCCTGCTGTCCACAAACACAAACCAAGGTGTCTGTAATTAATCTACTGTGAAACCTGATTGTTTTTCCACTTTCAGATCCTTTTATGTTGCTCGGTGCGTCTCCTTGCTGTGATTCTCAAGTAATTAACAGGAAGCAACCGTGAAAGCTGTGTACAATCTGAAGGTCATCCCAGGTTGTGTCCATGAAAGGGCTCTTGTACCTCCGTGTGAGTTATTAATATTGGATGTGTGAGGAAGACAGACAGCGGAGCTCGCAGGAGATAACAGTGAGCCCTCAGAGGTGGAGGGAGAGAAAAGGAAGGAGGGCGAAAACAACAGAGGCAGACAGGCGGGTTAACGGAGACGGAGCGTGTGAGTCAGTGAAGGTCTCAGTTTTGGCCTGATGGAAGAAGCAGCACGATTCTCTCCCTCCCTTTCCATTAAAGACTCATCTTTTATTGACAGCTGAAAAACACGGTTTTGCTCCCTTGATCCTTTATTGTAGTTACTGAAGCAAAACTTCTCAGAATTCATTTAAGTCCACATCAAGATGGGAACAAAGGGACGCTTTCATCTTAGCTAATCATTTGCAACTTAATGCTAAATGAAAATGACTGCAGGCATTTAAAGGGACGGGAGAGCCTCACCTACCAAACCACAGTGAAATAAAAATCTTGTGAATTCTTGTGAAGATACATTTATATATTACGAAATAGTGTCTAAACATAATTTTTTGATTTAAATCAGTCACATCCAGATGTATTTATGGTTTTCATGCATCTATAATCTTTTAATCTCTTCATTTTGAATTGTGTCAGAACTACTTCCTCCAGAGTTTAGTTCTGTCATCAACGTTGGCACTTTGGTTTTGTCTTTTGCTTTTTGTATTCAGTTAATTCCTTAGATTTAAGATTCTTTTCCACCTCTGAACTTTAGTTTTTGTAATGTTTTGGTTTTCTTGTTTTTTACCTGGATTTTGGGTTCTGGACTTTTTTATACAGAAGAGGATTAGGGCCACTGAAAAAATAAAGTAACTCTGACCTTAAGCTCAGAATTTTGATCAAAGCAGACAGAATTTTGAGATGACAATCAGAATTCTGAGAAAAAAGTCAGAATTCTGAGAAAAAAGTCAGAATTATGAAAAAAGTCAGAATTCTAAGAAAAAAGTCAGAATTATGAAAAAAGTCAGAATTCTGAGAAAAAAGTCAGAATTATGAAAAAAGTCAGAATTCTAAGAAAAAAGTCAGAATTATGAAAAAAGTCAGAATTCTGAGAAAAGTCAGAATTCTAAGAAAAAAGTCAGAATTATGAAAAAAGTCAGAATTATGAAAAAAGTCAGAATTCTAAGAAAAAAGTCAGAATTATGAAAAAAGTCAGAATTCTGAGAAAAGTCAGAATTCTAAGAAAAAAGTCAGAATTATGAAAAAAGTCAGAATTCTGAGAAAAAAGTCAGAATTCTGAGAAAAAGTCAGAATCCTTTTTTTCAGTGGCCCTAATCCTCTTCCGTAGTTTCATGGCACTTTTATGGACTGTGGTTAAATTCAGTTGCTGAATGTAAACAAGGTTTACATGTGAATATCTGTGTGTTTTATTCTGTTGGATTCAGAAGTCAGACCTTAACAAAAGCAACATTAAATTAGAGCCTGTTCTGCTGCATTGATTGGAAAGTTGCTTCCTGCATTCTGCTGCTGCAGGCAGCATGGATGAACAAACTTAGACGACTTGGAACAAAAGCCAGCAGGTGTCTTTTAAGAAGCTGCTTGTTATTAACAGCACAACAATTATGAGAAATGTTGACTTCTGTTTATTTCCTTTGTTTTTGCAGAGCATTTGCTGATGTACGGTTGTTAAGTATTGCTAGTCAGTTGGTTAACTGACTCAAAGGTTTGGTTACACAGTGAGAAAACAATCTCAGCAGTGGCCTAGTCCTCAGAGTTTATATGTCTCTCTGTGGATTTATTTAATGATGCAACACAGCCTCAGGCTTTACAGGCACATTTTAGGACTTAAATAGAGACGGTTTGAATTTGTCTGTTCTGATTCGTCTGTATGAATCGTAGGCTGCTGCAAGCTGCAGACAGTCTGTTCTCTTTACATCATTACCTGCGTTTCTATCAACCATGCAACTGCTCAATCTGACATTTAGAAAATAATTTCGCTTAATGGAGACGCACCAATTTGAGGTGTTTTTTTCGGATTAGGAAACTTTTTTCCGCATCAGTCACATGACCAACAACCAGATGTTGCCACTGGTGCAAACCATCAAGAAGGAAGTAGTTGGAGGATAACGGAGCTTCTCGTTTTTAATGACTTATCACGTGAACAAACTTATTCACGTGTGATTTTAGCTGCGTTTTTTTATTTTATGGAAACACCGCAATTGCGAAATCGTGTCTTTTCCACAAAATGTGGACAAAGATTTGGGCACATTTTTGATGGAAACACCACTAATAACATCTTTATTCTTTATTGATTTATATTTTTTTTTATTGCACTATTTGGATATTTTATTTCAACCTAGAAATAACCAAAACGTTCCAAGTTAACGCTTGTAGACTTGTTGAGTTCCAGTTTTGCTGTTTTTTGTATCCGGATCAGAATGCAGCATTTATCAATATGGTATAAATTCAAAGTTCCCCATTTTCTGGGTTCTAAAAGGAGCTGAAAAAACAGATATTTCTAACTCTAAATTCAACTTGGGATCAAATAAAAATGTGTGCGACTTGAAAAGCAGAAGCTCTGCATTCCAGACTTTTAAGAAGCTTTATCCCTTCCTAAGCTCGCATCTTTTGTCCTGTCGGGTTAGCAGCACCAAGAGAAGATGAGAATAGATTCTGTCTATTCTGTTGTCTGCCTTTGTGCCTGCAAGCATTTCTAACTCTCACATTGTACCTTTGCCTGGCCAGTAGTCAAAGACCAGCTCTTCCTATACATCAGGTGTGTGTGTGTTCAAAAGACAGTGAAAGCCAACACCTTCTCCTAGGAAGACATTTAGATTCACTTACACATGCTTTGTCTGTGTGTGGAGCTGCACACACCCATCTGATCAAGTGACACCTCGAAATGGAGCCATGCCACATTACCTGCTGTCTTCAGATTCGAAGTGGAGCGGTTGTGACACATGTGAGTGTGTGTGTTTGTAGAGCTCTTATTGATTTGATGCTTCAGTATTTCATGTCTTTGCCTGCTCTCCAGTACAGGTTTTAGTTTGTATCCTCATCGTTACTATATAAGGATAATTCACAACAAAAGTCACCTCAAGGTACTTTACAAACAAGTAAATTTGACTCAATCACACATGCATCCAAATTGAATCTAATTGTCATGAATTTCAGTTCATTATTCAAGTTAGGTTAAAAAGTTTACATGCAGCATGTAGTGACAGAAGATCTCTTGCACTGACTTTATTTCAATCTTTCATACTGAGCAAGTATGTAGCGACAGTGGAGAGAAAAACTCATTTCTAACAGGAAGAAACCTGCAGCAGAACCAGAACCAGGCTCAGTATGAGCGGCCATTTGCCATGAACGACGGAGCACATGCACAAAAAAGAAGCATAAGAGCTGATGTAGGAGTTTTTTTTGTCAATGAAAAGCAAACGTACTTCCTCTCCGTCTCAGGAGAGGAAGTACGTTTAGTTGTTTGTAGGATTATTTCAGCTGATGACTCATCCAGGGAAAGTGTCTCAGGTATCCAAACTCCAGACCAGATGTAGCTTCTGTGGAAAGAAAAAACTGAGAGAAAACATAAAGTTAGTCGTTGAAGTCGGAGCCAAAAATGCAAATTGGAGAGTAGTAGAAGAAGAAAGTAGCAGAAAGATAAAAAAGTGGTCAGTTTGTCCTCCAGCAGGCCAAGCTAGCAGCATAACTAAGCTCAGGATAATCTACGTTATTCTGAGACATTTTGGCCAGAAGACTTTTAATCTCAGTGGGAATTAAATAAAGCTAAAAAACAAAAACGACAAAATACCCATAGGATGAGGCACGGCAGATGCAGATTAATGGAGAACCATTAGTGTCATTTTCATTTTGCTACATGGATTTGCACAAATAAAAAATAAACTAAATGTGAATAATTGCTCGGAATGCTATGTTTTCTCTGCTTTTCTGAGTGACTCGATGGGAATAAGTGTGATCTGTTTTACTCAGTCAGACTAGAGATGCTGCACCTTGACATGATTGATGGCTGGCGGTCGGTCCGCCCATTTTCCACACCGTAATTGTCTTAATTTTCAGTTCTTCACCTTCTCTCGCCTCCAGTTAGCGAACTTTAAATCATGGCAACGGTTTGTTGCAAAATATTTGTGGTTTTGAGACCTTAACTTATGTTAAACTTATGTTAAAGTCTCAACTTATGTTAGACACCTCCATGTCTAATGACTACTCTGGTTAAGTACATATTGTTACACGTTTTCTTTTAAACTGTGTTCTGGCTTGCAGCTCACAGTAGTGAATGAAATATAGAGACTAAAAATCGTGGAAAAAAGAATCACGATGCAAGAATCACTTAGCAGGTTATCAAACTCTACAAAGATGTATAAAAATGCATCAATTCAGGAGGGTTAAAGGAGAAAAAAGATGAGAAAAATAATAATAATTACAAAACATTTTTATGTAAAAAGTTACAAATTTAAATAGAATAAAAATCCATATAGTACAAATAAATGTTCACTACAGGAAACAATGCATTTCATTCGTAGCATCTAATGTCTATGAACTGCATGAACCCTGAAACAGACAATTACCACTCTAATTATTTGTTTATATTATAAATCATATAATTATCACAACATTTTCCATTATATTTGCACACTATTGTATTTCTAATATCATGCAACACAGATAGTTACTTCTGCTCCAGTTCTGACCAGCATTTTTACTCTTATGCCAACAGATACTCACATTTATCTTGTTATTAAGGTTTCTCTCAGTACTCCAGGCCTTCATGACACAAAATGGGCACAAAGAGAAAGTTGGAAGGCATTCAGCAAAGTTCTGTTTACGACTCGTAACGTCCAAAGTTTCTTATCCACACCAGCGTAAAAGAATGATTTATGTTTCAAACTTTTAAGATGTAAGGTTCTAGCCTTAAAATATGATTATATATGTCCTTTAGGTAGAGAGCCTCCATCCATTTGCTTGTACACAGTTTTTGTGGGATGCTCTGCACCAATACTTTCAATTAAATATTTAGTTGAAGATGCAGACAATCTGAGCTACGACACCAAATAACTGGAATATTTGGAGAAGATGGAGTGATTTAGAGCTTTCCTTTTAAAGGTTTGTGTTAAAATCCGGTATATGCATGAGCCTTTATGCATGGGAGGAAACTGAATCTGTCCATCATCTGTCACGCATCACATGCTTATCCAGGCGCTCACAGCACACACTGCTGAGCAGAACCTGCACACGCTGGTGTATCGGGTCTGTAACTTTAGCTCTCCACCTCTCCCTCTGATGTCTGTCAGATTCCTTGTGGCACATCTTTATTTTTTTATTTTTCTCCAGACAGGCTCAGATCTATGAGTGTAGGTTTGTGTGTCTGAGGGGGAGCGGATCGTGGCTGGGCGTTAAAAGCACAGCTGTGAATCTTTCATGATGCCTGATGCAGCAGCTAAAGTGGGGGAGGCACAGAGTGTGGGAGGAGGAGGAAGGCGAGAGAAAGGGGAAAAAGCTTAGTTTTTTTCCTTTCTACCTTCACACGGGACGAGGAGTTTGCTACAGATGCTGGCTCCTCTGATCTGTATTTCATCTTTTACTGGATGAAATGCTTTTTCTCCTCGAAATGCATCAGGATCCATCTTTCTATTTGCTATACCTGCTTGGCCCTCATAGGCTGGTGGGAGTACAGGTGTCGCTCTGCTCTTGTTGTTAGACGAGAGGCAGGTGCGTCCAGGTGTCGCCGGTCCATCACAGACCCAAACACACACACACACACACACACGCACACACACACACACACACACACACACACACACACACACACACACACACACACACACACACACACTGCAAAACCACAAAGTATTACCAAGTATTTCTGTCTAGTTTCTAGAGCAAATATCTTGGTACACGTGAAATAAAGTAAAACGTACAAGTAACTTTTTAGCAAGAAATACAAGATTGTTTTTAGTCAATAATTTCTTAATATTGAGGGAAGAGTTTTAGTTCCACTGGTAGATTATTTCACTTATAGGAAAAATGTTTTATAAGTGAAATAATCTATCAGTAGAACTAGGAGTTTGCATCAACATTAACTCCTACATCTTACTGAAAAGTTACTTGCAAGTTTTTTTTTCTCTTATTTCAAGTGTAGTAAGAAACTAGACACAGAAAATACTTGGTAAGATTTTGTGTTTCTGCACTGCATAAGAATGATAAATTAACCTAACATGATGATTTGGACTGTGGAAAGACACCAGAAAACCCACTAATGTACAGAGAAAACATAAAAACTTCATGCAGAAACTCCTCCTGTTCTGGATTCAAACCAGGAACCTGAACTCATAAATCACAACAATCTCTACGCTTAAAGATTCTCCCTTTGCAGAAGTGAAACAAGTTTTGCATGCTCAGCTTGCTTTCTTCTGCAGCTAAATATTAAGAATGCTTATAATTATTTAGATATAGAGAAAACATAATTTAAAGGTTAGATTTTTTAAAAGTCTTCATATCAGTTGTAATTTCCTGAATGGTTGTGATGATTTCCAGTCTTGGTGCCGTGTGCAATTTGGTTTTATTTTTAATATCCTATTATGACTTCAAATATAATTGATGACTTTTATTAGTGTTTTTTCTGTTTGTTTCAGTAGCTAAAAACAGCTTTAAAGTATTGTGATAGTACAGGCGTTATGAGTTGATCAGTCAAAAATATTAACTTTTTTGGGTAATTTTCTGTCTCGCATCTTGAGAAATCCATGGATTTGTTTTTTTCTTTTTAAATTTATTTAATTTCTAATTCACTAGATGATTCAGCTCTGCTAAGACTTCTTATACGTTTAATTTGCATTGCTAAGAAATAATAATAATAAATAAATTAGGTAGGAATCCTTAATTGGAAAGTTAAAAAATGAAAATATGTTAAATAATTGGCAAATTGTAGCCCAAACTCCTTCACCTCTGAGTTGAAAAAGTCCTGGTCAAATTAAGAAAAGCTTATTGATCACACTGGTTAGTCATGGAGAGGAAGGAAATGAGTCTGAATCGGGTTTTGTGAGTGTTATAACTGTAAAAAATTTGACTGTAAATCAGAGAAAACACAATTAAAAACCTAAAAATGCGTTAGAATTGGGCAGATAAACAAATAAAGCCAATAGAGAAAATTATCTGACAATTATGACCTTTTAATCACTGTAAATGTTGCTGTGTGGCGCAAAATATTTTCTTTTTAATTTGCTAACTAACCCATTGCCATACTACAGTTAAAGTACTTCAAAAATAGCAATTTAAACTGGTAATATATTGAAGTTATAAGTACAGTAAACAGAATATATCAGTGTGTAAAACTTATACTGTGTGATTAATATTGTCACATTGGCGATTTTGGTCCCACATTTGATCCTCTAACTTTCATCATTTTCCTTTTTTGTGGTAGAAATAAAGGATGTGAACATGATGTGGCTCTGTGGGTGGAGTAGTCGTTTTGTGGTCGGAAGGTTGCCGGTTCGATTCCAGCTTCCTCCTGCCACATGTTGATGTGCCCCTGGGCACCGAGCTGCGTATCAGTGTATAAATGGGTGGATGTGACTCTGTGTAAAGTGCTTTGAGTGGTCAAAAAGATTGGAAAAGCGCTATGCAAGTTCAGTCCATTTATCAAACTGACAAGAAGCTGAATGTTTTCATCTTGGACGACTTTACATATTTGCTTTCTCGTTGCAGATGCTTGATACGCATCATGCCTGTGAGTAAAACCTGTGAAAAAGTCCCGTGTTTGTTTGGGGAATGGAAAGATGCGAAGGCCGGATCCATAAACCTCGCCTGCGTCTTCACAATAAGCATGTGTTGTAGTAACTGTAGGTAAAAGCAGAGAAAGTAAAGCACAAGCCGTTCGATGCCTTAACATCAATCTTTACCCCTAAAATCGATTTGGTACAAGCCAACATCGCTACTCAATAACCTCTGCCTTTCTCTTCCTCCTCTCCTCTCAGCGTTTGCTTCATCCTCCTTATCGGACTCTATTTTTACTCCTCTTCCTCCCAGCCTTCTTTTCTGAGAGTCCATCTGTTTTCCAAATGAGGAGATGAGTTGTTTGTCTGAAGTGGTGGACTCTGTGGTTAGCCGGCTGCTTTCTGAGTCAATGCATTTTAGATGCTCTGTGGAGGGAAAGGCAGAGTGTGAGTGTGTGGAAACGGTAATGATTTATGAGTCTCTGCATCACATCTACATGACGTGAAGTGAAATGAAAGCTTCATAATTGGGATTGGGTTTAGCCGATCAGTAAACACGAAAGTGTCTCATCTTTGTTCAGCCTCACGAAATGGACAAATCCGGACCGAACCAACACATGCAGTGATTGCTGTAAAGTTGTTCTAATACCAAAATGTCAAACTCAACATCCAGATTTGGGCAGAATATCCAAAGTTTTTACGCAAGTCAGAGTAAAACTGCTTCAATTTTACTCAATAAAAGTAAAAAGTAGTGATCCAAGAAATTACTCAAGTAAGAGTAAAAAAGTATTTGGTAAAAAGTTTACTCAACTGCTGAGTAACTGATCAAATTATCAATCATTTCATCTTTAAAAATTACATAATCAGGTGGACCAAAATATCAACTTAAAAACTTAAAGTAGAAATGTTGGTATTTTAAGAACCAAAATGATAAAATTCATAATTAACAAAAAAATAACAAAACTAGGCAAAAGAAAAATGTTTCCAAATCAGTTTATTCCAATAAAAAACTCATTGATCTTTAACAAAAACTGCAGGTGTGTGTCTGTGGTGAAGTTTGGTTAAAACATGTTTGTTTCTCATTCAGTGGGTAGAAAATCAAGTGATGGTTATTTTCCAGATGGATGTTGACAGAAAAAGGCCACTCTGTCTTTTATCAAAGATCCAGCTGTGCAGTAAAGATCGATAAATTTGTGAAAGTAAATGGATGAAGACGAGGGCTCTTCACATCCAGCAGTCAGATTATCATGTAAAGTTACAAAGAGCAACGAGTCACTGACTTAAGATCCCTTTGATGCTTTAACTAACCTGGTTACCTGAACTACCAGTTTTATTCAGCACTATTAGTTGATTAGCTATCAGCGCTTTTAACAGTAATACAAATGCTTTGTTGCTTTTTTGTGAATGAAAAAAAATAGTATGTAAACAAAAGCTAGACAAGCAGAAAACATTACATTAGTTGCTAACTTTGCATGTTGATTCATTTTAAATTTGGATGTAAAGTAGAACGTAATGAGCAGAACACCGGCTACCTGCTCTGGATTTTACCTTTCATGCATCGTGGGCGGTGTGTTGGACAGGAGTGTGGTTTCCTGGTGACGTAGAGCTACGCTGCTGCTTTCCCTCTCACTCAGCTGCTTCACAGCTAAACCAAGTCTTCAGATTTCAGTGTTTTCCAGCAAGCATGAAGAACAAAATGATGTCTGGATGAAACAAGAAGCCATTGTCTGACCAAGATGTTGTTTTAGCTTTGTGTTTCTGTGAGTTCCCATCTCTAAAAATCCCAGTACACTCTGATTGCTCATCTGCTGCATCTAAAATGTCACAGTTAAAGGTCACAGTTCATTTTTGGGTGGCATGCTAAACTAGGTGTGAGGGAGGCATTATGTCACTGTGTTTCAGGGTGATTCAATAGAGCAGACAAAAGTACTGTTATGATCTGCGTCTGGAGGGGTGAAGGTATCTCTTTTGGCTCAAGTTTTGTAAACTCATAAACCCTTTAAATGCTAAAATGCCACTGCAGGCTAAACGGTAAGGGGGAAAACCCACGGAGCAGAAGTAAGGCTGTATTAGTCTGACTATTGCAAGCATCTGAAAGATCAGTATGAATATAATGAAAAATGGGGAAAGAAACATTTGCAAAACTTTGTCACTATTCTGGTAATATCAAAAAACACAATATCCCAAAACATTTACCGTAATAAATGAGCGCAGATATTTCCAAACTACTATCACTTTGATCTTTATTGCAAAAAATCACTAAATCCTGGAGGGACTGAATAGATGTTGAATAATATTATTTAATTTTAAGAATTCATTGATATTTTAACAGTTGGTGAACAAGTTTTATCAATACATTCTGGCCCTTTAAGAGCATTCATGACTTTGACAAAAATGAGCTTCACACCCCTGTTCTATAACTGGAGAGTACGGTTTGCATCAAAGTGTCTCCATTGCAGTTTTGTAAAATAAACCAATTTCAACTGGGCCAGAAAAAACCTATCAGCAAAACCTTATATTGAAAAACAAGATGTTTTTTTAAAATTGGCGTTTTTCCATTAAGCTAATTTATTTTTGAAATGGTCAATGGAAATGCAGCTAAAGCTGGCTATCAGCATAATGTGGTCACTGTGCTAAAAGTTTAGCACTATTTCTTCTCTAGCTTTTTTGTGTGAAAAATGAAATTCCTTGCGTATTAATCTATAGCTGTTGGTGCTTTTCTAGCCTGCAGGTTTTCTGAGTAAGAGGCTGCGGCCTCACATGCACTTACAGCCGGGCGCCTGATGGGATCAGAGCTGGAGAGTATTATCTCTGTTAGATCCGACTGCGTGTCCCCGCCAGTGTATCTGTGACAGCTTTACAGCGTAGGACAGACAACCTTGGCATAAGCTGCTGTGATCATCGTTGATACCTGTTAGTGGAATGAAGTGAAGGCTGACTTTTAGGCTAAAGAAGTGGATTTAATAGGCAGAGTCAATGAGACGTAATGTGGTTGCTTTCAGTGTTTTGTGAAACTTTGGAAGTTAATACACAGGCACAGGGATGATTAGAGCGAAATGAAGAATCCAACAGTGTGTTACGTGTTTTTACTGATGTGTTACTCCATGTGAGAACCAGACGTAGGTCTATATTTAGGCAGACGGCTGTGAAAATCCCAACCCCATGTAGTGCTAATGCTGCTCTGCAGAGCCTTACGCCCTTATGCTTTTCATCATTTTAACCTCCCAAGTGTTGGCTCAGATGTTATTTTATGTTTTTTATTGTTATTTCATGAAGTTTCTGCTTTATTACATCTCGTCCTGTTGGGAATGACAGGATTTTATGTGATAGTGGTGGGGAACCGGATAGAAAGAAGCAGCTCCTTGTCTCATAACATTTTGAAGACATTGGTGGTTTAGATTCTCTTGATATTCAAGGGTATCTGCAGAACGTTCTGAAATGTGACACAGTTTTTCTTCTAACACTTTCAGTCTCGTAATCTCTCATGAGGAAGACGCAAAGAAGAACGATTGATGCTTTACTAACTTCTTCCATTATGCATGTTACCCCTATGTTCATCTCCGATCCAATAGGTTGACTTCACAACAGAAACACTCAGGCTCACTGAACTTATTCTAACAAAAGAGGAAATCAAGTTGGTGGTTAACATCTTCTGCTTCTGACGGTATATATTAAATAAAATACAATAAATAACCATAAACAAACTGCAAAGCAACAGCTCCCAAGGGGCAGTTAGCAGCAGTTAGCAGTTGTAAAATTAAACATGGCTAAAATTCCCAGCATTAATAATAAGTGTTAAAAATATATACACCATGTTGCTAAAGTTATGCTGCATGTGATTACATTTATCTGGAATATGTGTTAAAATAAAAAATACTTGTAAAGAAAACAGAAAGTTGATCTTAATAGTACCACAGTAACCGACGGCAACGGAACAAAACGGGGAGGAGCTGCCAGTTACTATGGTAACCACCAACTGTCAAGAGCAGCAGAAAACTGAAAATACACCAAGACATGTCTGGAGAAACAGCTTCTTGACTAAACATGATAAATCCAAATAATAAATAAACACATTTTGACAAACTTCATATAATATTGTTAGAATAAAACCCTGTTACATTCAAACACATGTATATTCCTTCATAGGAACACAGGGCAGGGGTTAGTTTATCCTGTTTTTTTTTTTTTTTAATATGCCGCCTTTCACTTTTTAATGCGACACTCAGGAATCGGTTACAGTTGATTTTTCAGTTACTGCTTTGGAAGTAAATATGTGTTTAGGCAAACAGATGTTTTCTTCTTTCCGTCTTCTTAATAAAAATGAAAACGCATCTCTCTTGTGTCAGCCTGATATTTTTTCTAGTCTTTTCCATTTTGATGAGTGTTTACTTTAAGTAGGCAGCTGTTTCTGGTCACATTTTTTACTCCAAGGAAATAGGAAGTATTAGATTACTGGTTAAAAGCTCACAGATCTATTTTATGGCTTTTGTAAGGATCTTTACCAGCTGCAGTAATAAAGGTTGTGTATAAGCAGCGTGAATGAATTAGGTTGCCACACTGTAACCTTCATGTGAACCATGAAAACTAGGACTGGATGCTGCCTAGGAAATGTCTGTGCAAACTGAATCAAATGACAAGGAGTCAGAGTATATGATCAAACTACAGAGATTATCTGAATTTTAAAATATTCTCAATATTGTATTTTGATTTAAAGTACAAAACAATAAGTCTTGTGATAAAATGTTACCATTGTATGGTTTTCTGGGTTGCTGTAAACATGTTATTTTGCCCCTGAAATGTGTTGAAAGGAAATTTTTAGGCATCAAGACAGAAACTTAGAGATGGATTGCTGAACAATTTATTTTAATGAAGAGAATAACTGTTTGAAAACTCCAAAAACTGGCCATGTTGGAACTATCATTTCTACCATTTTCTCCATAAGAGCATCAATAAATACCAATATAGTGAACAATATGTCTCTATGTTCAGATTAGTGATAAGAATAACATTTTTAATCTCTTTGTGACTGCAGTGAGACGCAGTCCCTACCACGTAATTGGTTAAAAGAGACAGAAAAGAAGCTATATTATTTTAAAAATAATTATTAGCTTCATTATTATCCCAATAAAAACAATAAAGTATTGCGATACATTTTTAAGTTCATATGGCCCACCTCTCCTGAGACTCATTCAGTTTTCATTCAAGCACTTCTCCAAGCGCTGGTTCCCTTTTAGAGCCAGTAGTAATGAAGCGGTCATCTCCAAAGCTTCTCTAACCTTTTTATTTCCATCTTAATGAGTGTGAGACCCGGTGTAGGTCCAAGATGTGCTCAGACGTTAAACCCGTGTATCAGGGTTTCGTATTTCCTCCGATGGCTGTGATTGCCTCATTCAGGCGTCCAGCTCCCCTGAGGCTTCAAAAGAAAAACCACGTGACTGTTTCCCCTGCAGCTCTAATGAGCTGGTGTCACACTCATTCAGTTTCTTCACTGTTCCAACTCTGAAGACTTGACCTGGAAAGGCCCGACCTCAGGCGGCGACCTAATGTTCCTCTGACCGACATGGAGAGACAGAGAGAGCGTTGATGGAGGATCCGACAAGGTGACGTCCCCGTTTGCCCCGTTTTCTTCTCACGCAAACATTCATATCCACCCTGCTCCCGGTCACAACCTTACAATGTTGCCGGATTAGGCCTTATGTCTAATCTGCTAATCTAAACCAGCTAAGCTTTGCATTAGCAGGTCATCCAACATGATTTCTTGGGCCCTTCCTCTGTAAACACAGCGGCTGCATGGGCAATAGGACTGCAGAAGCCGCCAACAGACCTTTAAACTGTCTGGTTGCCATAGTTACCCGCATTTATCTTAACATTAGCTAGCATGTTGTTAGCGTAGTACAACTGTTTAACACAGCATGATAAAATAAATTATGCAGGTGATGATGAGAGAAAATGGTAAATAAAACAATAAAAAAACTTCAATGGCCGGTTTTATCACTCATTAGCAATATTAAATTTAAGATCATGAGCTCTCAATGAGAAATGTCGAGTTCCTCTAAATAAAGCTAACATGGTGAGCAAGGGCTCTGGAATAGGGTTTTCTTAAAATGTCAATTTTTATTAAAAAAAAAAATAAAAAATGTATGTTCTGCAAATGAAAGGACAGAAGAAAGAGAATAATTTCTCCCTATTTTGGTCACACCTGGCAAGAAAATTAAGACGTAGCTGCATCCATGGAGGATAAACTACGCGATTAGAAATAAAACAATGCAGCAGATTGAACTGGATGTAGAGCGAGGTACAGACATGCTCTGCTGAAAGCAAACTCTAATATCTACACTGTAAAGGTGAGGAGCGGTGATCTGCAAAGACTGCGAGTTGTAAATTATTTTGTTTGCCTAATTGTAAGTAGCTCAAGAAGTTAGAATAATGTACCTGTTTTCTGAAGGCGATGTGCAGCAGAGTGGCTGTCGACTGATAATCCCTCTACACTTTCAACCCTCATATTGATTTGTCATGGGGAGAGACAAATCCGTCTAGATTTAAAGGCATGTGTAGAAAAGAGAGTCAGAGACGGCTCGTGTGACCTTTGGCTGCCCCACAATTATTCACATGCTTGCACAAATGTGCACACTCACAGAGGCAGATCCTGACTCTGCAACATGCATGGCATGGAGCGCACCAGATGGCACATGTTGAGCCTTTCTGCACACCGAGTGAATTTAAGTAAAAGTGGTCATTAGTGCAAGAGCTTTGAGGTGCTCCCAGAAATAACATAGAATTACAGTATTATATGGAGGAGTTGGTGCCAGGTGAACACACACACACACACACCCCCACACACACACACACATGGTTAATGAATGGTTTGGTGAGATATTCTTAGTCACGTTTTTAGCCGGTGTCTGCCCATTGTGTTCTTTTTTTCCCTACATATTCCCAACTTCCTTTTTGTTGCCACTAATTTTAAAGTGAAATACCTGAAATACTTTGGATTTCTAATTTTTTTAAGCTGCTGTATATTTAGTGCTTATGATTTATTCAGTGATGGTCTTGTAACTGAGTGTTTCATGTGCAGCGTACTAACAATAATGATAATTCAAAACCTTTGAATTTGTTTCTGTTCTAAATCCTGTTTCCAGGTTTTTGCTGCATTTTGGTTTTTTGAGAATTGCAGATCTAAGCACCAAGACAGGTAACCTCATTGGATTTTATGTTGACTGAAGCTTTGAGCAGCTTTACTTGCTGGGTGAAATTATCATAAACCGCTACGAAACTTCATCATAAGCAACTTTTTAGATCAAGTGTAAATTTATATGATTAAATAATAAAGTTGAACAGATTTACTAGATATTTACAGGGTAATGTCTGCTTTTTTAATTCCTCCTGCCTCTGTGTCCATTAATGCTTCACTCCTCCTTCTTTGTCGATTTCTATTTTTCATCGCCCTCTCATCCCTCCGTCTTTTTCCTCCTCCTCTCTTATCTCCCCTCGTCTTCTGCGCTCCTTTGCTTTTCACTGCATAGTAAAATGGTAAAAGTGTACTTTGGGAGGAAGTCCATGAGGGACATTAAATCACATACAGGTGGTCTTAAATGATGAAGAGAGTGTGAGATGGAAACACTCACACACACACATTCCATCAGACGCTCATTTAGGTAGCAGTAATTTCCCGCAGTAAGTGACAGGGTTATTGTAAGACGCTCATTAGGAAAGGGAAGCAGCGAATAAACGTCTGACTGAAGGGAATAAATCCAAACCACTGCGCCACTTTTACTGCTCGGCAGTGAGCCGCTTTGATGTGGTGTGTGATGGCAGAGCAAGGGCAGGATCAGGGAGTGTGTTAAGATAAAGACCATTGTAGCAGGTTTTGCATTTTATTTCTAACGGCGGCGTTTGGTTTTGCTTCGTCTGTGTCGTGGTTTGCGTGAACTGCGCCGTTTGTGTGCATACGTTGAGAGATTGGAGGTCACTTTGGTAACAGTTAGGGAGGCGGTTTCCACAGTAACACGGTGCAAAGTTGCTTCCTGTGACAAACTTTCATCCCAGCGGGGGAGAGTCAAGTAAAGACGCAGTGAAAGGAATGAGGCCATAACATTAAAATGAAAAAGAGGAGTGGAAGAAGTTGGACAGATTTAAGGAGACGAGTTAAAGGAGGGCAGGATGGATGAAAGTAGGACAAGAAGAAAAGAGGAGGAAAAACTGGTGAAAATGTTTCAGTTGTGTTTAGTTTGTCCCAGTGTGTTGCTCCTAATACCATCTGTTGTTCTTAAATTTATATTAAATAGATTCAGTGACAACAGTAATCCAAATTAATGGCATTTAAGCAAACAGCAGGACAATCACCTGCTTTAGTTTATTAAATTAATGTTTTCAAGTCTTGCCTTCTTGACACATGAGTTTATACTTTAACAATAATATCATAAACCAGATAAGCTGCTTCATGTTTCTAAAGAGAAACATATAAGAACTGTTCTTTTTAGTTAGAAAGCTGCGATTCATTTGCTTTAACAAGGAAATAACCTGGAAATGTATCTTTCTGCATCACAAAAGACTTGACTTATGTCTTAATCTGGACTGGTTTGTTTTATGAAGCAGCAGTAAAGAAAAAAAAATTAGCATAGTTGATTAAAAACTTCAAAATTATACTTCTGAGTAACATCTCACTTCCTGATTAATTTGATGAACTGGGAGTACCTGAAGACGTTCTGATTATCTCTTGAAATAAATCTTAAATTTGTTTGCACAAAAACTCCAAGAGCCAAAATCCTTGAGTCAAAAGGACTTGAGGGTGAAAAAAAGTTTCTTACTCAACAAGAATCTACACATGCAAATCAAATTTGTTGCTGGAAAAGGTAAATTATTCTACATCCAAAATTTAAAATGGGTTCTGGAGATTTGCCTTATTAAAAATAATTTAGCTAATTTTCTAGATAAAAAAACAAAAAAACAGTTTGATCAATGAGGATTTGGGTTGCTCTTTCTTTGAACATGCTTGCTGTATTTGTCTAAGTTTATTAAATTAATGAAAAGTAGATTCGGGTTTGGTAAAGTTTGGTTTAGAGAAAAAGTAAAGTCTTCAAGAGAAAAAAAAGATGATTATTTTGTGTTACAGCCAAACTTTTCTATTGTAAGAAGATTTTATTTGTTTTATCCTAATTAAAGATAAAAAGTCTCCATCTATTTTAAATACCCGTACTGCGGGTAGACATTTCTATCTTTCTTTAGCTGAAGTCTTGGGCCACACACAATCAGCCCAGGGGCTGCAAATGGCCCCTGAGCCTCACTTTGAACACCCCTGATCTGAACAGAGTGGATAAGATTGATGTTAGCAGATTGGAGCTCTTTATGTTTGCGTTTCTCTGAGGTGGAATCAGCTGAAATACAGTAATACACGTGGAACCTTGTCATTTGGGTCTGCTGACTCGGCGTTCGCTCTGCCTTACCTTGGTGAGGGATTAGTCTGCAGCGGAGGGCAGGTGAGACGGTGATGAAGCACTTCTGCTGCAGCTGAGGGTGTAATTAGATCTTCACGTCTCATTAAACCTCCTGAATGCCTCAGCAGTCCTGGATCTTGGAAGCATTTTTTTTAATTTTTTATTTATTTTTTCGCAGGTAAAGAGAACTGATTTTGTTTACTTTATGGCGGCTTATGCTACAATTGAAAACTGAGGAGAGAGTTAAAGTTGAGCAACCCAGATAATTATAAAGTAGTAAAATACAGTAAAACACAATCAAAAGAGGACAATTGAAACCTGATCCAACCCTGAAGGCCACATAGAGAGGAGTTAAGCATGTTTGTATAATCTGTTGCTTTAAACTCCCATGCAGTGAGGACGGTGCTTCCTGTTGGAGTAACTATCATTAATCTCGCTGTCAAAGGCGCCATTGTTTACAGTTTACACAATCATACGTTTCTTATCAGATGCATAATGTTTCACTGTAAAACATTTGAGCCGCATTTAGTTGTGTCTACTATCTTCTAATTTTTAAGTCAAATAAATTTAGCGAGATTTACAATTTGAGCCTAAATGTTAAACCTCCAGTTGAATAAACTGGAGTTTTTAGGTTAGCACTTAAAAAACTGAAAGAAGAAAAAGACAGGAGTGGGAACTATTTCCCAGAATTCTTAGCGGCACATTTCTGTGCACTTGCATTGGTCTGACTCTTGTGTTTTATTAAGGAAAATGTTAATTTTAATTTCCTGTTCACACTAAATGTTTCTGAGCCGAAGTCATTGTGATGTTTAATAAAATTCATTATCAGAACAGAAAGTTTGTTAATGCAATTTGAAACAAGAATTCAAATTTTTCTAAAGTAAAATACTTATTTTGACTTGATATTGTGAGTGAAAATAATAGAGACTTGTGTGATTTTTGTTACATGCTGTGAAATAATTATTTGGTTTAAATTGCAGCATTGAGTTAAGACTCACAAAACAAAACTAATGAACTCAAAAAACAATGTTGTTAAATCAACTTCATAAACTTTAATTTCTAAGTTACAACCAAAACAATTTTCTTGTTGACTTAAATTGCATTTTCAAGGCAGCAGGTGGACTTTTATTGTCAGGTTAAACCACCTTCAGGTGTTTTACAGTGCAACAGATCATGTGAAAAATAAGTACCAGCTCTTTCCAACTCTAATATTTGAGAGAGAAAAGCTCTGATTTGCTGTTGTGTGTTGAATGATTGCCTTTATCAGCCTTTCAGTCATGAATTATTTATGTGAAGATCAGAGGAAGCATTGTTCTTTTGTTTAAGAGAGAAAAGTCCTCTTTACTAACAGTGTGCATGTAAACAGGATTTCACTGTTTGAGACAAAAACAGCATAATTTGAGTTGACATTTTGAGCATTTTTGACTATTATTACCAATTTGAAAGTGGACTCTCAAAGAGCAGCAGCAGCACACTGATAGTTACAAATAATAAAACCACAGATATTAAAACTTAATATGGATAATTAAGAGGAAAATAAGAAAAAAAAATCGAGATTGGGCAAAAATACAACTCGGTTTGCTTCAAAGTGGAGTTTGAATGTCTAAAAAAATGATTGTTAGGTTAATTGGTGCCAGGAAAATGTCAGGGCCAGTTGAGAATGATCTAAACTTTATCTTACCTTCCTCTTTAATGCGTCGTAATAAAATAATATTTCTTAATTTTCTAAAAATAGTTTAATTTGTGGTTTTAGAGGTAACAAAGTCTGGAAATCACTAACAAATTAGGAAAAATAAACACACATTCCTGAATTTTCATTCCTGAAATATGAAAATTCTGCTTTCTTAAACGGTAAAAACGGATGTTATACTAACGGCTGAGAACATATTTTTATTTATGAGCAAGGTTTGTTTTTAATTTAATATTTTTATTCTTTAGTTTGTCATGTAAAGATTTGAACAAGTTAAACTGAAAGACGTAATAAGAATCTGACAAAACAAAAATTATATATATATCTAAAACAAACATTTTGATGAAACAAGAATAAAAGCTTGTTTTTCTTTGATTTGTTCACACAACTCTGTGCCTCTGCATTATTTATAAGTACTGTTACGTAACCTCCTAGTAACTTCAATTTATCGTGTCAGAATCTGACCTGAATTAGCCTGAGAAATCAGCTGGGGTTGAGATGTTTGTGCACAATCAAATGAATTCAGCTTTCATTTGGCTGAACGTGGTGCAGCAAGTCGGCACCGAGCAAAAGCAACTCTGTTGCAGCAAGTCCTGATCGGCTCAGTGCCTCCACAGCCAGAAACAAACAGCCTAATTGTTTCTGTTTGGCTCTTGGTGTGCAGACGCTAATTTCATAAAGTGAAACGTTTATGTGGGAACTTTCTTCCAGGATGTTGCCCATATTTACCTCTTTTGATAAGAGTATTGGTCAAACATTTAAATTTGTAGGTGTTCATTTTGTACTCTAAATTTATTTTGAGAAGCTAATCTGTCCCTCGGAATATATATATATATATATATATATATTTATATATATATATATATATATATATATATATATATATATATATATATATATATATATATATATATATATATATATATATATATATATATATATATATATATATATATATATATATATATAGTCCAGTTTTAGTTTTAAGGAATTTTCTTCTCTTATTTATTTTATTTTGCAAATCTTGCAGTGGAGGTTGGCATGGTAACGAATGATGGTCTCGAGCATTTTGTTGTGGCAATAACCTGAGAAGAAACCATTACCAGGCCTCCTCATAAAAAAGAGACAGTGTCTCAATGTGTTCTTAAAGCAACATTAACATTTCTCTGCAAATCTCAGTATGGTTGGCACATTAAAAAAATCACATCTTGGGGAGCAAACATGTT
The DNA here is from genome assembly GCF_051168715.1 of Poecilia mexicana. NCBI lineage: Eukaryota > Metazoa > Chordata > Actinopteri > Cyprinodontiformes > Poeciliidae > Poecilia > Poecilia mexicana. The sequence goes on along the minus strand of NW_028263373.1, from coordinate 5,605,915 downwards.
TTCGTAACTCATAAATATGTTTTACTCGTAACTATTGACAGAAAACAATTTTTATGTATGATGCAGAAGCTTGCAGGATGCAACAACGAAGATGTTTAAAAATCCTTAATGCATTTCTGATCAGGTTTCAGAGGTAAACAGTTCTTCAGATTTTAAATAAATAATTGATGAATTTCATTCCTGTTATTTGAGTAAATTTGATTTGATTTTATTTTTTTCTGAGAGCTGAATTTGTTTTAGTTTGCAGATGTTCATATTCCTGCCACCTCACCTTCCATGGCCTTGATAAAGGTGTTTTTTTTGCTGAATATTGGGATATTTTTTCAAGTGTCAGAATGCAGACTGGCGCAGGTTTGGCCGTTTGTCTGCTCAGCACATTCGGTGGGGACGGCTCACTTGTCAAGACGAGCTCAAGTATGTGGGATCTGCCACGAGGAATGTGAGGAAACAAAGGCTGATGAAGCAGAAGAGCGTGATGCCAAGAAGGAAGTCTGAGCCAGATGCTTTGAGTGGGAAAAGGGAAACGAAATGCTAAATGCTACTGTCTGCCTTGACGTGCGCGGTGTGGCCAACGCGTTTGGCTGCTCAACATCTGCAGGCAAAACGAGGAACATGTTTGGATCTGAATAGATTCGGGTTTTTGTGGGAGTCTGTGTGGAAGCCAAAGATGGCGGTGCGTTAAAGATGTTTATCCTCATAAATTTAACATCAGAACTTTGCTCGTAATCAATACTAAAATATTTACCCAACCCTAATTCATGAAGTGAATAAACATGTGCCTGCAGCAATGAGCAGACTAATCAGAGTTTTATTGAGCTTGGCCTTGCAGCACGCTGTACTTTACAGATATCTGATTGTGGCTCCTGTTGGTGCTGCTTACATCAAAAATGATCCTCATTTTAAATTAGTATGAGAAATAATACCTTTAAGCATATGATGTCAAATGTAGCCACATTTACATGCTGTATGAAAGGGGATTAACGTTTTTCCACTAAACAGAAATTAGCTTTTTCTAGTCAATTAGTGTTACTACAATTATTTCTATTTGCTGAATGGCAGCTTAATAAGGAAGATGGTTATTTCTGAGCATCTTACAGAAATAAAATCTCTAATTATTGGGATTTAATATTCATAAAAATTGAAATAACTAATGTGGAACAATCTCTCATTACTTTTTTATTACTTGGCTTTACTTTTGTTTCATATTGCTATTTTAAGGCTGTTTTCTTATTGTTTTTATGTTTTAAATGTCTTTGATTTTATTTGTAAAGCACTTTGTTGCACATGTGTTTTTTTTAAGTGTTTTATTAATAAAGTAGTAGAAGCAGTAAAATAAATGAGAAAAAAAAAGCTTTTTTTATAATAATGCCTGGAAATTAAAGCTTTTCCTCAAGTAGCTCTAATGCTACATGGTTGGGTCACAGAATAAAACTAAATTAGTTTAAATTTAGCTTTGTGGCAAACACTTGGTAGAACTGCACAGCGTGTAGTTCCACCAGGAACTAATAAATGTTTACTTATTGGCCATTACAAAGCCCAGATTTGTAGAAAATGTTTGGACAAAGCTGAAAACTGTGTGTGAACAAGGCAAATCCAGCAAGTTATTATGATATATCCAAAACCTGTAAACCTGTCATATAGTTTAAAATGAAATTATATCAAATACTTTTGGCTTTTAAGAACCTACATTTCTACAAGACATTCATTTTCTCATTCTGGCACTGAGTGAATAGAAATACTTTTGTTAATCCTTATGGAAATGTTTGTTTTAGTGTCATTTTAAACTGTATTTGTGTTGGATAATTTTGATTTATGTTACAGAGACTATGTAGATTTTATTTTTCAACAGTACATAATACAGTGCTGTGCTAATTTATGGCTTTTAAAGTAAACGTATAAAGCAGACGAGACAGAATGGCGACTGATTAATGGAGTCTGGATCATCTTCTGCTTCAGCTACTTTATTGCAATTAACAAGTGTGTAATTAAATTATTTGTTGGCAGCAAACTATTGGTTTGTTTTTGTCAATGCAGAGTCATCCATCTCTTCATGGTGATTCATCTCAATGTGGAGAAATTTCCACCCCTTCTTCTGACTCAGATCATATCTGGTTAAACTGAGAATAGTCCTTATTAATCAGGGGCATCTGAGCATGAGCTGCCTGCAGCGTCACAATCCCACTCAGTGTTGATTAAAGAAGCTGCTGTTTTCATTGCAGATGGACAGAACTCCTCCCATTGCAGCATTCTGACTCCTCGTCTCCCCGCGGCTGACAGCTATGAGTTATGTAAACGAGGGTCTCCTGTAGTGCAACCTTGTGTGTGTTCATCCCTCAAGATGCAGACATAACGAAATATATGCTGCAGCCTGAGGGCAAACACGGTGTGTGCAACCAAATCACCTACTGAGGCTGATTACACCTGACCCACATCTCCTCTCACTTTTCACTCACCCTATTTATTTACAGCCTCCTCCACTGAGTTTTGAAGTTTTGAAGACTTTTGTCTCGCAGAAGCATTTCTTTTCTCCCAGCCTAAAACTTCCAAGCTTTTGGGAGCTTTTGACAAGTGAAAAACGTTGCACTAATGAGTGTTGGTGTTTTCTGTTTTTGGAAACTTCTGAGCCAAAATTACTTCCTCCTGTCTGATTTTATGGTCTTCTAGAACTTTGGCATTTCTAGTGTTAAGATTAGAGGACAGATGCATTTGGTTGTAGACTAAATGAATTGCTTTTGACACTTAAAACTGATTATAATGAGTTAATAGATGAGTATTTTGGTTGTGAAAGGGGGAGTACTATGTGTTTTCCAGAATAATTTTAGGGCACAATCAAGTAATTATGTTACCTTCATTTGTCAAATATCAAATATGACATATCAATATTTGAATTATGACATATCAAATATGACTTAAAAGTAAATTTGACTTAGTAATTTAGCATCTTGAAATTGTGCCTCTGTCTCTTTAAAAACTCCTGCTCTTTCTGAAACTTCAGGAAATCATCACAACATGGCTCCTCTATTAATCCTTTAGCAACATTTTTACCAGCGTTGCAATGAGATGTAGATTGTGTAATGAGCTCAGCAGATATGCAGTTCCACCAGGTGTTTGCTAATTGCTGCGGCTAGTCTGAAGGGACTGAGTGGTGGAGCTGCTCTGTAATGCAGAAATGTGAGAACTGCAGCTCAGAGGAGAAACCTCGCCTCGAACGTGGCGCTTGTTCCATCTAGGCCACATGTGTCAAATTCAAGGCCCGGGGGCCAAATCTGGCCCGCAGGAGCTTTCTGTGTGGCCCTCCAGACTACAAATTACATCAAATAGTCCCTCTAGTTTTTCACAAATCTGCAAAATTCACACAAAATCAACAGATCCCCAGATTTGTTTCTGATTTTACTGCAATTTTTTCTCAAAATTGGCCAAAAACATTGAGTATAAGTGACTGCTGCCCCAGCCTTACGTGATGTGAAGTTGTAGTTTGTGATTTAAAAAAAGAAGTCATGTTTAACATTATCTATTAGCACAACTGTCACACAGATTCCTTACAAATATTTCTAAATTAGCACCACGAAATCTGTGATTTTGATTGCAAAAAATCGTGGATGGACTGATCAGTGTGAAAAGATGTTTAATATTTTTTCACTGTAACAAACACTCATTGAATGCTGAAACAAGCAGCTAGTTATTGATATTTTCAGTGGGTTTATAAATAGATTCTGGCATAACTGGCCCTTTAAGAACATTCAGATTTTTGAAATGACCCAAAATGAAAATGAGTTTGACTCTCCTGACCTACTTGGAAGAAATCCAAGTATGTTTTTGGTGAAGAAATAACATTATAACATGATATGAAGCAGAACAAAAATATTTTACACAATAACATCCCTTTAAGTTGTGCATGGAGGCTAGAAGTTCAAAGAAAATGTAAAATGACTGGTTTAGTAAAGTAAAAAGATGAGAGCGTAGAATCAAGGTGCTACATCAGGTGCTGCTTCCTGTAATCCAGCTGCCACTGTTGATTTCTCTCCCTGTTATCACATCCTGCACACAAACCACCAAGTGAAGGATTCACGGAGAGCTGCTGATGAAGGCGTCTCTCTTCTGCTCCACTTACTGCGATGGACAAATTCCTGCCCTGCAACCCAAATACACACCCACACGCACGCTAACGCTAACACGAGCAGCCACCAGCGTTGGAGCTGTTAAGAAGGCGGAGAGCAGTGAAGCACACAGCTGAGGGGAAACTTACTCACCCCTAACCTTCTTAGACGGAGGCTCACAGACACGCACACGGAGGAGAATCCACAGCACTGGTGTCTGTCATGAGACTAATGCTGCAGACTGGCTGCAGGCTACTGGAAGACCAGTCAAATACGTCTCTATGTGCAAAAAAAAGATTTGCATTTCAGAAAATGGATAGAAAACGCACACACACAAAAAAAACACAGAGTGTGGAGTCTGTAAATGTACGACCCGTACGGTGAGAGAGAAGGTTAGCTTACTGACTGGAGGAAAAAGGATTTGAGTTTCTGATCTGGACTAATGAACCCTGAATCTTTAAAAGATGGCATTGGCATTTTATAAATTAATGAAGGAATACTGCATCAATCAAGTTTATTAGCATAGCTCATTTCAGCAACAAGGCAGTTCTGTGTTTTACCTCATAAAAATACAAAGTCAGCAGTTGAAACGTTACATTTTGTCATCATTACAATCCGAATGTTAATTAACGTTTAACTTAAAACTTTTCAAAAGCATCACTGAACGGCCGGGTTCTTAGTCTGGGTTTAAAGGAACTCAGTGTTTCGGCTGTTCTGCAGTTTTCTGGATGCTTGTTCCAGATTTGTGGTGCATAGAAGCTGAACGCTGCTTCTCCATGTTTGGTTCTGGTTCTGGGGATGCAGAGCAGAACCAGAAGACCTGAGAGGTCTGGGAGGTTGCTATGGCAACAGCAGATCTTTAATGTATTGTGGTGCTAAATACTAACAGTATTTTAAAGTAAATGTAGTTTTTTTAAACTAAATATTCGTGCTTATCTATATGATTTGAAATATTTAGTTTGGATGTTAGTTATTCTGATTAAAGAAGCTTAAATGTGAATGAACCAGATAAATCATCCTTCGTTTCAACCAAAGTGTGCATGTTTCATCCTTCTGGCTCGCTAACTGAGACACGGTTGGCATTTTTGGACACAGTCACCTTCACAAAATCACTCTGTAGTGTGGGGAATCGCTGCATTTGGACACAATATTTGGTAGAATGCTGTATATAGTTGGATGTATTCTTGATGTTTATTTTTATTTTATAAGATACAAGATCTAACCGAGAGTTGTTGGAAAAAAAAAGATGGTTAATTGTTATCACAGTTTCCAGCAATAATATCACAAATACACATTTTCCTGATGTCATGCAGCCCTAATTTCATCTAATGCAAAGGACCGACATGGATGGATCTGAACGACCCGAGCTGCTTCCAGCTTTTCTCTGAAACAGAGCCGGAGTTTGTTTCTTCTTTCTGACACTGAACGTTGGAGATTTTTCTTTATTATTCATCATTTTACTGTGTGCCCTGTCAGACGCTCAAGGCTTCTCACTCAACCGAGTCGATTTGTAGTTTGAAGTTTGTTGTAATTACAAGACACTAATCAATGTGAAAAAGTAAAGTGAAAATAATAAAAAAAGTGAATATTTTTTTCTTCTTACTAATTTAAAATGAGTAATATTATGTTAAGTGATGCCTTCAGGTGGTCAACCTCTTTTTGTCAGTGTCAGTTTCTTTATTATTTCTTTTACCTCGGCTGTTCTTTTCCTAGTTATACTGACTGAACTAATTAAAGTTGTTTTTAATGTTTGATCAAACGTGAAGCTGTTGGTGTATTTAAGTGTGTAGAGTTATGAAATAGATCTGTAATTCAGTACATTTATGTCTGTGTTAAAAACAAAAAGAGATTTTAAGTCGGATCAGGACAGTGTTTCTGTATTGGATCGGTAACGGCCGATGATAAAAACCTGATTTTAGTATTGGAAGTGAAAAACGTGGATTGATGCATCTCTAATTTAACCCTAATCCTGCCTCATCTGAAGGTCACAAATTCTGCCTCTGAAAATAATCACAACAAAAATAGATTAGCATGTTGTAAAGATGTCTTAAGTTGAGGGTGAAGGTGCTTCAGCTGTTAATTTGCTGTAATTTCAGGTGTCACTTGGTCGTAAATTAGAGTAAATGCTGAAAAACCGACTAATTTAGTTATTGGTTCATAAAGATGTATGCATTCCAATTACATGACGGAGTCTCTCCCTCTTTCTAAAGGTGAACATCTGAGGATGTGTCCTCAGGGTCCGACTTGCTGCACCATCGCCATGGAGGGAAACCTGGCCGGTCTGAGCGCCCAGGAGACGGAGGGACTGATCAGAGAGGCCGGCAGGTCCCTGCAGGCGACTTTCAACAATCTCCACAGGAGCTTTGACAGTAAGTAGGGTGTTGGTGTGTGAGTGCATACAAGACACTCATTACTGCCAGAGCTCAATAACAAACCTTCAGAAGCGCACCCAGAGGAGCCTGACATTTGTATGTTGTGTGTTTGCAAAGTTGTGTTTGGCGGTCAATACCGCAGCTTCAATAACAGCAGTGATTGTGTGTGTGTGTGTGTGTGTGTGTGTGTGTGTGGGGGTGTGTGTGTGTGTGTGTGTGTGTGTGTGAATGCAGGTTTGTGTGTTCTGTGTGACAAGAAGACCCCTGCCTGGGCGCTATAATGAGACCAGAGTCAGCCAGACACAATGAAATGCGATAAGCCGATCCACTGATCTTTAGGGATACACACACACACACACACACACACACACACACACACACACACACACACACACACACACACACCAGAAAAAAGGTTGTCCCTGGAGGCAGTAGCTAGTTCAGCTAATGAGCTGTTGACCCACCGAGGAGTCGAGGCTGCAGATCACTGAATATCAGAGGCAGAGGGCGATGTAGAGAAGAAGAAAACTGAGAAGTGCCTCCGATACCAACATGGAGACACAGCAAGTGAGAACAAATCATCGCCGCTGAGTGGAAACAGTGAGTCAAAAATAAAGACAGAGACCGGGCAGCAGGAGGACAAAGTCAGAGGGAGACATTATTATTAGCGAAGGCCTTGCAGTAACGTGGCTGTCCATCTGGTTGTGGTTACAGCAGCCTGGCAGCGGCCCACGTCTTTGAAGCCATTATAGCGCAGAGACAGCTCTGATTCTCTAATTCCCTCTGTTTTTTCTCACTGTCACTTTGTATCCGTCTAACAGAACCGGAAATTTTAAAGGAACCATCGCAGAAAGGTTTTGTTTTTTAAATTAGGCAAGAAAAAGAAGCTCAAGCAATAAAAGTAACCGAACGCATTTGTAAAGATGTGAAGTTATTAAACTGAACTGGACTGGACTGAATTTAATGGAACTGACTGATCTGAAGTTAAGTTAGACAACTGAAGGCTGTAAAGGTGGGAAGAGCGTCCAGCCTGAAACATCTGCCAAGTCAGTGGGCACGCAGTGGTGGAGTGGTTGCTATGACAACTAGGGCTGTTGTAAACGAATATTTTAGTAATCGAGTAATCTATCGATTATTCTTACGATTAATCGAGTAATCGGATAAAAAAAATTATAAAATGAAATATTGGTAAATCTGGCATAATACCGGTGTTACTATCAGATATCAATATCAGTCCAATTTTTCATATATGAGCTTCCCTAACAGTTGCTTTTTTGTAGTTTAGAAAACTAACCTGTAACAATAATAGCTCACTTTCTAAGTTAACCAGAAGAAAAGTTATAGAAAAATCTGAAATTATATTGAATTTAATAACAAAGAGGCAGGCTCATAAATATGCTTATAAAAATGTCTACAATCCAGCTTTTAGTTTATGTATTCATCTTCAGTGAGTTTAATAGATTAATTAAACTCACCTTGCCACCTAACCTGTCACGCTTTGGGTTTGAAAATACGGGAAATGCCGCCTGGAGTGGGAGGAGAGGGCGAATGAACGAACATGGGGTGGAGGGGAGGAAATAGACCAGCGGACTGACGAACCGTTAGACCGGGGGACGAACACGGGGGGAAGCAATACGGGATATTTACGACACCTTCACTGGTCACACTCAGAAACTCATCTACCAGCCATGTACGATGCGCTCCGCCACCCGTTTCTTCAGACCGGGATATGAAATTTATTGTGCGGTTCGTCGGTAAAGCTACATTTACACGGTAAGCATCAGCTACTCAGCCGCCCGCCCTGTTCAGTCTATCCGCTCACCTCAGCGCTCTTCCCGCCGTTCGCTTTCAACGAGCAGCCCCGGAGGAGAAATGCTGCCGAACTCCAGGCATTCCCCCAGTCATTTTAAGGATGCTTATTGGTTCCCCAAAAACGATAAAAAAGTCGGGCATTATCATCAATCCATAAAATCCCCACGGGCCAATCTTGAAGACTGGACTTTATGCCGCTGAGACTTAGCTTTTGTCAACAACTCAGAGGCGGAAGTGAGAGCTCCGCGCAACGCAAATGAAGTCCCGGCCGGAACACGGTGCGCTAACTAATAAAACATAAATTAACGAAGCTTCGAGGAAGGTAAATTTTCCTCGAGGAATTTTAGTAATCGAGGTACTCGAATCATTCGAGGAATCGTTTCAGCCCTAATGACAACCCAGTGGCAGGAAGTGCCAAACGGACAACAACACTGGGGGATGCAGAGAGCAGCAGTCATACCGCTTGAACTTTTCCACATTTGAATTCATCACTCCCAAACGACTCGCAGATAAAAGTGAGAAGTCGAGTAAAGATTCTTCAAGCTGATTTCAGGATCTGGTGAACGGCTTAAAGAATAGAATCACTATTAGGCTACTTTCACGCAGCAGGACCGTTCAGACTGCAGACGCTTTGAAAACAATCGGAAACGGATCCAGTTTAGTTCCACGTATGGAAGTGACAGATCAGATGTTTTAGGATGGAAAGAGCAGAATTCAGCCGAGCACCTGGGAATTACACCTGAGTTTGTTTTGCAAAGTGCATTGAGATAATATTTGTTGTGGAGTTTTGGATAACATTTAAATCAGATTGAATTGATGAAATTAATTTGCTATTGAACAGTTGTTCTCCATAATGTCTTTCCAGCTGCTGGGTATCACTTTATCACCTGGAAAGAATTCAGTTACTTTAAACTACCTTGTAGACGCAGCAGTTGTGCACAGCTCTGCTAAAAAGATACTAAAACTCAGAGCTGGAAATGGAGTGGCAGAGATAAATCTGCACAGTTTAACTTCAACATTATTTAGTTGTGCTGTGCCAACCAAGTCTGGCGTCAGCGTGTCGTGTCCTGACGTTTTCCTCTTTCCGCAGCGTATTTCACGGAGCTGCACGGCCAGTCGGAGCGCTCGCTGCAGGAGGTGCTGTCTCCGCTGGGCCCCCTGTACTCCCAGAACGACCGTCTGTTTGCAGAGCTCTACGGCGACCTGCGTCAGTACTACCGGGGCTCAGCCCTCAACCTGGACGAGAACCTGTCCGAGTTCTGGTCCCAGCTGCTGGAGCGAATGTTTAAAGCCTCTACCCCCACGGAGGTGAGGGAAGGAACATGCCCTCTTGTGCTTTGAGTTTGCTTTAGTTTGAAATGCTGGTAGAAAAAAATACTCAATTAAATTGATCTCAGCTGAATGCAACATTTATGATTTATAATTTATTTTCAGTGTTCCTCATCCTCTTCTGTAGAAATTGAACACAGGAAAAGACCCAAAAATCCAGATCAGGGATTGTATCCAAGGTTTTAAATCTGTGTAAATGTTTGGTTAAAATCAGTCAAACTGCCTCATGAAGCCCACCTGTTCTGCTCTGTGCTGTCATCTCTGTTGGACAGGTCAACCTGTCGGAGGATTACCTGGAATGTGTTGCTAAGCAGCAGGAGACGCTGCGGCCGTTCGGAGACGTCCCTCGGGACATGAAAACGAAAGTGATCCGGGCTTTTGTCACGGCCAGGTCGTTCGTCCAGGGCCTGGTGGTCAGCTCAGAGGTGATCAAGAAGGTCTCACAGGTGAGTTTTGTGTATTCGTGTTTCCTTCTGCACGCACGCACGCACGCACACACACACACACACACACATGGTTAAGACCTCCCTTCCTGTTGAGGACAAACATGGAAACATCAGCTCAGGCTTGAACAAGCAGTTACGGTTTGCATTCTGCCAACGGTGCCAGAACAAAATGCCATCTGAACTATTGATAATGTGGCTGTTTGTTTGGGAATGTGTCTAATGTCTGCTGGGCTGATTCCCAGGAAAGCAGATGTGGCGGCTGCGTGGTTGTCACACCCGAACTGTGAGAGAAAAATCCTCCGCCCTGCAGATGGGAAACACAAAGATAATGGAAAACCAACTGTCAGCCTTTGCCGTCAGAACAAAGCTCTCTCTTAGACGGTTGACAAGATTGATGTAAAATTATTGGTGCGAGGAGTTTTTTTTTTTTTTAGATCTCAGTGGAGATCATCCACAAACTCCCACATGTGAGCAGTGTGTGTCGTCTTTTATGTTTCTCATCAAAAAGCATTTTTTATAAACAGGATTTTCATATGATTTTCTTTAATAATGAGTTGCAGTTTTATTAGATTATTCTTAAAAAGATCAAGATTGTAAACTTGTTTGCAGTCCTGCATAAGAGTTAAATTATTTGAATTGTTCCTTTCTCCTTCCTGTGAGGAACTGCACACATTTCTGCCACCTGCTGAAACTTCCCATCGCATCACGGTTCACATCCAGCCTGCATGCTCTGTGACTGCAGACTCTTATTATAACTCAAACCTCATGACCTCACTCTGTAATGCAACATTGACCAAATTAAACACGAGGGAGTCTGTTCACGAGACTAAAGTTAGAAACTTTAATGAATGGCCAGTGCACATTTAAACATGTTTTTTTTAACATGATATATTTTATGCAAGATCTCTAAAAGGTAGGAGTAACATCTTTTTCATGGGAAGCCAAGGTTTAAATAGTTTCCTTGAATAAAGATGTTTAAAAGTAGATTTCTAACTGTCCCCATTATTTGTTGTGCCTCTTTGTTCATGCAATGATGTGTAAATACTGCCCTCTGTTGTCCTGCTTCGGTACTGCGGAGTAAACCATTTGCAGTAAAATGAAGCAAAAGCATCCTGAACACCCCATAAACCTCCGTCTTGTAATCTGGCGGGTCTGATTTCAGGTGTCTCTCGCTGAGGAGTGCACCAAGGCCCTGATGAAGCTGGTGTACTGCCCTCACTGCCGCGGCCTGGCCTCGGTCCAGCCCTGCTCCAACTACTGCTCAAACGTCATGAAGGGCTGCCTGGCCAACCAGGCTGACCTGGATCCGGTGTGGCAGGAGCTCATCGGTAAGACGCACCAGCCAATCCACAACACGTCTTATTGTTTGAGGCGTAATCAATTAGACTGCAATATGCCAAGACTGAAAAAGTTAGAATGTTGTAAAAAGGTTAAACTCGTATATCATAAATGGAGGGTGGCAGCATCTTTGCTGCAAGAGCAACTGGTGCACTTCATGAAATAAACGGCATCATGTGGAAATATGGAAGCAAGACTTCAGTCAGAGAGGTAAAGCTCAGATGACCCTAAGCATACGGCCAGAGTGGTCACAAAGTGGCTTAAGGACAACAAAGTCACTGTTTTGACATGGCTGCCTCAAAGCCCTGATCTCAATCCTGTAAAGAAGTTGTGGGCAGATCCTGAAAGGTTGTGAGAGTGAGGCGGCCTGCAGAACCGGTCAGTCCCACCAGTTCTGTTCCGTCCAGGAGGACTGGGTCAGAAACCCAGCGGAGTCCGAGGAGAAGCAAAAGGTTTGATCCAAGTTCAAAGGCAGTGCTGCCAGAATACTGAGGAAATGTATGCAAACTTCTGACTTTGAAGACATTAAAAAGATGATCTGACATTTTATTTCTCTCGTTATCGTGGCATTTAGCAAATAGAAATAATATTATAATTCTACTAGACCTAAAACAAGAAAAGTTTTGTGGGATTTCAGAGAGTGACTATAAAGATTTATTTTAAACTTCTGGTTTAAACTGTTGGTGGATTGTTACTTTTTTGATTCCCTTTCTGTTTAAGCGTTTCCACAGCTTGCGTACGTAAAGCAGTGGTTTCTGATTCCTGTGTTTATTTCTGCTTTCAGACACGATGATCCAAGTCGCGTCCAGCTTCAGCACAGAACCCAGCATGGACGTGGTTCTGTCCTCCATCCCCATCCGGATCTACGAAGCTGTGCACTATCTGCAGGAAAACATGGACACATTTACAGCGAAGGTAAGAGATTTTATGAGATGCGACGTCTCAAGGTTATTCTTGAATCAAATAAAAATATTTTTTTAATTCAATTTCAAAATAAAGTTTTCACAAATAGGGATGTTCAGAGCTATTTGAAACGTTTGCCAGTGGCGCCATCTAGTGGATTATTTTATTCTTACAGCTAACTGGAAATGCTCTTTCTCCATTTGCCTCTGAGCAAGAAATGAATATCATCAAAATATTTCATATATACATACTCTCAGTTTCTGAAACCTTCTGTGAGGAAGAATAAAGTTAAAAACAAAAGAAGCGTTTTTTTTTTATCTCTGTAAAAAATAAATGCATCCAGTTGAAAAGTGAATTCTGTATGAATTGAACTAAAGAAAGCTTTGTCTTGTTCAGTCAGTCGTCTTCATTGCCTGTTAATTACAAATAATGAAAATTAGTTGCGTTCTGCAACAAAACACCAGATAAATATTTCAGCTTCGTCACCTGCGATTCAGATAAAACATGAAGCGGTGAATTGAGAACGTGCAGTTTTTGAGAAACATGGTAAAAGCCTGCGGATTGTTCCTGCAGGTGTACCAAACATGCGGCTCTCCAGGTGAACCAGGAACAGGAAGTCCAAACGCCCACGAGCAGAAGAAGAAGAGCGGCTCGCTGACTGCGTTCGAATACAAACCGTCCCCGACGGCTGGACTCAGACTGGAAATACAGGTGTGTGTCCGCTGCATTTTAATCCTGCAGGTTTTCTACCAAACTGACAGGCATGGAAGAAGATGAACTTTGTGTCTCATGAACCATTTTTGGTTTTTATCTGGAATTTTTTGGGATTATTATCCTGCTGAAAGTTATCAATAGCCTTTGTGTGGCTGCTTTGGTCCAAGCTAACTTTAATATCATCCTTTATTATTTCTCTGTGTTTTTTTTACTTATTTGCATTAATGTTACATATGTGAATCAAGTTGAAACGGAAAATATTAAATTTCCAAAGAGAACTGTGTATTAATCAGAGGTTCACCGATAAATCAGTTACAATTTCTGCTTGATTTGCTAAAGAGTCTTATATTTGTTGTGAAATGCATCAAAACTAAGAATATGAACCATTTTTAGTCAGAAATGTATTAAACAACAGAATTGAACAGATATCGGATGAACAATTCTGAATCTGTCCAAATCTTAGCAGACAGGTCAGACTTAAAAAATAAAAATCCCAGATTTAGTTTGTGTAGCGTAACTTTAGCTCATTGCTTTTTGAATAGTTGATACTTAGAACTTGTGTGTAATAATTTGGGTTCTGTTACTGTAAAACTACCACTGTAGACACCTATATTAGACTTAATAAAAGTTAGAAACTGTTTTATATCTGATCTTCTTCAATAGCTGTTTGTCTTTTTCATTAGAGTGAAATTCCTTCCACGGGATGCCACACACTCAGCTGATATTTTACAAACAGTTTTGAAGGAATTAAACTGGAATTTAGCCAAATAACAGCGTTTATATATAATTTGTGTATGAGAGTGCAGAGAAATTAAGACGATTCAAGAAACTCTCAGTGAATCTTAAAGTGAAACTGAGATTTTCAGCACTGATAAAAACGAGTGGAACTGAACAGATTGTTTTTGCTTTTGTTCTGTCCTCAGGTGTCAGATCTGTCCAGTAAACTGAGGGACATGCGTCAGTACTGGGTCCAGCTGCCGGTAGCGCTGTGCAGCAAACTGGCGGCTGAAAGCAACAGTCAGGACAACTGCTGGAACGGGATGACCAAAGCCAGGTGAGAGCGAATCAGAAGAAAGATGGGAGCTGGTCATCTTTAATTAATTTATAAAACTAGTCAAGAGTTACTCTTTGTGTTCCCTAAATTTACAGACGAGTCTCTTATGTAAAGAGGCTCATTTTGTTTCAGTCAAATGCATTCATTTTTTTGATTAAAAAAGATTAAATGGGGTGCAAAGTGGTGCAGTTGGCAGCACTCTCTTCAGAAAAACAGCCTGCAGTCTTTCTGCATGTGTGAAAAAAATCATTTCAATCGTATAATAGAAAAAAGAAGAAAACCAATCAGAAAGGAAAGAGACGACGCATATTACGCTGAAGCTGTTATGATGGAAACAATTTCCTGCACTTAAATACAAGAACATTAAATCTCAATTCTGCCACATTTACAATTATACTGAGATAAAGTTGCATCCATGGTTGTAAAAAGCAGTTTGTTGCACACAGGTCTTTTAGCTGAAGCATTGAAAGCCACACAGACAAGCAAACCTCCCTCAGTTGGCGGGTAAATGGATTACAGAGCGACGTGACGCTGTGCTTATATGTGCATTATTCACCCACACTCAGCATCTCCTTGTGTTTGAAGTGCTTGGATCGCAGCCAAGCTATCAGATTTATCCTCTAAAACACATTCATATAAATGTGTCTTCCTTATCTGAATAATGTGAGGAACCATGAAATATACATGAATCACTGGCTGGGTGTGACAGCTGAAGGATGAATGCATTCTGTGTATGAACTGTTTAAAGCTCTATGTCTCCCTCTGGTGGATTTTATAAGAACTTTAACAGTTTTTTTTCCAATCAGGGATAAAATGAAGTAACTAAAGTGACATTGTTAAAGCCTAAAAGTGGTTTACAAGTTTGAACTCTAACAATTTTTAATACAAATTGCTGAATCATTTCTTGTTGCTTCATTTACTTACTTTTTAAACCCACCTCTCCCTGCAGCAGTCCATATCTGCTGCAGACTGGTGAAAAGTATGGGTTTGCTGATTGTTCTTAGAGTTATTTAAAACTAGCCATGTTTCTTGAAAATATTTTTTCTGCTGACCTGCAATTACTGGAGTTTAGCAGGATTGTTTTGCATTCACAACAAGCTGGAGACAAGAAAATAATTAAGAATTATATGAGAAATGATTAGATCTACACTTCAATACCACAGAAGTGCAGGAATGTTTGTGTGCAAACTAGGCAGATTTGCAGCAAAATGTAATGAAAACCCAAATCTAAAGAACAGGACGTTGCATGTAAAGTGTCTCTCCTTTACCATCTCTAATCATTTTGTAATCGGTTGTTTGTCTTTCATTTACTGGCGGTGAAAGTGGTTCACTAGCTGCATTTTGCTCCTATCAGGTACCTTCCAGGGGTGATGGGAGACGGTTTGGCAAATCAGATCAACAACCCAGAAGTGGATCTCGACATCACAAAACCCATCATGAAAATCCGGCAGCAGATCATGGAACTGAAAATAATGAGCAACAGGCTAAAAGATGCTCTGGAAGGCAATGATGTCGACTTTCAGGATGCAAGTAAGACCCTTTCAAAATCTTAGGTTTACATATTTTCAACATTTTCTACATTTCTGCTAATGCAACACAAGAATAGGCAATAGTAAACAAAAGTTGGTATTTGTGGGAATTATATTTCCTCTGAAAAGACCTCTGCTCGTCTTTTACAAATCTTGCAAATATGGAAGAAAGAGAACGAAAAAAGGAATTGAAAAATGAGAAGTCTTCTTTCCCCCAGGTTATCTATGTTTCAAATAATTCAACTTAGACTGAAAAACAAATGGCACCTGTTGTTGACAGCTTAACATTTCTTGATTTTTTTTTTTAAATCACAAAGTTTAATCCTGCTGTCTCAAACAGCCTCAGCGCCCCGTGGCTGACTTCACATTCCTCCTACTGGTTGATTTACTCCACTCCTGATTACTTTATTTGTTTATTGCATTTTACGGTACAGATTATGTCATGTTGAAGACATACTGACTGCATAATTATCTGCAGAGCTCATGGATGAAATTATGTCTGGTAAGAAATCCACAGTAAGGGATTTGTGTTAAAATGCAAAACACTGCTAAAGTTTTATTATCTAATATTAATCACTGATTTCACTTGTTTGGATTCCTGCAGAATGAAAAGCCTTGCACCTTACAATCCAACTGCTGCTTTCATTTGTTCCAGTTCTCTATCATTCCACCCATAAACCAAAACTGTTTGTGGTCACTCGTGATTCCTGTAACTCGCTTGCACTAAATTACAGTTGCCATTGCAATTTCCAGATGTAGTTCATAAAGAGTAAAAATAACTTCCCCATTTTGTGTGACACATATCCTATACTTTAGAGTTGTTAAAGCGAGTCATTTTAGGAAAAGTCGTGAAGTCTGAGCCACAGGAAGTTCAATTTAAAATAGTTACTGGAGGTTGAAAGCTCTCCGGGAGTCAAATCGACTCCTTCACGGCTGCATTGTGAAAATAGATGCAAGTTATTTAAATTTCCCTTGATAACTCTGCAGGTGAGGATATCAGCGGCTCAGGCAGCGGGATGTGTCTGAGCGGTCAGTGCGCTCGGAGCAGGCCGGGACTTTATGCCTATGCGCCGGAGACCAAGCCAGTCGGAGGAGCGGCCACGCCTGGCATCGGCGTCCCGCTGCTGCTCCCATTCACCGTCCTGCTGCTCCAGCGATGATGGACCCCCTTCACCACTTTGTACGAAGAGGCCTGAGGGCTGAACCATGGGAAATGGGGTTGAATGGGAGGAAAAGTGGAACGAAACTTTGCCAAAAAGACATTTTGTTGAATGGATGAACATTTTCCTTGACTTAAAGGAATGAAAATTGACCTTAGTCTTTACTTTGCTGCGCTTCGATGTGTTTTAGTTTGAATGTGAATTAGTGTGAGGTCAGTGGATCTTTTGATGAGGATGTTTGAAAGACGACAGTAACAACGATGAAGAAGATGTCTGTAGCTCCAGTATCCAGCCAGCAGGTGACCTTATCTGTGGTGCATTCACCAAGGATTTTTTTTAAATGTTATTCTTCACGTTTGTCTGACGTAAGCAAACCATGTACGCTGTAAATGTTTGTGTACATTACCTTAAAAACTGGCGCCATACTGAGCCATGAATGTACAACATAATACTCTGCTGGCAATGAAATCCACGTTATCTGTGATGTTGACAAGTGGTTCATTCAGTGGAAAACAATGCAGAAAAGTCATCGCACTCTTGAAATGTCTGAGTTGTTGTGATCGCATCAGTTTACCTTACCTTTACTTCAAAGCCGGAAATGAAATGTCCAGTTTTTAAACGGCTTGTTACCGTTCTAAATAAAGGAATGGCCTCATCAAAGCCTCCAACAAGCAAGAGCACACACATTTTCTAAAAATTGCTTACCGAGGGCGAGGAATTTCGAAGTTACCACAAAAGAAAACGTGATGATTGAAACAAAAAGAGAAAAGCTGCTGTACTGCTACTGCAGGAGAAGATTTCTTAATGAATGCGTTCAGAGGTAACTCACCTCAAAGTGGCTGATTACATCAAACCAAAGCTTAATCCATCACTGCACACAGGTACACTGAGGTTTTATAATGATTTGTTGTTATGAAACCAAGGTGTCACAACAAAAAAAAAGGTTTTCCGGTTCTTCAAGCTGCCTGGGTTTGTGTATATACCGAATTTTTGCAAGATTCTTTCTACATTTGACTGGTGATATTATTTACCCTGGCATGCCTTCTGTTAAAGTCTACACTACGTTCCTGTTACAGATATATTAATTTATACACAGCAGCAGCGTTGAAGACACACATGCTGATGCAGTCTGGGACTCTGTATTAGGCGGGTTTTTAATCATCAGTGTATTTAATCACCTTTCATCCATTAAACTCTGGTTGATTGTAGCAGATAAGAGTGTCACTCGATTATTCTATGGATTGTTTTGGAAGTCCTACTCTTCGTCCATTATAAATATTTGTGTGTGTGTGTGTGTGTGTGTGTGTGTGTGTGTGTGTGTGTGTGTGTGTGTGTGTGTGTGTGCGTGTGTGTGTGTGTGTTATTACTAGCCTGTTTGTTATCAAACTCTTTGGTTTGGATTTTGAACTAAAGACCAGCTTCTCCTCAGCGGAGGCAAGAGCTTTGTTGCTTTGAACGACATATTTAGTTTTCAGTTAAAAAAATATTACAATTTTGAAGATTTAAAAAAATACTATAATTACGTATAGCAATAATCTTGTGATGTAGTTTGGACTGTAAATTGTTGCTTGGTCTCCTGTTTTGAATATTTCACAAATTGTAAATATATGTAGGCTCAATGTGGTTTATTTTTATTTATTTTTTACAAATGTGGATTTAGCAACAACTGTATTCTTTATAAAACCAACAGGCCCATGTCAGGTGACCTGAATGCATATTTTTTGGGATTTTTAAGAACATAAACAATTCTCAAGTATTGAAACTTATGGAGCTAAAATAAATATTTAGGTTTTGTTGTGAAAAACATGGAGCAACTGGCCATGTATTAAACCTACTGTAATTTGTAATTTACTGTATTGTAATTCGCATTAGTAAAATTATCATTCTTCAGTGGACAGGGCACCAAAACTGACTCCAGCCCAGGGGCCCCCATCCTTGTAAATCCGGCCCTGTGTGGGCCCTCTTGTTTTTGTTTTTGTTTTTAGTCGTTTGCTGTGTCGATATAAAAGATCTGAATTATTTCACACTTGTTGGGAAAGTTATGTTAGCCTGCTGGAATCACTGGGCTGCTAGTTAGAAACAGTTTTACAGCCTGTTTAATGGGAATGCACCAGTAGGAACTGCTGCTATGGCCCATATTTACAGGTTAGGTATATTTCTTTACACTTTCAAAACTGTCAAAGTCTCAAAAAAGAGGAACATAATTAATGTAACAGAAAAAAACAGTGCTGTTATGTGCATGAAGTAAAAGACTTGCAAGACTAAAATAGATGTTCAACATGCAAAATGAGGCAAGTATCACAGAAATATAACCTCTATTGTCATACAAATATTATATATGTATGTAGATTTCTGAATTTGAAGGAAAGAAAAGGTAAAAACAATTTTGTCTCATTTTAAGCTAATCTTTTCTTCAGTAGAAGAATCTGAGCAGGGTGGATGGAAAAACAAATAGAGGCAAATAAAGGAAAAAAATATTTGTGGTAATCCCAACTGATCTGAAACCTGTTTGACCGGATCATGAGGGGCTTGAAGGTTAAACGTGTGTTTTACAGCAACATGGAAGGACATTGCCGAGAAGCTGTGTTTATCCTTGGCATGAAGAGAATTGATCAGTTCTCATCGTAGCGTTTGGCCGACCCGGCCCTCTCAGCCCAGAGTCTCTCCTTAAAACAGCCAAGCAACTCCTGCAGCACCGTTTAAAAGAGCCACCTTAACGCTGCTGGAGACAGTTTAAATGTTATTGCTCTGCTCATGTGGCAGCCAGCACATCTTTTATTGATTTTTGGGGGAACATTGGAGGCTGTGAGGACATTTTAACTTCCTGCAGCAGCACATTTTAAAGATATGAACTCACTGGCACAGGTTGGTTTTCACTGAAAACACAAGCGAACACGTGAGCTGTGAAAGAATCGGGAGGCAACAAACATCGAAGACATAACGACTGAATTGCTCTACAATAGTCTTCATGCTGCAACTGTCATCACCATAGTAATTGTTGTGTTTGTGCGGTTTTCTTACAGTTTAATTGGCAAACACATTAGGACCACATAGTCCCTTTACACACAGCTTTTAAAAACACAACTCGCCCACAAATGCACATGTAATCTGTGTGGCCACATATAAAACCTTTTAAAGCAATATGGTCAGCCCACAGTGTATTAAAACATCATGCCCAAGTTCATCTGAAGGTCTCGTGTTCCTAACTGGATGCATTTGTTTCCATCTGGTGGGAGTTTGAAACGGCACAGGAAGTGGCACCGGCGTTTCCACGCCTGCAGATTAGACCCATGTTCAGGATAAGCTTGTGCCAGGGAGAATAATAGAAATTGTTCCACTTCTAAAAGGTGCTAGGAGGGTATTTAGGGAAATGTCACTCAATGTGGTCCTGGGAGGAAGGAAGTAGACGTAAGTAAAAACACCTGTGCAGGTGTTATTAACCTAATCCCCTTCCTGCTCTGCAGCCCATGGTCACATGTTCGAATACAGTCATGGCTTTTTCTCTTAACACTTCAGGTTGTTTCTGTTTTTAAAAATCAAATTAACCTCTGGGTCTCCACTCTTAACTTGCTAAAATTTTAAAATGCAGCTAGATATCAGTCTTTTATAAATTAGGGTGCTAAACATACATCTGTTTCTAATAAGGCTTTTTTCCCACCATATACAGGAAGCAGACATTGTTTTGAAAATAAGACAATTTCGCTCAGCAGTTAAAGTAGTGACCAAAACTCCAGGGAGAAAGAAGATTAGTCACCAAACGGAACAGCTGCGAACCTCCGAGGTAAGCACAATGTCAGGAAAAATAATCCCTCATATTCCTCCAGGGTTTGCTGAGGAGGGACAGTAATATTTACTGAATTATAACCTCAACAAAGCAGAGAGAAACGGATGTTTAAGACGCGTTTCCTGTACAAAAACACAATAATATGTTTTTTATTCGGTCACTTTTCTGCAGTTTTCTTTGAAAATTTTCAGACATAATTTCTCTACTCACTGCAATTTTCTTTGATTTTTGTAAGATGTTATTTCTTTGCTGTATATTTTTGTATTTTGAGCATTTTAAGCTGCACTGTTATTAACTGGGAGACAAAGACACAAAACACTGAAATAAACTTCAAATATAACCTGTTGCAGAATCACCTAGACAAAAGTTTGTCACAAGTGTCAAATAAAAATATAGCAATCCAGTTTTGTCCACTGACTACAGTACCTTGCAGAAGTATCACACTCTTTGAACTTTTCCACTTTTTAAAGGCGCATAACTGCAAAATAAAAATCTTATAATGCTCCTTATGCCTAGTTATTTGTTAAATTAATTTTCCTAGTTACCCAGTTTGTGTGCAAACTCTCCCTCGCCCCCTGTGCGTTTTCTCTCCTCTCACACCTGCAAACCGTTTCTAATCAGTCATCTGTCCTTTTAATCAACCTCACCAGTATATTATCAGCCACTCCTTTCTGGTTTATCTTTTTATTTTTCCATCTGTTCTCTGCTGTCTTTTCTCTTGGATTCCTGTTTTTGCTTTGCTCTGGCTCCCTGTGATTTCTTTTGTGGTAAGTTTTGTTAATCTTTTTTTTTTTACTAAAACTGCAATTAGTTTTTTTGTGAGTATTTGGTGTTTCTGTAACTCAGTATTGTAACTTCTGACTGTCCTGCCTCAGTTCTGACCAAACCACAGATGTTTTGTAGAGTTTATGACATAAAATGTTGTTTACCAACATTAAATCTGAAGTTATAGTTACGGCTGTAGAGGAATGGCTTTGCTCAAAGGCTATTGAGAGATTTGAAGAGCCTTGTCAAAGTCCAGACCAGAGCGAAATGAGAATGTGTGGGAAGATGTGAATATTGCAGTTTGCAGATTTTCTCAAAGCAACTTGAAAAAGCTATTTTACAGATGAATGGGCAAAGATGTCAGTTTCTAGAATTGCAAAGGCTTATCCCAACACTTTCAGCCATAACTGCAGAGAAAATACAAAATATTGTCCCCAGGGGCTGGAATACAAATGAGCATCATAGCCTTTTTATTTTATAAAATTACAAATTATTCAAAACAAAATGATATAGTCCTATTTATTCATCTTTTCAATTATGTTTACCTCGTGATCTTTCACACAAACACACTTGTATCATGAAACCATGACATATTATGGGCACTGTGGATAAGACAGTACATTCCTGCAATTTTGAGATTTCAAAAAATTTCTAGAAAAAAAAACAAAGAAATTGCGAAGCTCAAAGTCAAAATTTGCTAGAAAAAAAATCTCATAAATCTTGGAAATTTCTGAGACCCAAAAGTCCATTTTATTTTCATTAGTGGATTTTTTAAATATATATTTTTATTTTATAACCTTATGAACTCAGAAAATTCCTGAGATTTATCAAAAAAAAATTCAGGAGGAATCCAGAAAGGCACTGTGCGCTTTTGGAAAACTTGCGTTTCGCCACTAAGTGTCGCTGTTTAGCCACTTCTGCCGAGGTCCCGGGGCGGTGTGGGGAACCTGACCATTGGACACGCAGCTCGGGTCAGGTTGGGAAGAGTGGGTTATTGGTTTTCAAGCCGACATCCTCTCTCCTGATTGGGCAGGAAGGTGTCGGAGAAAACGGGCTGAGCGGAGGGAGAAGACAGATCCAACAGCAGTTTATCTCCTCTCAGCCTCCACTGACTCTGCTGCTTGTTCCTGTACGCACCGAACTGAGGACTGAGATGTGACTGCTCACCGGAGGAATACAGCGTGTCTCCCTGGGATTTCTCTATTTTATTCTCTGCCGGCCGGATGATGGGAGCGGACAGGCGTGGAGGGATCTTGGCCGTTCCGGCCACTTGGGTTGCGCTGCTTCTCTGTGTGATTACTCTTGTGTGCGCAGTGGAAGGTAGGTGGGCATTTGTTGATGGAGAACTGATGCAGGGTAAAACCTGGAGTTAATTAACGGGCTAATAGATGTTAAAGCTGGGGACTTAGAAGATGCCAACTAAGCTGGTTTAAGGAATTGATGCAGACTTGGTTTAAGTTCATGTTGGGTTTCCAAATAAATAGTTTTGGGATATTGGTGTAATACTGTTGGACTTTTCTCATTAAGTTTTCAACTATCTAATTGGATTATTGCGTTTTATTGGTTATCACTATATAGCCAGTATTTTATGTTCAATATTTGCAACAAACTATCACTTCCTCTATCCACTTTGAACATTCCTCAGTGCATTTGTGTGATTTTGACAGGTCATGTTGCATGCAGTCCTCCTGCATGCGTGACGTGAAAACAGTTTATGATAATGGTGTGTGCTGTTTAGTTTCAAACATCCCCATGTTTCTTCTCTCCTGAGTACACCGTCACAGCTCTGCTATCACACAGTCTGCTGGAGCAGCAAAGTGAATCATAATTATAGCTCACAGGTGCTTGGTGGCCCCCATGCTACTACCTCCCCCACTGCTTCCCCTCTCCAGCATCACCTCTTTCTCCACCTGCTGTTTCCAGAAGCGTCATCTCCCCGCCAGCTCCTTTCCAAACACCACCTTCTGCCTCTTATGTTACGTGCCCCTCCAACTCTAATCTCCTGTTATTTTCAGAGCATCGCGTTCTGTAGCTCCTGCTGCTTCTGCTTCTCTTGCCGCTGTTGTTTTGTGCTGCTGCTCCCTGCCAAGCAAGGCTTCTGCTGTTTCGTCTCCAACAAACATCTCCTGCTGAAACTTTTTGTTTTACTTTTCTGCCAGTGTTTCATCCTCCTCATTTCTTTCTTTCTTTTTCTTTTCTTTGCATCACTCCACATCTGGTCACCCTTTACGTCCTCAGACAGGGTCAGCTTGTTTCTCCCATTGTTTCTCTCAGCATTATTCTTTGCCTCAGGCTTTCCAAATGGTATAATATCAAAAAATGTCTCTTCAGTCTGCTTCTCAAGCATGAACTCCTTCTTCCTTCTCCACTCAAAGTGCTGAAGTCTAAATTATCCTCTTGTAGAACCACACTTACTCCTGACCTTTTGCTCAAACATCACCGATTTTTCCTCTGGCCTGTTTTAGTTTTTCCCAAATTAATATTTGCTTGTTGCATAGTTTGCTTTCCTCTCCTGTCTTTTCTGCATTCATTCCCTGGCAGCATCCACTCCCATGTTGCCTTCTGCTGCTGCTGATGCTTCTGCTGCCTCTGCTGCTGCTTATGGAAGTGCTAGATTAGTCCACTGCTGTGTTTTAATGGTGCGTGTAACAACGGGCCCTGTGCCTAGTCTCACCTATTATGAGGCATGTAAATGTGTGGAAGGGCAGCTTTATTTTGATTAAACAGAATGCCATTTGGATCCCCCAGTGTGTGTGTGTGTGTTTACTAGAGTTTGTGTATTTGTTGGCGTGGCAAAACAAGAAGGTAGGTGGTTTTAGCCAGAGAGGTGAGACAATTACTGTAGGCACAGTGTGGGTGGTGGGTTGTTTTGTGGTCACAGTGGCCTTTTCATGGTAAGTAGGTGCCTAATGAGCTGAGGTATACACTTATTGGACTCTGTTGGCATAAAAAGCACCCTCTGATGCTCTTTATGTTTTCTCCCTTACATATCTTATGTCTTGCATAGGCAGTTTTATGTCTTACTATTTCAAGCCATCTTACAGGTGCATCATATTTCACAAATTCAAATAGTCTTATACTATAGATGCATTTTTGATATGTTAAACTTTTGATAATTATGGCTTTTAACTAAAGATTGACTTAACATAAGTAGCTGCAACTAAGGGCTGTAACGAGTCCTTGAATGACTCGAGTATCTCGATTATTAAAATTAAAGGCAAATTATCTGCCTCAAAGCTTCATTAAGTTTTGCTATTAACTACTGTGTTTAAAAATGGTGGGACTAGGAGAGAAAAGGAAGATGGATTTATAAAATTCAAAAGATGATAGAAGGAGTAATATCAGGACTGAAATTTGGACATAAAGGACTTAATTAAACACTTTTTAAAATGCAAAAGCATAATACTGGTAAATGTGATCACTATATAGGAAACAGTCCACACTCCAGACCAGCAGGTGGCGGTAACACTACTTAGATTTTTTGCCAACCGTCAATAAGAATCAAGAAGAAGAACCACACCGGCCAGATTATTTGTGTTGCACATCGCTCTCACTCGTACCTTTCATCAACATTCACTTGTTGATGAATGCTAAGTGCTAGCAGCATAACATTCAAGTTTGGTCCGGAGCACCTGGGGGGATTTTATGGTGAGGTGGAAATATCTGGGTTTTTGTCGCTCTTTGAGGGACCAGTAATCTAAAATTACTGATGCGATGCATAGAGTATGACAACCTTTCTCAAATGGTGGTGAAGTGCGCGGCAGGTGAATGTAGACATGTGGAGCAGAGAATCACAGAACACAGCAGGCTGTGATGGCTGATATTAGCATTACAGACAAATTTAAAAATATATTTACCACCATCCTGGTCACAACAAATGGGTGGCAGTACATAGCTGGTGATGTGTTTCTGTGTGAGACGAAGGAGCCAAATCTGCTGTTGACATGGACACCAAAGCTGTAAGTGGCAGGGCAAAGTGAGAGCTCATCTATTAAGTTTATGCAAGATGAATACATAAACTAAAACGGGAGTACAGGTATTTTCTTGGTGTCATAGTGAGCCTGCTGCTTCGTATCTTTTTATAAAGGTGAACTATTATTGTTAGAGGTTCATTTTCTAAATGACAGAAATGTGATTGTTAGGGATGCACAAATATGAAAATTTGGGCTGATGATAACATCCAGTATTTATACAACTGTTATGGCAGCATTTACATTATATATATATATATATATATATATATATATATATATATATATATATATATATAATTTTTTTTTTTTTTTTTTTTTTTCTACTCAAGTACTCAATCGTCAGAATAATCGATAGATTACTAAAATAATTGTTTACAACAGCCCCAGTTGCAACCATTTATCTGGATGCATCTGTGTCTGGAACAGATTCAGTCCACTCCTTGTAAATTTCCCCCAAACTCTTGAGCTTTGCGTCACAATCCTCTTAAATCTGTCGTTATCCCTGCTGCTTACCACACCTTTTTCTTCCATGCGATTTTCTAACATTATGTTTACTGCAGCACTCGGTAAATAGCCATTTTGCCTGTGGCATTTCATGGTTTACTGCCCTTGTGAGACAGTATGGCATTTTTTGTTTTAGTATTTCTACTTTTCTAAGAAGGAACATTTTTGCTTTTAAGAAGTTATAAGCCAGAACCATCAGAAATACTAGAGATACATCTTTGAAATATATCGACGCTTACTTATCAGTAATTTGATTTGCTAAATATATTTATATTAATCTTGACAAATGGTATTAAAAATGACAATTTTACAGAATTAAAAAGCTGTTATATTTGTTTCTGGTAACCAAATCAAAAGTCTTTTGGTTTAAAATGTAAACTGTAAAGAGGAAAGGTATATATGAATACACAAAGCAACTTTATGGCTAATAAATTCTTTAATGAGTTTTATAACTCAATTAAAATTAGGCTATTGCTTAATTATGCGTGGGCTGAAGCCAACATATTTTCACCGTTTTCAGGAAAAATAATGAATTGTGTGTTGCAATTATTTGAGCCAAGGGAAAGTCTTTGTTTATTATTTTAACTAACATTTCTTTCAAATTTACTTAAGTAATGGAAATAATTATGGAGAATAGTGGGTAGTTGGTGTAATCTCCTCTACTTCTTAGTTGACCAATGATATTGTTATCTGCTTTCAGTCTTGGATTCTTACTTGGAGGGAAAATGAGAATTTCAAAACTTTTTCCATCTTTTATTTCATCTTCTGTCTGATCTGTTTGAGAAATACATTAAATATAAAATCTGGCTGCCTATGTTTTGTTTCTCATTTAGATTTTTGTTTGAGATCTCTCCATATCAACTACATTTTTGTTGATTTGGATGCATGCTTGGACTCAGTTTGGTGATGAAAAACAAAGTCTCTCTTAATCTCCATCTTGCCAGCTGATACCTAAATGTTTTGGATCACAGCTATGTTGTTTTTTTCAAACCATTTATAAAAAACATCTGTTCCATCTGAGAAAATTAACCCCAGGGCTGCTACCCACATGTTTCACTCTGAGCATGGCGTTCTTTTGGTGATGTGGAGAAGTAAAATCCTCTTTGAACTGCATCCCAAACGTTAAATTCTGGTTTATTGAGAAGAAAGGCTTCTGGTCCGTGCATATGGAGCGTAGAGGAGATTGTTGTCACATGTAGAATACAAGCAGAACCTGAGATAATCTCGCCGTTCCTTTAGCAGAAGCCCTCATCAGTTTGCCTTGTCCTTACAGCAATTTGCTTCAGATTCCTTCTTCTAGGTAACGTTAGTTTGCCTCACATATGTTCTCCAATTACAGATGGCAGCGTTCACGGTACCATGGTGTATCTATTTAATGAGGTGGATTTCTTTTTTGTACCACTCTTCTGTTTGACACGTTCAGACAAAGATCTTTTGTAAACTCTCTCCAAACTATGGAGGCAAATGAGGGAACGTAAGGAAAATCCAGTGACGACATTTAAATGTAACTTTGGGTTAATTAAATTGACTGCAGCTGATGTCGGGTGTGTATCTAGGAAGGACCAATGGTGTAATCGTTCTGTAAGGTGTTTCAGCTTTTTTTTCAGTTTTTTCTTGTTACAAAAAATATGGAAGAAGCTACTGCAGGACTTATTGCATTACAAAATCTATAAATAAAAATAATGAGCTAATCTAAATATGGATTGTGACTGAAGGAACAGAGATCATCCTCTGGAGGGAGGCTGGACTCAACCTCAGCAATAGGCTGAGGAGCCCTGTAATCTGTGGACGAGGTCAAAGTTCGGCTCTGCTTTGAGTTGGTTCAGGTATCTGATCAGAATGCACACCTTTGGAGACGATAGATGGAGTTTATCTAAATTGACTTTAACTATCTGTAATGTTCACACCTGAAAATTTTTTTTATCCTTTTGCATTTTATCCAAAACTACTTACAAATGAGGATTTAGCAATGAAATTAATGTAAAATCAAACAATAAGCTTCTTGGAAGAAAAACCGCTGGTCAGATTAGGATGGCCATTACCTTCCTACACTTTTCTGCTTGATTCTAATGTCGCTTCACATCTCAGTCTGGACTTTCTCCCATTGACTTGGATTCATCCTGTAGAATCTCTACCCAGCCAATCAGTGAACAGAAGAAGCTGTGAACAAAGACGTTGATTTTCTGTGCTGTTTCAGAATTGTACTCTGCCTGTAGTTTTACCGATGAGGTTGGAGGAAGTGAACGAAGCCTTTCAGTCTGTTATCACCTCGATCAGCTCGTAAGAGAGTGCTGTCACTGCTAAAGCTGCAAAAGATGCCACAATAATGGGTCTTCAGGGAATTACTACAACACTGAGGAGAACTGTAGTCATCCTGTCTGCCAAAGTAGCATCTATGTTGCAGAGCTAACAGATATCCAGTGTTACTCGCACCACTGGTCTTCATTTAGACATCACCAACCTGGAGTTCTCCCGTTTCTCAATGTTTGGGATTTTCTTTGTAGCTCATTCCAAAGAGTCGGTTCACTTTAGTGTTTGAAAGGATTTTGACTGAATCATATCTGTGATTTACAACGAGATCTCCAAGTAGCTTTTTATACCATGGAGTTGAAAACTGTATATTTTCGAGAATGTAGTCAGAAGAAGCAGCTGCAAACAAAATAAAGCTGTAAGCAGGATTTGCGTCCGCTCACCATCGTAGCTTGAATGTTGCCTCATTCCCTGACCTTTGTGTTCTTCCAGGATTTTCACCTACTCAGCGAGCCTAAATGGCTCTTCAGTAATCCTGCGTTTGACCCTTTTATTCTGAAAGTCAATGCAACGCCTGACCCAGCGGATATTATTTAGTATAAGTGCTACATATCCCACAAACAAGCTCTGGGAGAGGTGGCAAAGTCACTCTGTTTCTGACCTAAATGTCCAGTCAGCAGCAGACTCTGCCACCTAAAGTGCTGATTTGTGCCAGTGTTGAGTGTCAAAGGGTTGGAGACTTAATTTAGCTCTTTTTTTTTCATGCAGGAGATTCTAGTTTGGGCCTGTTTGAGAATTCATGGACTGGCTTTACTCATCCACACCATGGAGGCTAAAAGTGAATTGCACTGTGGATGTCTGACTGCACTGCATGCATCATTTCTTCCCCTCCTAATAACCCGATTCAGGGCTTTTCCCTGGAGCCCAAACACAAACATGCTCCACTCCATGTGTCACCCTGTGATGTGCTAAAGGTTAAACATCAGAGATCTGGCCTTAGATGTTGCTGTTAGCAGGAATAGCTGTGATAGTTAGCGTTGGCATTTGCAACATAAATAATTATGTTCTCGACTTTGGAAATCAATTATGCTCTCATTGCGAAAAGATGCGCAGACGCCAAGTGACATTTTAACAGGCTGGCTTCCAAAAATACATACATACTGTAGTCTGCAGCCTGCTCTGTTAGCTCATGTATTAAAGATGCTGTTTCTGTGTTCATCTCGTGACAGTTTATCAATGTGACAGACAGTTGAAAGGAAAAGTACCGGCTTGGAAGAAGAGCCTTTGGACCCGTCCTGAGGCTTTTACTCATGTTTGTTTTCCAGTCTAAGTTTTCCTCAGGGACTGCCTTCGGTTTTTTAATATTTATCTCCATGCAGCATCCAGATTGTTTCAGAATATATTCATTTTTTTCTTCTGTGAGATACTTGGAAGCAGTGGGAATATTTACTTTTGGCTGAGAGGCCCAGAATCTGTTGCTGTATTTTTCATGGCCTATTGGACGTTAAGAGGCAATTTTCGATCTGTCAGTACAATATTAGACTTTGCACTCCGTACCCAGAGGCTTTCAGACGTCGCTTTCACAGCTTTCACTGGTCCAGGAAGTCATTTCTAACAAAACATGCCTAATGTTTACAGAAATGTTATTAATTAGTTACATTAGTGTGAAAATCGGTCCTTAACTATGAAACTTCACACATTTTCTGTTAATTTTCACACTATCAGTTCCCTCTTTCTAACATAGAAGAAGAAGAACATCATGTTGGTCCATTTTGTCACAGTCAGACATGGAGGGGAAAGATATTTTTTGGTGTGCACCATGTCTAAACTGAGCGTTTAGTGATACCTGTAAATGCAGCTTGGACATCATGTTCTGGACTCTGGAAGGAGAAAAATGGTGTCAAACTGAATATCTTTACAAATACTTTTTTTTAAAAATTATGAACTAATTTTTGTTCTGAAGCAAATAAGGCAGCTTACAGCTTTAAGGCCACCGACAAAAATAAAGAAAAGTACCATCAATAAAGCATATCAGTAAAGAACAAAATGTCCGGTGAGGAGGATTTTGTATTAAAATATTTTATTTGTATTTAGAAATCAGATTTTCCAGATTTCTAATCAGAAATGGGTCACAATTGATCTCTGATGTTCAAAAATGAGTAAAAGTTAACACTATAAACTGTTGTGACAAAGTGGTTGAGATTGTACTTTTCTATCTATTCACATATTTATTGTATATTATTTCACAGTTATTGTAGCTTTGCTTCATATTGTATCTCCGGTTTGTTTGCATTATGTTGCAGTTTACAACCAAATATTTGTTCTTTTTAAATGATCACTATTGAATTATTATTAGTTTACTAGAATTTCCGATTTATTAAATGTACATTTCTGGCAAATGTACATTACGAGAAAGCATTTCCTGTTTGTTCTGACGTCACTGAGTACATAACTGGGTGCAATCCAGTACAGTAGGATTTATTTTATTTAAAGTAAACATTTGATATTTAAATTTGTAAATAAGATTAATGTTATTTCTGTGTCTTTGGATCATAGTATTTAATTTAATCTATTTTCTAATAAATGTTTGGGTGTTTTTGGAATCCTGGAGCTTAAGATAAATAACTGAGAGAGACGAGTATCAATCATTTTCTTAAAATTAGCAGAAATTAATATGTCTGGGAATTAAATGGCTGCTTATATGTTGGCCCTTCTGATGATTTGTGTTTTATCAAATTCGTTACACATATTGTAATATGGAGAAATTGTCCGATTGTGTTGCTACTAGCAGTTAGCGCCGTGGCAATTGGCAAATCCTGCAAGAGAACTAAAGTGAGGAACACCAACACTACTTCGTTTTGTGTTTGAGAGGTATAATGAATGACATAAAGAAACATGTCACATCTTTAATGACTTTTAGAAGAGAGCCTCCCTGGCTGCATAGACTGGATGTAAGACTGTAATTTTTAACTCCGCACCCTTTCAGCACTTTATAGTAATCATATTTTAGGTGCACAGCTTTTTTAGCGGTTATTATAATTGCTCTAAGTGTGACTCCTTTCCCTCTGTAGACAGAACCCAGCTTGGAGAAGTAGACATAGCAAAGCCCAGATGGGGAATGTAATGGTTAAGGAAGTCTAAATGAATTTCTATGGGAATGTAAAAACTGAGTTTTTTTTTTTAGGCTTTATAAACGCTTCTTGTTTATCTGTTTATCTGTTACCCATATTATCATCATCTGTAAAAATATTTTGCAGTGACTAATCAAAACGTGAAAATATGTCAGATATTGGGAATATTATGCATTTTGAGGGATGTGCATTAATCCTGTGTGGATGTGATGTAATCACCAGATCTAAGTTCCACTTTCTGAGGCAAATCAAACTGAACAGCAACATTTTTTTTTTAGCTTTTGTGACATTTATTTGATAACTAACACCCATTGACAGCACTCTGGTTTTACATGCATGTCTGGCTAGTCACTCATTCAATCACTTGACTGAAAATCTGCATAATTTGACATTTTAGAGCTGTTGCGTAGGTCATTTGTTCTCCTCATCGCTGATATTTTTAGCACATTGACACCTTTTGATTTTCTTTAATATTTGATGTCAGATTACCGTAAGTCAATTCTTCCTCGACTCTAAGTTATTTAAGTTTAAATAAATTAATTTAAACAACCCTAAACAATTCGACTACTCTAAAAATGTTTTACTTATAATATGAAGGAACAAATTGACATCTCATTTAATAAACCTCTAAATCACAATCAATATAGACAATAAGAGTAATAATTTATCTTGTGTAAAAGCACAAGCTGGTCTCTGCAGCGGATGGATTGAGCTTTATAAAATGATTCAGTTTATTTGCATCACGAACCAGCTTAATAAATTATATTTCTCTGGTATGAAAGTATAATTGATAGTGTTACAGAAGAGAGAGAGCTGGTGGGCATAAAGGAATGAAAGAATCTTTTGTTTTCACCTAAATTCTCTCCTTTCCTTTCACTGGGGGTCCATTATTCTGTCACTTCAACTAATTTGCAGCTCAAAGAGTCACATCAATATTCGCCTGTGTTAGGGAGATGGCAGTGGCAGGCTCCTTGAGTTCTGCTGTCTCCCGTATTGATTTTCTTTTTCATCATGCAAGGTAAGTGTTAGCATCAATTACCCTTTGTTTCAGACAAAATTATTTCCTGACAGTCCTGCAGAAGAAATGTTATAAGAACACACGCGATTACCTTATTTTTAGAAAGGAAAAACCTGGAAGCAAGCGAGAAATATAAAAATATGTTACTATTTATTTTTATTTCTTGGAATATTTCATAAGCAGGGATGGATATTGCACGGAATAACACAAATGTTTTTAAAAGGCAAATGTATATCTATTTTTTTATTGTTTGCAATTGAATCTATAACTAATTTGTTTACATTTGACTGGAAAATAAGAATTCAATACAAACCTTGATTTGTTTATGCAAATCAAGTCATTTATTTTAATCCTCCATCTGCTGAATCTTCCATCTCTGGTGAGGACTGACACAGAATAGTAGGTTGATGTTGAGTCTAAATTATCAGGAAAAGTAAGATCAGATCACATGAGAAGTTTGTGACGTAGTCATGATGGTTTAGAATAAACTGTTCTTCTCAACCCCTTTATGTTTCTTCAGCTCCTTCTTTGTAGGTCACTTTAGTTGTGGTGTTTCAGTTTAGTCAGCGAGGGCTGAGTGTGCTTTCAGAACATGCAGCTGGGATTGTGGGATCAAGAGGATATATTATGATTCCAAGCAAGATTTACCCAAATAAAATACAAGTTAGGATTTCTTCTTGTGTGCTTTATTTGTAGGAAAAATCATTTTTGTGCTTTCCTTAATATGGTATTCTCCAGTACTTCTCTGACTTGATGGACGTTGGAGGTTCATAGAGTTTCAGTCTTTTCTTTGGATCACAGCAGTCACATGTTGGTTCTCACTATACCAGGTTCTGCTGGAGGCTTGTTTCAGCTTCAGGGGATTTTTCTTCCCACTGTCACCATGTGCATGTTCATTGTAAGGGATAGCTGCTAATGATCCTGAGCGTTGTGCAAACCCATGCAATTAATCACTGAAGGCAATCATTAAAAGAAAAAACGAATCTTTCCTTTTAAATGAAGTAATGTTTCAGTGATTTTCTTTTTCTTTTTAAACACACAAACTCCAATAGAATAAAATGTTGGATTTATTCTCATTACGTTTAAGACATGATACCAACAGACTGACACGAAATCAACAACTGTAATAATGTCGCTGACAGAGAAGATCCATTTTTAGCAATACTCCGACTACAAAAGTCCTCAGCGGTATAGAAAATGCCACATGCAGGATCCTTTTGTGGCTTCCCAGATGTATTACGCCGTTTCCAGTTTTCTCCATGCTGCAGGCTGCAGCTCTGAGCTGCAGACCTGTATAGCTCAGCATATGATTGAACATAATGGCCCATTATTTATTTGCTGGTTGTAAGTGGGCCCTCTGCCAGCCTCTTCAGGGTTCCTGCCGTGGCCATATGGTCTCACAGATAGCCATGCTGGAACGAAGCAGTGAGCCGCAGAAGAAGAGGGGAGAGACATGACGGAGGAGACATTGCACATCAGTTATTTTGCTTCACCTTGAAAAGGTTGTGGAGGAAACGGAGCCTCATCTAGAATTTTAATCACCTTTGTTAATGCTGAGCAGTAAAAAAACAAACTTTGCAGTCACTTCTGTTACTGTGCATGTCTGTTTCCTTTTTGATTTAAATTCAGATTTTAGCTTTTTTTGATAATGTATGTCCTTAAAAAGTTTTATAAAATGCAGATCAGGTGCAGGAATTTCAGTTATTTTAAAAATGAAAATTATTGGTCATGATTTGGTAACTTTTAGTCTTCCAGTAGATGTTTGAACAGAAAATATACTAATGCTTTTTGAATGCATTAGTATATGCATTCAAAAATTTTTGTTTAGCATGCTAAACAAAAATTATTTTAACTAAATAAACAATAAAATAACCATTTATACTTTTCATTGATATTTTTATTTTATGGTTAGAAGATTGGAAATGTATGTTTTGTTTTTTATTTAATTTCTAATAAGTGAACACATTTATAATGCAACTAAACGTCTGAATTTTTCTATTTCCTTTCAGGAAGCTTTGTTGGCTTCTTGCAGCCTCTTTTACGATTCTGCTACAATGATTGACTGCAGTTTTAATCAGGCTTTCATTCATGTGAAACTACACAACTTGATAAAATTAAGTTTCTTCTGCAAGTTACTCAGTTTCAGAGGCTCAGACAAGTCGAAGCTGTGCTGCTGTAGAAATCCCAGAGTAATTCCCTATTAATTTTTTTTCAAACTTCACCTCAACCTGAGGTTTTTAGTGATGGAAATACTTGTGGGCTGTTTTGTATTTGCTTTGTTTTGGGTATTTGTGGTTAAAAGTGGATGTTTCTGCGCCTCCACCATTAGATTCAGCCATGCTTTAGTGAAGCGTCGCCGTCAGGTTAAGCAGACTGCAGCAAAGATGGGAGACTTTTAATCACCTGCAGATGTGAACAAGACTTCAGATTGTAAGCCACGTTAGCAACTATAACTCCTAAAGCTTAGGGTTGATATTTTCTCCCAAACTGTGTACGTCTAGGAGTAAATCATGAAGCCAGCGAAAGGAAAAGCAAGTCTCTTAGAAATGCTGGGTTAAAAATGTCAAGCGGTGCTTTTCAACCAGCAGCAGCAGTAATCACACGTTCATCCAGTGGGAGCTCAGGCTGATAAACATACATGGGTTGGTCATGATGATCGACTCTTAGCAACACTTACAGGTAAATGACAGAAAACAGTTGGACCTCTCTCAATCCTCCAGCATGATTTGTGTGATGGTGAAAACCCCCATCTTGTTGTGTAGAGCAATCAGAGTTGATGTGTTGCATTTTATTGGTGAAGCCCATTTTTGTCCTAATGACAGAAAACCCTGGAACTGGGGAACATAACACATCGATTACCGTTTGGGTTTATAGAAACTAAAAGTGCTGCATCACTTTTGATTCAGTTGTTGAAATGGTTTGAATTGGTAACATAACTCAAGTTAAATTAAATTAAATGTGTATTTCAGACATAACTCAACAGTTTTTACCCGCAGACGAAGTATTTTAACTTCTCTGGGAAAGAATAAGATGAATAACACCCTGGATTTTCTGGAAGTTCTGTGATTGTCCTTTAATTGTGTAGTTTTCAGTTTTTAGCGCTGCACCTCCAGTCTTTTTGTTCTACTTTCAGGTAGCACCTTATCAGCTCACAGTAGGGTGACCATGCATCTGCGCTCTTTTGTAGCAGCTTCACACTCACTCGGTTTCATTGACACTGGCCTTTTACAGCCGCAGACTTTTGTTCTGTCGGCTGCTAAGCCGCTCTGCTGGAGCAGCGAGACATTCAGTGTTTCTGCTCAGGAACAGAAGGAGACGGACCGCAGGAAAAAAAAAAAAAACTCTGTTCAGGTTCGACACATGTACTCCCCGTGTTGCCATTTGTCTAGCGCAAATGTCACACACTACAGCTGTGTATGTATTGTGGGACTACTGATCAGCCTTTCTGTGATTTTAAACAATACTTTTTATATTTTTAGTGCAATATGCATTAAATTGGAGGCAGAAAGAAATGGAAATGAAGCTTAGTTCCGTGCGGCTTTGCAGTAAAGAGGATTTCCACCGGCGCTCAGAAAATGTTGGCAAGAAAAATGTATTTGTGCAACACGACTCATACAATTTCTATAAAATTTCAGTAACTACACTGCAAAAACACAGACACTTACCAAGAATGTTTGGTCTAGTTTCTAGTGCTAATATAAGGCAAAACTAACTTACAAGTGATTTTTCAGCAAGATATGGCCAACGTGGCAAGCCAACGTCTGCATGCCGAGATTCCAATTAATGACTTTCTGCTGTGAGGCAGCATTGCTAATCACCACACCAACCCTTTCATCCCTCTCCTTACTTGGAAAATCAATTTCAGGAAGAAATTATTATTTTTTAATTATTTGGATCTTGCACTAGTTCAAGTTCACTTAGATAAATCTATTATTTTGTTATATTCACAATATCTATCCCACCTTGGGCACCATAAGAGCAAGAAAATTCAATTATTACCTCTTTTTGTCTTACACCTACACTGGCTGCTAGATGGTATTAGCTAGTTCAGTTTTCAAAGACAGCATTTACTTAAAGTTAAGTTGTATTTTATAGATTTACAGTTCTGAATTTTGAAATATTATCATAAGAAAAATATTGTTGGTCTTCATACTGTGGCATTAAGAAAAACACTCTGAATCTGACCACACCTGTTAGATGTAAACACTTCACTGTTCTGACCTACGCAGTTAAAAAATAATCTATTAATTCCCCAGATTGTTTGAAAATTTTCTTTATTATTATTTTTTGGACTACTGTGAAAAGATGAACAGCCAGTGCCTTTCTTGAGAAGAAACTTTGAAACTGGGTCGAGCAAAAGTCATTCAGAGATTCTTTGTCCACTCAGTTAAGAGTGGACAAAGGTCAAGTGACACAAGAATCCCCAACTTAAGAACAAGGAGTTTAAAGAGGACATATGATGTGAAATTTGCAGTTTGCATATTTTTGTATGTGCATTTGCTGGTTCTGACTAGTTGATGTTTTAGGTATCTGAAAAAATGACCCATTTCAAAACTCACAAATCAGCAGGCACTGCCCGTCACCTAGCAACCCAAGCTCAGCTCCAGCACCTTTGGTCAGCTGGTTTTACCACTTTATTAACTGTACAATGGCTGCTGGAAAAGACAAATGCTTTCTTGTTGACCTGCCATTCAGAAACCACTTTCTGTATATTTGTTGGTTGTGCAGAGGCTCCAATTATGCTTTTCAAAGATGTACGATTGTATAATGGTGGAGTTGGTGGGCGTGGCCAGCAGGAGCTTATTTGGATTTAAAGTGACAGGAAAACAGTTTGTTCTGAAAGGAGCTGAAAACGGGCAGAACTGAGTGAAATCTCGTTATATAAGACTGATTTTGTGCTAAATGTAATGAACAGACCTATCCTAATATGTTCAAGAAGCATGATGGGTCAGCTTTAATTATTTTATCTCAAGCTGTAAGAATTTGAACAGTCAGTTTAATTATGTATCTAGAAATCAAAATATTGCTCATAAACTGAGTTTACCTTTCCAAAGGAAGGTAATTTGATAAAGCTAAATCTTTATCACCTAAAAGTTAATTATACAACTTTTTCAGAATTTTAAATAGTAAAATTTCACATTTGTTTGTCTTATGTGATAAATCTGTATACTAGTGTTTTTACTGTAACCGATTATGAAAAAGATTTTAAAAAATGACCACAGAGGAATACATTTCCACCAAAAACTCACACATTTTTGGATTAATTTCACATAATTTTATGATTTCTGACAAAACAATATCCAAAAAAATCCTGTTTTTGCCTTTAATCATGGATTTCTTTGTGCAAATTTATGACGTTTTGACTTTACAGAAATTTTTTCTTAATTTTACTAATTTTTTCTTGAAAATTAGGGAAATTAAAATTTGTTGTATGTATAAATGTACTCCTGATACTCTATTGCACATGTCTAACATTAAATCTGTTTCATACACAGACAGTCATTTTACAACTGGGTTGTAAATATATTTTCATAATATATTCATGTTTCTTTATAAAGAATTTGGGCAGACTCACTTCAAACTCAAACTCTGATTGTTTGTTTCCAGTTGCTAAAATAATATGCATATAAAAGGATATCCAGTCAGTTGTATTAAGTAATTGGCTTTGCAGCAGGTTCCTAATCCAGAGAAAGTATGTGCAGAGTCTAACAACTCAGCATGCTCCTTTTAACAAGGAGACATTTTAACAAAGGGCAAAATAGCCATGAGCAAAGATAGACATTGTTCTAATTCATGCAAAATGCAGAGTAAAGCCATGCAGTTCTAGACTTGTTTACCCATTAACATTTCATAAAGGTCTAGGTTTATTCATAAATGTTTAGTTCTTAAAATCAAAATTAGGTAGGTGAAAGCCATTTGTTTCTGAAATAAAGTAATGTTTTAAATTAGTAGGGGGAAAAAGCATTTTCCATAAAGTATTTGATGGAAAGTTCAGTATTTACACTTTTCTTTATGTCTTGAGAATAGAAATGAGTGGCAGCACTTCCGCTGAGTGTTGAAGCGTTACGACATTTTCTTTCGCTTTTCACAACTTTCTGTGAACAATATGATTTTTTTTAAATGCATCAAAAAAGAGTTAAAGTGAGAAAAGGACACAAGAGCTCCTTTGATGCTGAGAAATTTAGCCTGAATACCCCAAAAATAAGAGGGAGCAAGATAAGAAGTAAGGAAACAGATTCAAGGAGGAGCTGCTGTGTCGAAGCCCTCAGGGTCGCTCAAGGAGAAGACATAGAAACAGTTCTGAGTCAGCCAGGGTGTGTGTGTGTGTGTGTGTGTGTGTGAGTTAGTGCCAGTGTCAAAGTCAAGTGCTGTTGTCTGTTACAGCTTGAATGCATATCCATACAGAAACACACAGACACCCACACAGTGGCAGGCAGCATGAAAACGGTGTCTTTAAGGCAAAGATGACGAGTGCAGCAGAAATCAGAATGACATGGATAACATTGCAGATTAGAAACTGGAAAAGCAGATGAAAGTTTTCTTCTTCAGGGCAGTTTTTCTGAAAGTTTCATTTATTTCAATTTGTGTCAGTGAGCATAGCTTGTTACTGTGTTTCTGCTTTTCTTTCTCCAAACCACCCGGAGCGCCTGACCCTCCTCCAGTTTGTATCTCAAGGAGCAAAGAGGCTTAGAAAGTTAAAGGTTCTTTCTTAGGGCTGAAGTTGTTTAAGAATCATTTGTTTGGCTTAACTTGCCAGCAGAATATTGTGTTTCCTGACAGAAAAAATAGCTATACTACTCAATAATGGACGACGCGACCTTTTGATAAACTGTAGTTGTAATTGTGGGTCATCTTAGGGAACATCTGGATTTAATGTCAACAGAACATCAGACAAATAAAAACACATTTTCTTTTAGCTTTCCTTTGTTTACGTACCACTTTCTATGGACTTCTCAGCCACTGAAGACAAACATGAGGTGCAGACATTAAAGACAGATGGAGCTCCTCTAATAAATGATCAAAAAGTGTCTAAAATCTTCTCTACCAATCATATTAGTTTGCTATGATTGTGATATTGTGAAATTACAATGACAATTGCACTTTAGTATATTGTGCAGCAACATAAAAAAGAACCCCTACGGTAGTTTTGTGAAATGGGTAGATATAGATGTAAATTGACCATAATTTTGAGCATGAATGCTAACAGTAAAGACTAAACGTAAAGGAGTCTTTAATGATGAAAACTCTTTAAGGCATGTTTACACACCAACTAAAAAGGAAACTGAAGGAAATGTTTACTGGTTCAATTCTATGTTATGTGATGCTTCAATATATAAAGTGCCTTTTATTTTGAAACCA
Organism: Poecilia mexicana; assembly: GCF_051168715.1. Lineage (NCBI taxonomy): Eukaryota > Metazoa > Chordata > Actinopteri > Cyprinodontiformes > Poeciliidae > Poecilia > Poecilia mexicana. The sequence goes on along the minus strand of NW_028263373.1, from coordinate 5,566,376 downwards.
CTGTGGATCTTTTATTTGTGGCGCTCATGTTGGGCACAGACCGAGTTAAACTGAGGTACTTCTCATATTACTAGACATATTACAAAAACTAAAAATATGATGATTTAAACAGAATGTAAAGTTTTTTTTTACATGTATTTACTGTCAGTGATGTGGTTAGTTTGTTTCTCAGGATGAAGCATTAATTGGCATTTTAAGACTAAATGAGGAACCAACAGGTTTTTAACTTGGTACTGCAAACTTTAAGTTTGAGAAACATAACATAACATTTTTCTAGTTAAATTATCAATCCAGCTTTTTGCCTGTTAATATGTGGAGGAGTAAATAATAATAATAGCGTGTTAGAGGTTTTAAAATCAAATTAAACATGGCAGCTCCATCGTTGTGGGTAAGAGCCACAGTCGGCTTCAAACCTCTCCAATCAAAACAATCCTAGATTTTTCTGTGATGATGCCTGAGTTACACCACCTACCTCTTTTTAACTCTAATCTGAATGATTTCATAACTAACACGAGTTATAAGCATCCATGCACTAGATTTCCCCAGCACTTCTGTAAAATGTGCAGAAGTGGCCTCTTAACACTTGATTAAATAACAGCAGGTCTAACATAGCACATTTTAAAGCACTTCAATGCTGTGAAAAACAAGTATTACTCTATGTGAGAGAAAATTATCACCTTCAAATTTTATGTAACCTGTTCATTTAAAGTACAAGACTCTAAACTGCTTGTTTTGTCTTGGTTTACTTGGATTTTTTTGGTTCAAACAGAAACTGGGATTGTTATAGAAGATGTAAGACTTTTTAGGGTTGTTCCTTCAAGAAATCACATGTTCTTTTATCTCTATGTATTCATAGACATTGAGCGTTTCTGTATTTTGTTGCAGAACTTCAATGTATTTAAAAAAAACAGCTTAACTGAGTTGGAAGCCTAAGATGATGTTTGTGCAACACCTTTTCCTTAGGAAGTGATGAAAATCGTATCCTCTGTGAAGGTCTGAGAGAAAATCAGCAAAATGAAAACCAAGGAACAGAGCAGACAAAACATTGTGGAGAATTTTAAAGCAAGCTTAGGTTATGAAACAGTTTTCCAAGCTTTGAACATTTCAGAGTATCAGTCAATCAATTATGCAAAAAAATAAATAAATAAATAAATAAATGTTGGCTTTGGAGTTGGGCGATAAACTAATCCATTATTCAGAGATGTAGCCAAACGCGTCAGTGTTCCTGACCTTATAGGTAATACCTACTTTATCTTTCTGCTAATCTTCCTCCTCTTGCAGGGCCGAGATACATTTTGGGGTCTGCTGTGTGTCCGGTAGCGTCTGTGGCTCAACACGGTTCAACTTCAAACTGTGCAAGCATGTGTGCTCAAGCACCGGCGATTCAGAGTTAGCATAAGGTGTCTCACTGAGCTAGCGGATGTCTTTCTGTGCACAGACTGACCTGCTGGATGAAGATTGTCGGGGAAGATAGAGTTCAGACTCTGCGGTCCGCTGAGATCTTTTTCTCACTTTGAACATTTTATCTATTTCCAGCAGTCTCCTGGGAGACGGGCTAAGTCATATGCTGTGTTGTGATAAACAGATTTTTAAAGGTTTGCTTTTTTTTAGAAAACAAATTAGATAACCAGACCACCCCTTTGATGAAAATGAAGGGAGCTGGAGGGGATAAATAATGCTGAGGATGTGAGGAGGGGGATGGGTAAAACTGGCAGCCTTTGTTTTCTGGACCGGGTGTTCGGCCTGTGAACAGGAATAGGCAAAACTTCCTCCTAAATAATAAACTTAAAAAGCAAATTCATGTTTCCTTTTCACTAGATCTTGTTGCGATTGTCTTTACAATACAATCAAGCTAATTAATCATTCAACATATAAATAATTTATGGGTTCTGATGACACAAGAACCTCTCAAACAGTAATTAGAGAATGGTTAGGCAATGAGCTGCAAGTCTTTAAAGTCTCTTTGGCTTCTCTTCATCTTAAATCTCCATATTGCATCTAGTCAGAAACTAAAAATATGTCAAATTGTATTTTACAGAAATATTTAAGTAAAGTGAGAGCATTTTGTAAAGACATTAAACTCACCTAAAGTGTGTTTAAAAATGTAATTGGGATTAATTTTACCTACTTTATGAAGGGAACGGTCTATTTACATGATCAACGTTATACATCTTATCTAATGCCTCATATGAAATTATACTGAGTGCAGCTGCTGGCTCACAAAGATGCAAAAATGAGATAATGAATCATGCCAACTCTTAATTAAATAGTTTGAATTAAGCCCAGGTTCCTATAAAGATATAATTTGGACAATAGATGAATCTTAAAAAGTGCTGAATATGTAGTTGTATTTTTTAACTTTTCATATATTATTTTGTCGTACAAATGATATTTTTAGAGCTTGTTCGGCTGAACGGTTTACATTCGCTGGCTTCAGGGTTTTCCTTCCTCAGTTCAGCATGTAAATAAGCTGTAAGTGGAATTGTGGGAGTTTCTTTTCATGGAGGATCAGCCTGTCACCGTTTCTCTGTAAAGTGTGGATGCCACCACTGTTCAAGCTCAATACACTCATTTCCTTGTCAGCTCAGTTCAACATTGCTTCAGAGTCTTTTGATGAAGCACAAAGGCTTCCTATGCTCCCTCTAACTGACTCCTGGGGATTTCTAAATTATTAGTTTCCATGTCAAAGTGTCAAAGAAATATTAAATGGAAGTATATTTATTTAAGATTGATTAGATGAAAAATGTGGGGCATTAAGGCTTTTCGATGAGGCTGAAAGATTACATGTTGGTGTTTGGAGCTTTGTACTGAATGCATTTGGCAGTTCTGACTTTTTTTGTTGTCACTTATTTTACTTCTGACTTTCTGCTTGGAGAAAATCCCAGTTTCACACCTGAAAGCTCAGAGAGGGAATCACTCTGACTCCATGCTGCATTTCACATTAGTTTTCTAATTTGTGTGCTTTACTCCCCATTATAAACGTCTAGACGACTATTTATCGAAAACGTCTCAGAGTTAATTAGGAAACAGGGAAACAACATTGTGAAAAATTGTGGACATTAATATGTAGATTAATTTCTTTTCTATATTATTTCTCAGACGGATCGTTTTTATTCCCTGATGTAACGATCATTCACAACACTTGAGCCTTTGTTTACAATTTGTCACATGTCAAACAAAATACATACACATTTCATTTTGAAAATTGTAAATAAAAAATATAAAAGTCATAAAAGTATAGCATGCACCTTCTTTTAGTCAGAATGACCTTTTGTTGCAAATCTTTCTGATACATTAAAATTATATTTTTGGCCATTTGTCTTCCCTCCGTATGTTTCGGTTTGTCGAATGAACCTCTGCCTCGTTCTCAAATCTGTTGCAGCCTCTAAATTGTTTAGTTCAGGATTTTATATATTTAGCTCCATCAGTCTTCCTAAAAACTCTAATTTCCCTCTCTGTTGGGAGAAACGTCTCCCCATAGCATGACACTGCTGCCTGTCGCCATGGAGATGACGTGTTCAGCGTTAGTTTTTGTCGGCTGATCAATAAAGTCAATAAAGTTAAAAAGTAATGTGAAATGAGAGAACCTTTGTTTACTTATTGCATCCCCTACATGACTTGTTGCAAACATTAAACTGGGGGATCATGTCTTTCTTTTAGCAATTTATTCTCGCCACTCTTCCATAAAAGACTATTTTTTTGTGGTGTTGATAAAGTTTCCACCAGAGTAAAGGACTAAAATTAAAGATCTGTTTTTTCCCCACAACTTTAAGTAAAATATGTTGGAGTTTTTTGGGTTTAATATGGAGAAATATGAGAATGTAGAGAAAATGAGCAAGTAGCATTTCCAGGATCAAGAACACAAATACTCACAATGCTTTTCTGGAGATCACAAATAGTTTTTTACTTGCATTTCTGCATTCTTGTCCTTTTCATTATTTTGCTTTATTTCACTTAATTTTACTGCACTTTGGTCAACATCTGTTAATTTTATGTTCTATGTACATGTCAATATTTCAGTATTTTTGATGTAAATAATCGATTAGTTCACTTTGAAATGCAAAATTCTACATCAGAACTATTTTTAACTTCTGTTTTCTGTTTCCGTATTGAGCTCAGACTGAAGGAGAATTAAAATTGTGATGGCTTTTAAAACAAAGGCGCATCAATCGCACATGAATTAATTTGAGAGGTTTAGCATTTCTTTAATCTGAAGAATAAACTGCATGATATGAAAATTGTGGCACATCAGCGGTTAAAAGATGCTGAAGGTCTTTGTGCCAAAGGGACCAATCAGGAAGTGGTGCAAAGTCTTCAGACATCTTGGATCTTTCAGGAAAGCAGAATTTTACCACTTGGAGTTGACAGAGAATTGAATGGGATCCAGATTAGATTTTTTTTTTTAACCATGATTTGTTTATTTTTCAGTGAGAAGTATAGATTACTTCCTATAGTTTTTATTTTATTTCTTGTTTGCTGATGATTGCAAACTGCAAGGCAAAGCCAAACATATGTAATATGTACTCTTACAAAAATGATCAGCGATTTGTTTACTTCAGATTTAGGAAAAAACTTTTTTTTTAAATTTATTGAAAAAAGTAAATTCCCTATTTTCAGATCAAGTAGAGGACAAATTATGCAATCAGTCTGCAATTTGTATTTCAAAAACAAATGGCTGCATAAGCCTAATCCTGCAAATTAGCGCTCGGTTTGACGAGGTTCCCTCAGACCGTAATGAACTGTTGTGGCCGACTGACTGACAGGAAACACGGCTCTGTCGAGAGAAGTCAGCAGAAGTCATTTAAAACTCCTGGAGAAGGAAAATCAACACAAATTGGGTCAAAAGATGCTGCTTGTTCCCACATAGTTTTGCCAACAGTTTGGAGTGCTGTGCAAACAATATGGTAAGTCTGTAAAAGGGAAATATATAGGCAAGCAAAAGGAAGACATCAAAGCGTCCGGCAGAAAACTCAAAGGAATATGCCTTGAAAATAGAAAACGTACAAGAAAGGAAATAAAAAAAACAACAACAAATGGGTAGAAATAGGAGACAGCATTTGTGAGTGAACTGTAAGAAACAGGCTGAAGAAAATGGGATTTACCTACAGCAAAGCAGGAAATATAAACCACCATTAACACCCAAACAGAGGAGACAGGATACTGTTTGAAGAAAATAAGCAAATTTCCTCAGTCATTCATGTTATGGAGCTGCATGTAAAGTAAAGGAGCAATAGATGGTGGTCATAACCTCAACATGGACATGTTAGCCACTTTTCTCTTTCTTATCTTTGAAAGCAGGTTTGGCAACGGCAGATAATTTTCTGGATAATATAGCATCTGGTTGCTCAATAAGAGTCATAAAAACAGAAAATTTGATTTACTCAGTGACATGATCAGCAAACCGTGCACAACTTGATCCAGCTGATGTTAAAACCTAGATTTTAAATCCTAAGACGTTTCATTTGATTAAAGCAAGGATAGCCCTCAGCACTGAGTTTAAATCGGGATCTGCAAACTCCTCTCATTCCCAGATAATCTGGTTTTACATCTGTACCAACTGAGGTCTTTGTTTGCGTCCTCTGTGAACTGTGAAAGGGGAAAATTAGACTAAACCTTTTGCAGTTTGAGTCTAGAATAAAGTAGCAGCCTTGGAGAAGGATTTAAATCTCAACAGTGGACAAAGATGTTTCTATTGATTTGTATGTCTCACACAAACCAAATTTATTTTGCTTTTTTAAATGTATTTTCACAGTCATTAGCATGTACTGACAGCATGAAAACAAATTTCAAAAATTTCCTGTAATATGCAGATAGTCAACATTATACTGGAATATAAAGATATATCTTAAGTTATATATTTTTTTCTGTGCTTCCTCAATGCCATCCTTACATCTGAGATTGACCGTTTGTTTCAGATTGCAGAAACCTTGGCAGAACTTGGCGTTCCAACGGGAAAATAATCCTAAACCTTGATCTAAACAAGTTTGGGAAAGAACAGATTAGAGTTTTGGAGAGCCTTGAAAACTCACAGACTGTGGTGAGCCTGTTTCAGGAAAGGATGCAGAAAAGAGAGTAAATAAATTACCTGTATACCAAAGTAAAAACTATCCTGCAACAAATGACTTTAAAGGTTTAATGAAGCAGGAGATTTGGAGATGAGTCACTTTAGTGATAAATTATCAGAGGAGACTTGTTGGCAGGAAGTGACTTGGTGTGGGAGGTATAGTCTCAGGGAACTGACTTTAGGACCCCTCAAAAGAAACCTACAACAAGATGGAGTGAGCAGAAGTGAAGAATGGGAGCAGGGAAAGATGGATGAAGAGAATGAGGGATGAAGTGATGCCCTGCAGATGGGGGAAGGAGGGCGGGGTTGGAAGAGCGCGTCAGACTGAGACTGATGGTTGAGCTGGGTAAATATAGAAAGCTGGATAATTAGCAGTATGTTGAGTCATCGCCCTGATCCTAAATCAGCGTCAACACCGTTTCATTTTTCAAACTTTTCACCAGGATATGAGTTAGACATTTCTCTAGCGTTGGATGAAAAACATGTCATGATCTATTAATTGGTTTTATGCTTCAAATATCGGAAATACGTCCACACTGTTGGAGTGACATGTCCTGTTTCATCCACAGTTTTCACTCCACTGTTTGTTTTTAAGCAACTATGAGGTTCAGTGGTGAAACCTGAAAGTGCTGCTGCGCAAGTTATTAAACAAGTTGTTGCTAGGTAACCAAAGAGTGAGAGTTAGCTGATGTCACCAACCTGTGCTAGCCTTTCCTCGGCCTACATCCCCCAGAATGCTGTGCGGTTCTGGATTAGAGTTCAGTGAATATTATGTGAATATTCCATCAGATTTGTTTTCTTTTGATATCGATCATGTCTATCACAACATATATTATTGATTTATAGTCCAGACCCTCATCTTTCTTTGCGAAGAACCTTAAAGTGCAAACTGTAATGCAAACAGATACTTTTTTTTTAATTTACAGCATTTGAGATTTAATTCAACTCCATATTTATTAGAATTGATGCACTGCTACTTCTAAGCCTCACAATGCTAACATGCTAAAATCGCATCACAAACTGTATGTAGGTCACCCAAACACTGCAGAATGAAGATCTCCCATTCAAAAGCATAATATCCTCCTTTATATTCACGTGTAACTTGCACACAGATATTCTAGTCAGTCTTCCCCAGTGTAGTTTACACATGATTGAAACTTGACACCAGTAATTATCGATGTTAACAGACTGTTGACAGCATTTTCCTCCTCACATCACGCCGTCCCATCCTATTCATATGTGAACGCATAACCTTTAATTTGTGCCTATGGAAGCTATATTACATGCACACCCATAAAACTCTTAAAATTACCCTCCTTCTGAGCACACTGAACATCTCGGTAACAAATGAGCCAGCCGGTGACAGTGTCTAATGTGGCATCTGCTTTCTGTAGCCTCCATCAAAACCCAGCATGTCACATGGAGGCTCGCTCCTCTTGTGTTCATCACAAAGGCACAATGGATTCTTCCACGGTGACAGGCTGGATGCCTCTCACAGCCCATGAGTATCTGAGCGAAGAGCGTGTGCACTTTTTGTTTTTGTGTGCAGTTTTAACTTTTCTTCCAGATAAAAAGGAAAAGACAGGCTTCAGTGAGGCTCAGTTCTAAAAATAAGACCTTCTGGTTTTATTGTTGCTGTTTTCTCAAAGAAAGTGAGATTTCTTTTTGCTTCACAATGCACAGCACGCCCTGTTGTCAAAATAAATAAAAAAACCCAACTCCCGATATATTGCAGTTATATTTATAGCGACAAGCCCTCTGTGTGACAGCCAATCACATTTTGGTGAACTACAATACATTTCATGTGTTTTTAAAGGTCCTGTTTCATGGTGTTGTATTGAATTATCTAACATAATATGTCACAGTGACAAGTCATCAAACCAAAGAAATTCAACATTACAGGAGCTTTGGCAGGAGCATTTCTCAGCCCTCTCCTGCAGCGACGTGACTGATGGAGAAAGCAATAAATTGTAAGAAGGTGAAGGTAAAAAAGGGTGTTTTAAAAGGCCATTTGCTGTTTCCAAAAAACTTTGACGAAAAGACATGGGTAATGTTTTATTACAATGATACAATGCTGAGTTTGCTTTGTGTGTGTGTTAAGTAGGAAAGTGTTAAATTTGGGATCGCTCTCTCTCTTAACACGACTCTTATGTTCCATAAATGGAAACGGTGACGGGTCATCAAGCTAATATCTCGCTACTTTGCTGATGGGTTTGTATAAACGTCTAATCCAAAACGTCTGTTTACTCTGAGACACAGGTTCTCTGTAAGCTTCACATAGAAAACATGTTTCCTTCAAATGCATGGATTTATCAGTTCTGTATCCAAGGATTTCTGGATTATTTATCATCAGTACGTGAGAAGTTTTTTTTATTTATTTAGATGCTGTTGGATTTTTGGCAACTAGCTTAAATTATTCTTAACAATCATTTGTATTGTATACTGTAGGTGACATATTTTTTGCTAATTTCTTCATTAAATAATATTCGCGTCAACCCAGTAAAACTAAGAATCTACATTTTTTTGTTTTTGTAATGTTTTTATTTCCTTTTGGGCTAATAAATTCACTAGATTAGTATTTTTATCAATTTAGAAAAAAAACCCCCATCATTCTTCCTTTTGAGGGTTTTGCAAATCGTATCAACTCTCCACCACAAACCTATAGAAGCACTGCACCATTTTCTTTGCAAACACTAAGGGACAAAAGCTTCCTGAAGAGATGCAACCTACTTCTTGCAGTTGGCTTCACTGTTGCTACTCCAGTCCAGAAAACATCTTTGCCAAAATGTACAGTCCTGTGATAAACCTTTCATTACACTCAAACTGTGCAAAATCATCTGGTTTGGGTCTTAGCAGCCACCGTATTACAACTAGAGGTGCAGTAACTCAGTTCAGACCAAAATGTGAAAAAGCCATTTAGTCCACAGAGGTAGGTCAGAATAAGATTGTAAATCTGGAGCTAACGGTCGGCTAATCGCTGAACTCTCATATTACTTACAAAGCTTTTGTAGTTATTTTGTCACATGTTCTTTTTGCTGCCGACTGCCTGAAATACTGCCACATAAAATGCAGCCACATGAACGATTTAAACGTGGACGGTTTAGTGCTTCTGCACTTAAGTATTGTGACCCTGACAAGCATTCAGCCGCACCAGATGGCAACTCAGGAGCTGCTTCCTTTCTGCAGAATCAAAACGTTGCCACCCCCACAAAAGAAAATAAAAATATATCATGTAAAAATTTTATTTCATCTGCTAACAGTATATTTTGCGTTAAAATTATAACAGTAACCTTTCTCTACACTGCCCATTCTCCATGTTGTGTTCTCCTTGTGCATGTTTTCTGTTAACCTTTTCATTAAACTGTCAAGCTCTAGTTTGCAGCTTGGTCCATTTTAAACACATTACATGACATTTTATATGTATAACATATAATCACATAAGTGCAGTATAATGTTTATACTGCAAGAAAGTCAAACATTATTGTTAAAATCTAATAAATGTGTATATTGTGATTTTATATTGTTGAAATTATATTGTTAGAGCAATAAAGTTTTCATTTTATAATGTATTATAGCTGTATTTCTTTAACCTGGGAGGCAGCACTATGCTTCCATAGAAAAGAGTCGGGTGTCAAGAATAAAGTGCTTATAATAACTCATAACTCTTATGCACACTTCACCATGCTGACAGCAAACTTAAAAGACAGACTTTACTTTGAAGGGAAATGCTCACTGACTTACTATTAAAACTGTGAGAATTTCTTTGGATATTTTCTACCTTTTTGTTTGCTAAGTTAAAAAAACTCTCGCTCAAGAGTCAGTAAGATGTAAATAAATGCTCCTATGTCCATCCCCTAATCAATATAAAAAAACCTTTCAAAACACCAATCTTGCGTCGCACTTTGTTAGTAATAATATATGACAAAATTAAAACTGGTTTTGAATTCTTTACATTTATCTGTAAAGATAATGAGGTTTGGCACAGAAATAGTTTTACAGCAGATTGATTCCCAAACAGCTATTGGCTGAAAGGTTGGCCTCCTCTAGACAGATGAGTTGCAGTAACTCATCTCTCAGGTCCTGCCATCTGTTGCAGACATTTCCCCCCATTTCATTTACTGAATACATGAGAAATAACAATGATAACAGTTCAGACAACACCAATAAGAGGATTAACAACATTTGTCTTGCAGTTAATGGTTAGATGAAGAATGATGCGTATCATGTCAGGCGTCAGGTCTTTCCTGGGCGCCACATTTTTTCTTAGATGCATTATTTTCTTTTTTTCTCAGACACTTTTCAACTTTTCTCATTTTCTTCTGCGCTCTTTGCGGAGTATATCGTCATAGTCAGCTACAAGGACTAAAATGGCCAGAAATTGCAGAAAGTGGAAAAAAAAAGAGACCAAAGTAGCTCCTATCAAAGTAACTCTAAAGAGTGGAGAAGTTAGAGGTGGTTTTAAACTTTTTCACTAACCTTTAAAGCTTAAACTTCTGCTTGATGTTGTGAAATATCTACTGAGAAAATGAACTACTTAGACACGCAACCTAATGAAACACGGGAACCTCAGGGAACCATCAGGATGTATCGAAGTGAAACAGTTTACCGATTAAAGCTTGGTGGCGCAAAACAGCAAGTTTATAGACAAAAAAGGAGCTGGAGTGGATATTCCTCCATTTGCAACGTAATTTCCTCCTGCAGGGTGTGTAAACCTTTATTAAAACTCCCAGAGCTCATCACTGGGCTTTAACAAGACCATTTCCTAGTCGCGTCATGGAAAATACAGGCTCATTATGTATCTCTATTGTTTACTTCTGATGTTATAATGAGGACTGTGACTTTAAGCCATTAATTTTAGTTATTAGATACAGAAAAAAATAATACCTTAAAAACATTTAAGCACACCACCACAGAATATAAACCCACAGAGCATTAGAAGTAGTTTTTAAATGAGTAGATCTGTTTTTTTAAAGAACTTAAAGAAAATATATTTTGTATAAAATAGAATTACAGTGTCTCCTTGTTTATACATTTGGCTTTTGACCTATTATCTGGAGTAATAAAGACAGACATTCTAGGAATATATATAATTTCACAATTTCTACAAATATATAATCTGTATTTTTGAGCTTATAAAGTGCATCTTTTCAGCACCTTCTTAAAAATAAGGTTAAGATTTATCGGAGTATACTTTTTCTTTTAAAAACAAGACAATCTAAATAATATAAGGACAGAATTAGTATGCTAAGCCTTTGCAGTTATATTTTCTTGTTTTTGAAATCTTGGCTCATTATAATGCTACTTCCTCCTAGCGCTGGCATATTTACAGTAGGTATAAAAAGTCTGCACAAAAAAAAAAAATGTTGAGCTTTGGGGATGTAAAACAAAAAGACCATGAATAATTATTGTCCTCCTGCAGTGTGACATATATCCTGTAATCTTCAATTGAAAAACAAGTTTGTAGAGAAACATGAAAAATTGTTGCAATCATCTGCCTGCACAAGTTTGCACAACTTTAAGCTAATCGTTAATCAACATTTGATTCAATTCCAGGATTCAGTCGTCTTCAGTTCTCACCTGCCTCCGTTTCTACACTTTACACCAAATATGATTATATTCAGTTGGAACAAGCAAAATGACGAAAAGTGAAATTAGGAAAACATTTCTGTTAACTGAAATAAATAAAATGACAATAAAGACACTATAACATGCATTTATAAAGCTAACTAACACATACTGCGATTAGAGATATAATACCTTTTGTTTTTGTGTTTATGAATCTATTTATTAGTCGTTGGCTCTGACGTTTTTTTTCCACACTGTTTACATCAGCTGTAAAGCTCTGACTTGGCCTGTGCAGTGGATGAAACATTAAGCTCACAGGACTCACAACAGATATGAAATGTTTGGCTAAACATAAGCATAACAAAATCAATATGATTAAACGGCAAGAAAACCCTCAACTCTAGTGGAGAAGATTCTAAAATCAAACTCTCTGTTCTATTTCAAGATATACTTTTAACCTTTACAGGCAGAATTTAAATTTTGTCTGCATATGCAGCTCTTCATGAAACTGCAGTTGTATGGTTGGGTCTATTTCTGCTGATAGTGTGTGTTTTTAAACTGCTGAGCGGACTCTTTTGAGACAGCACGGTCCTCCAATTAGGCAGTTCTTCAGAGCGATGTTTGAATGTGGAGATTATTGGGAGGAACTGTACAGGCTATTTGTTGAAGCCTGCGTTTTGATGATGGGGACTTGTGCAGATTAGAGCAGTTCTGAGACTCAACAATGTGCTGTAATGCTAAAGCTTGAACATTGACTTATGGGGAACCAGTACAGATTTTTGTTTCTCTGGGAAGGATGCTAGGCTTTTGTGTGGTGATCAGTTATTTAGTTTCAAAAAAGTGTCTTGTGTTACATAATCGCTGTTGCAATATTGCTGTTTTTCATCACAACTTCTGCACAATACATGCAAACTTTGTGTGACAGCGCATGCACACCTGTATGTAAATGCAAAATTTGGCTAACTGTGCGTCTCCATCTGAAAGCGTTTCCCCCTTGACTGGATTGTTCTAGCGTGACGCTATCATTCCACCTGAATGCCTGATCGGTCAACGAGTTTCACTGCGGGCACCGTGACATCTTTGCTCCCCACGAAGGCTTTTAACGTCCACTGGGTGTGTGTGTGTCTGCGCATCTGTGTTATTTTGGCGTCCTTAACTATGGTTATCGGTTTTTACAGCTTTAATTTATGCGCCCCCATGTCTGGCAAACAGTTTATGTTGCTCATGTCATGCTTTTCTAGTCTTTCTGTCTTTTGACGACACAAATTTGAATTTAAATTTTTGCTCTGTTTAGAGGATAGTCGTTTCAGACGTGTTGTATTTTCAGTGATATTATAAAAAAGGATATTAAATTACATAGAATATTACTTTCAGGTTTTGAAGTAGATATATATTTTTGTACCAGCATGATCTCTCACAGGAAAATCTGACTCATGTCTTTTTAGGGAGATTTTAGATTTTTTTTAGCCTTCGTTATTATCCTGGATTGTCATCTGAGTTTATTGGTCACAGTTCCTGCTGTTTTCCACTTTTTACTTTTTGCTCCGTCTGTGAGAACATTTTGTTGAGTTATATTGTCCTGCAAATGAGTTTTTTAAACTATGTGGATCATCTGGATAAATGAAATGTCATGTAAATTTGTCTGTCTCATTTTGAAGAATGACTGAGGTTTAAGATTTCTAACCCAGGAATCAGTAAATCCTGGATTTGTAATTCAACCAGATCAAGTAAAAAATGTGAAGTGTGGATTTATTTTTAAGAATTTTATTTGCAAATCATTATTAACTTTGGATTTTTCTCTACTGAAGAGGTCAGAACACTAACTCAAACTGATTACTATTTATTGATTACTTGTTGTGCTTTGTGTTGTATAGTTTGTTATTGATCTTGGTTATATTTCTGCAGGATGCCCTGCCATTAGTTAAGATTTTGCTGTAAATAAAAACTGTTTTTATTTAGCCCTGCCATTTCAAGTAAAGGTTAAATAAACCAAGCATTGCCTGAAAGTCACACACTATTATATGAGACTGTTTCTGAAATATTTTGGAGTTTTTTATTAAGGTTGTTTGACAAGTAGGTAACTCAAGATGGTAGTTATTTTACCAGTGTAGCAGCGTCAATTAAAACATTTAACAACTCAGTTTTTTTGCTTATTCCGTTTAATCTATTTTAGCCAAGATTTTTTTTGTAGTGTTTCCAATTGAGCATTTTGCAGCACAATTAACTCAAAGGAATGTTTATTCATGAGCAGCTTCAACATCATCCTATAAGACAAGAATTTATCAAAAATATCGGTTTAGTCAACTGGAAACTGACTGAATTCTGAAACGTTTTACACTACAACCACATTCAGACACCAGTTGGTAAACAACTGGGAGTAATGGTGTCACAGGAGGAAGCTGGAATCAAACCTACAACCTTTTGATTGCAAGACGATTAACTCTACCACTGATCATCAGTCTTCATGACGCATTGCAGCTGTCTGGTGGTAGCCGTAACCAAGCATACCTGCCTTGGAGCAGCAGAGTGTTCTCATTACTGCCACCTTGTGTTACAAACGAAGAATTACACTCAGGTGTGACGACAACGGACTTCAAAATCAACGGATTTTTGTTTAAAATTGTCAACATTGCATGATGGAATGACTATTTAAAGATCTGAAGTAATCAGTTCTAATCAAGATATGCTACTGTAGTGAAAGATACAAGTATTTATTTATTTGTATTTAATTATATGGTGGCCCTGAAGAGTTTTTGGCTCTCCTGTGTCTCTGGACACTGAATGCTCACTCACAAGCACACTTAAACCCTCATGCAGACATGTAAATCAGGTCTAATTGTAGTGTTTGAGCTGCAGACTAATCTGGTTAGAACACGCTCGGCTAATTAGCAAAAGATGAACTGACCTCACTTGCTATTTGACCTCCAGCACTTATACATCATGTTTATAGAAAGAAAGAAAGGGAGAAGGAAGTGGAACGAGCTAGAATAGCAGATTTACTTCCACTCCAGCATCTGCTAATGAAATACTTTCCTTTCTCCCTCATGGGCCACAAGACTGATTTAACAGCCTCATTCACTGCTATAGATTTACCTGTTGTTTCTTCTGCCATAAAATGGGTTTTGGCTTTATTCAAGGATGTAGTGCTGGTTGAGGAGGTGCACCTCTGTGGGGGTGGAAGGCACACTGCGATCACTTCCTCCAATGTGTCAAAAGTAATTAGGGTGATCGGAAAGCATACCCTATTACGCGCAGAGAGGTGTGTGCTGTGTGCCGTTAATTAGAATGATGAGTAGACTCTAATAAGGCGAGCTCAGACCATAAAATTCAGCACTTGTCTGGTTTTGTTCTGTTTAGGCTTCTTTTCTTCTTTAACGGCAAATTTACAAGGCACGTAAAAAAAGATTTAGGCCTCTTCATTCAATGACCTCCCCCAAGTCTAAAAACTGAGTGAAAATAACTGGACTAACTTTCTGCTTTCACCTGTTTTTACCAGCACATTCCATTTTTTCATCATTAAGGAAGAAAATGCAATCAGAGATTTATGAATAGGTTTCTTGAAAGCCCAGTTAAGAACGTGTAAAGCTTTTTTTATTACATTGATTTGAAAAAATAACACATGTCAGTGTTTAAACATTACCTTTCACTGGGACATGATGCTCAAGCTGTGTGTTAGATCTAATAACACAAAATGACAAATTATACGGCCTTCCCAAGGGCTTTATGGGCAGAGTGGTGCAATCAATTTTAGTCTGTAGTGAATTTTCCTAAGAATACGTCATTAAAATGTTGTTTTGAAGCCAGAAGATGGTGGTTGGCTACAAAAACACAAAGTTGAGCATAAATGTAAATCAATCATTTGTAGAATTACCTTTTTCTATAATTACACCTGCAGATCTTTGGGCATGCGTCTTTACCAATTTTGTGGATCTGGATGGTAAATTTCTGCCCATTTCTGATTGCAAAATAAGTCAAGCAAGGATGGAGAGTCTGTGTAAGCTGCCATTTTCAACCTTGTTTCAAGGTCATGTATGCTGCAGCTAATGGCAAACTGCAAGCTGGAATTCTGGATTTGCTTCAACTTGGGTTTTGTTCAACAGTTGCTCTGTACTTGGGACTCAAAAAGAGATTTGTGAAGAGCAGGATACTGCTGCCCTGTTGGGTCATTGTTGTCGTTTACAGATCTCTGCAAGTTGCTTAAAGATGCACTGGCCTCTTGGCTTATCTTGGTAGGTATATAGTTGTGCCGTATCCTTTAGTTTTAAATCAGATACTAAAAGCTAAGGGCATGTTTTATAACCCAACTGTTTTTAATTTAACCATCAATGCTTTGAAGTATTGCATTAGAAAAGGTTGATGGAAATGACAAAATTGGAAATAATTTCCTCAATTTTATAAAAAAAGGTTTTTCCCTTTTTAGTTAATGCACTAAAACGGAGATGGGAACATGTTTGCCAAATAAGCGCTGACGTAGTGCACCGCAGTCGAAACCTCCAGGTCTGAGTGGATGACTCTGTTTTTCTGAAATGTGTGGTCCATGCTAGTTTGTAACTGCTGCACCTTGTTTATTACAGCAAAGTTCACCAAAAAACTTGGTGAACTTTTAAAATAAGTTCCATTCATAATTATGGGATGTTTCCATCCCATAATTATGAATGGAAACATATTTATTGGACGAAAAACATTGGGGCATTTCATTGGTAATTTGTTCTGCAGTACGCTTTAATAAACCTGAGATTTCCACAGAGCAGCTGTATTTATACTGAGACTTATTAAATGGGTGACTTATGGATTCAGATGGTTACACTAGATTTTATTTACAGAATCAGAGTAAAGGGGGCAGAACACAATTAAAATTTCTATTAAAGAAAGATGAAAACCATAAACCTGTTAATTTCACTGTTACACTGGTTTATTTGGTTCCCAATTAAATATCCTAATGTTTGTGATTCAATGTGACAGAATGTGAAAACGTTCAAGAGGTGTTTGGACTTGTAAAGCACTGTGCGTATGAAAATATTTTGAAGGCTAAAAATGATCCAGCAGGCGAAAAAAGGACTTCCTGTGAAA
Source organism: Poecilia mexicana (assembly GCF_051168715.1). Lineage (NCBI taxonomy): Eukaryota > Metazoa > Chordata > Actinopteri > Cyprinodontiformes > Poeciliidae > Poecilia > Poecilia mexicana. Next base: position 5,549,677 of record NW_028263373.1, on the reverse strand, counting down.
AGATTTTAAAAATTCTTTCTGAATACTGGCTGCCAAAGCTGCAAATTAGACAGTGACACCATTTTTGTAAGCTTCAGTAGAAGGCTTTGAAACTAGACATTTGGGATGGAAAACAACAACAACAACACAATGAAACACAATCTGTAGAAAGAGTTGGGGAAAAAAAACTAGGTTGCTTCATAAATTAGGTGAAGTTTCTGGCAAAAAAAGATGAGCATCAAAGTAAAGGACAAGTGAAAGATGGAGAGGCAGAATAAGGAGTATGAAGAAGTTGGGGACGGTGTGAGGAGGAGGGGAGCTGATAATGAGAGAAAAGGATGACTGTATGAAAGGCTGCAAGAGGAGTGCATGTCAAGAATAAAGGCAGAGGGGGAGTTGTTTGCCTGAGGGCGCCTCATGGTGTGATGTCGTTGAATCTTCACACCATGTTTTATTACAAAGGGCTGTGTAAGGTCTGGCTTATCAACTTGCCAGCTAACTTATGCTGGCTGGAACATCTCAGCATGACTTCGTACGGCGTTGTGTCACTGGTAATTTTGCACACATTAGTTTAATTCAACCCCAAGAAACACAGACGAGGTGTCAAAAAGGCACCGTGGTTTGAAGTTGAGGCCATAATAATGTGCATCAGTGGAGCAGAAACACAGAAAAGTTTTTAGCAAACAGAGTTGCAAAGATTTCTCTTTAAAAAAAGAAAAAGAAGCAACATTTATTATTGGAAGGTGTTTTAAAATTGGTGCTAAATTTCTTAAATATCGGCACATTAACCTTCCTGTGGTCTTAAGAGACAGGGGTAGTTGGACCCCATGAGTTTTTTATTCTGTGCGCAGTGCAGTAGCTTGGCATTGACCCTGCGTGTGCTTTTTATGTTTTGTGTGTGTGCGTGTTTGTTTGTAATACCTTGTGGGGACGACTTTCCTGACATATAATACGTTGTGGGGACCAAACCGTGTTTTTGAGTCAGGGATCAGATTTAGGGCTAAGGTATGAATTGAGTTTTGGTTAGGGTTAGGGTTAGGTATGTGATTGGTAGGGTTAGGAGAAGGGTAAAGGTAAGGTTTAGGCTGTAGAAATGAATGGAAGTCAATGGAATGTCCCCTCAATAGGTTTTACTTGCATATGATTATTATTAGATCCTAATATAACGGACAACATGACCATAAACTGTTTAGATGACTGTAAATCTGTTATTCTTTATTGCCTTTGCATTATTCCATGTCTCTGAATACTTAATACATCCTGGAAATGATTAAAAATATATTGGACTCAAAGGCAATAAAAACATAGGCGACATTAATGAGATGCTGTCATAGTTATGTGTGATTTGGCTAGAATGCTTTAGGTAATTGTCCAGAAAATCGATACTTCTGAGTCACAAGAAAAGCAAGGCAGCGGCTGCACAATGCAAACCATTTTATTAGTTATAAGAATTAGATTTGTATTTTAAGCTTTCTTCTTTAAACTAAAGAATTGTTTTAGGGTGTGCTTTAGGGAAAGTCGAGTTTCTATCTTATGTTAGAACAGCTTCAGGTTTCTAATTTGTCTGCACTCATTTTCAATTTTCCTGGAGAAGAAGCAGCCTTTCTCCTCACAATCTCATTTGTTATCTAGGTCAGCAGTTGTCCCTGATCACAAAAAGAGCAATATGAACAGACATGACGCTATGCTAATGAATAAGCTCAAGATTTTTTAATGCTTTCTACAAAACAGCTTTTTACATGAGTGGCCCAACAACAAAATGTCGGTTCTGTCTTTAAGAGGACATTGAAACATCTTTTTTAATGTAGTAGTGCGCATGAAAAATCATGGGCGAGCCCTGGTTGAGTGAGCAACTGGGACATGCATTATTTTTACACAATATCTGGATTAGTTAGTTTGTTAATTTTCCTGTATTGCTGGTTGTGGCTGTTGCAAATTGAGAAGACGAGTGGATGGATCGACAGACATTTTCAAATATCAAAATCAAATTCCATATTTTTCAGACTGGACAGAAGATCCAGTCTGAAAAATATGGTCTGCAGCCTGGATCAAATGGATTACGCTCGTCATTACTGGGCTACATTACTTCTACTTTTGTTTGTACTGTTACCCAAAGGCCTCTCTAATTGTGGATTCTTATCTAATTTTCATCACAGTGCTAACAGAATGGAGGAAAGTGTATTGCAGACACTGTGCGAGGTGGGCTTTTATGAGTTTGAATGGCAGACACCACAAAGCGGCGCCGAAGCTGGCGAATAATGAACAGACTATTAATTAAACCCATACCTGTCCTCTTTCTGCAGCGCATTCTTTTCACCTTTTTCTGCCTGTCTTTCTCCCTTTTTGTCTGACAGAGACAGTGATGGATACACGGACGGCGACAGCTGAGCTCGGCTGGATATCGTTCCCTGCCAATGGAGTAAGAACAATGTGGAAAGCTGAGCTGTATGTGTGCGTCAGTCCGTGTATGTGCAGCCACCCATGGGGAAGCAGTTTGACTACACTTTACAGAGGTCCATTAACGAGTCAGTCAAAATTTTAATTACAGTGCCAAGGTGACATCAATTAACCACTACTGATGCAGAAAGAAAATACATTCCAACAGATCAGAACTGTACCGCAAATGAGTCTGTGATGGAACAGAATGAAATGAAAAAAAAAGTTTTTTTTTCTATTATTTTAATGTGATTTCTTGAAAATTCAGCCTGGCAACTAGCTGGTCACAGTGGTCTGGGGTGTGAGTGTGTTTGAGGTGAGCAGCTCTAATTGTGATGAATGGATGTCCCTGTGCAGCAGAGAAGGTTAGAGCAGAGAAAGAGACAATGAAAAAGGGAGGAAGGGGATGGGAGAAAATTGGGAAGGAGTGATAGAGAAAGTTTAATTTGTGTCTGGTTTTAGTAAACCCATTAATCATCTTGCTTTCTTACTGGCTCTTCCTCTGCTTCCTTCCCATCTTGCACCCCGTTGCCCCGTCTTCGCTCAAACATTGCCTAGTGGGAGGAGGTGAGCGGCTACGACGAAAACCTTAACACCATCAGGACTTACCAGGTGTGCAATGTATTTGAGCCAAGCCAAAACAACTGGCTGCTCACCACGTACATCGACCGGCGGAACGCACAACGCATCTACGTGGAGATCCGCTTCACAGTACGGGATTGTGCTTCCATACCAAGTGTCCTGGGCTCCTGCAAAGAGACGTTCAATCTTTACTACCTGGAGACTGACAGGACTGTGTCAGAGAGCGTCAAAGGGGTGGAGTATTGGGCCAATGCCCCGTTTTTAAAGGTAACCTCAAACAATCTCAACCTTTTCAACATAAGAAATGTGAAAAAAACCAAAGTAGGTTGTACCTTTCATTCCACGAAAGTCAAATACACCAGTCGGGCTCAACATGATGACCTAATCATGCTTTAAGTGGCAAAACCAGTCAAGGTGTGATCTCTGCTAGGTCAACAACAGTGTCGGCAGCACATTTTTAAAAATCCTGTAAGGTGCTAGTTGGGGGCCTCCATGTATTGAAATGGTTTATTTAGCACTTTCTACAAATGCTACATTGGATTGACATCCTAAGTAATTGGAGGTCAAGTGAATAGTTCAAACTTACATGTTCCACCAACCATCCTTAGACAATTTTTACTTTATTGTTACTTTATTGTAAGGAGTGTTTCTCTACTAAAAGAAGCCACAACCTATCATTCCCTTGCAGCTATGTGCTAAAAACTGTGATGCTCTCTGTTTTCCAACATCTTTCTTTCACTACCAGCATTCATTTCCTCAGTTACTTTAGCTACAGAAAATCACTGAACCATGAGTTGGTGTTTCCTCCAGACGTAGATCAATGAGACTTGGCTGTATGACCTTGTTACCAGCTCATCTTTGGGTCATTTATTATAATGTCTAATTTGAACAAAATAAAGCATCACAAGTAAGAAAATACTGTAAGAAAGTAAAGATAAAACTATAAAGCTATAAAAATTAAATGCTAGTAAAAAAGAAGCAAAACAGCAAAATAAAAAACATTACTGTAGAAAACCCATTTAACCTTCCTGGAGTTTTAGTGCAAAGCTCAGGACGGGTGCGGCAGATGTCACTGTCAGACAGTGGATAGGAGTGTCCCGCCAGACCGTCAGTTCTCAAAACTACACAGAAATCTTGTAAAAGCAACTCCACTGGACCGTGTATAGAGTGAAAAGTTAAAACCACAGGAGGTTTTAGCTGCATTTATTTATGTTTATTATGTCAGAATTGTCCATGACTGCACCTTGATGCACCCAAAAATAGGTGCAATGATGAAATTATTACTAGTTTTTATTCACATCACCTATTAGTGTTTGATATCTTATGCCTGATTGGTGTATATTAGCAGTGCAGATGTGCATCAACACTGCTAATATACCTTTGCAAACTCACCAATGCTCAGTCATCTCTTTAACCACCATATTGGATTTACTCTTCCAGGTGGACACCATTGCAGCTGATGAGAGTTTCTCCCAGGTGGATTTTGGGGGTAGGCTGATGAAGGTGAACACTGAGGTTAGAGGTTTTGGGCCACTCTCCAAGGGCAGAGGCTTTCACTTGGCTTTCCAGGATCTGGGTGCTTGCATGTCCCTTTTGTCAGTTCGAGTATTCTACAAGAAATGTCCAAGGACTGTACAGAACTTTGCTCTTTTCCCTGAGGTATGCAAAAGAATGCAAAAAAATAAAAAATTATCTTTCCATTCCAGCTTGTTAAAGGGTGAGCTTGTTTACTCAATCTTTCTGTTTTTCATCCAGACCCTGACAGGAGCAGAGTCCACATCCTTGGTTATCTCCCGAGGAAGCTGCATTTCAAATGCTGAGGAGGTAGACGTGCCTATAAAGCTCTACTGTAACGGAGATGGAGAGTGGATGGTCCCGATTGGCAGCTGCAGCTGTAAGGCAGGCTACGAACCAGAGAATTTCGACGTGTGTCGAGGTAAGTCTTTGACTTAGAGAAATCGCGATGCCTAAGACAAAAAGGTTTTTCAGAAAATAATTCTGAAGTTGCTGGCCCAGTAAATGCTTGCATTCTGCACATGCAATTTAACAAGGCAGAGTGACAGCAAATCAATATTGTGCAAACATGTTTCCAATATTCTGTCATAGTAATGGCAGCAATCAGCATCTGAAAGCAGCAAGAGATGACAGATCATGCAAATGGGCTTTAACTACTCAAAGTATTGCTTTAATCATACATGTATCATCAACATTATTACCAAGCCTTTATTAATATCCTGACTTGGTTTACAAAATATTATTATAATAGCCTCATCAGGCTGCATGGTTATGCTGATTCTATTCAAAATGTGATTTTTTTTCACAGTTCAGTTGGACAAACCATTGCTTTTTGGCAGTTCCAGCTGAATGATTCCATGCACATATATTGTAACTACACAATACCATGTATTTTTGCCCAGGGGCGGGGGGGGGAAGCACGCAAAGCACCATATGTTCATATTTGTCGAGCCACCCTCAGATAAACGTGGCACAAAAATAACTCCTCTTCCCTCAGTGTTCCAGATATCTTCACCTCTTTTTCCTCCTTTTTATATCTGGCCTCCTTCCCCATTTCCTCTCAGAAATAGTACTCATCATTTCTTATTCTCCCCAGAGAGTTTCATCCATTTTTTCTATGTGTGCGTGTGTGTGTGTGTGTGTGTGTGTGTGTGTCTTGGGGGGAGGGAACTGTGATGTATGTTCATGTGATGAAATAAGTGAGACCTCTTCATCCCTTGTTAATTACTTTAGCGCATTTCTGCCAGATCAGTCTGCTGCAAATTAGAGGACGGACAGACAGAAAGGAAGCAGACTGATGCATAGTATCTAGTCTGCATCTTGTTAAACGCGTTAAATACTTTGACTGAAATGCTCGTCAGGGCGCTGATGTCAGTTTGCGTTTTGTATTGGGAACATTTCTCATCATGTGACATTTGAGTGTTTGAACGGCGTAAACCAATCATGATTCGTGGGAATGATTGAACCTTTTACTGTGAGTCTGATCCAAACACTGCAAAGCATCGAGTGTCAATTACTGTAACTGTAAAAGTCTTCAGTGTTGCTGTTAAGTAAGCCAGCAAGGTGTCTCAAAGTAATGTCTTGCTTCTTCTCCCTAAACAACAAAAAGTGCTTTTGTTGTTTAGGAAATGGTATAATATTTTTCAAAAAATATTTGATAAAACCTTAAGTTTAGAAAAAGTAAAGGTACAATATTAATTACTTTGTTTTTTGCAATTAAATCTCACAAAAACACTGTGATTAGAATTCAGCTACCTAAGTTTGTTCATTTAAAATAAGTTTATTTTAATGTGAATTGTTACATACAAGTTAGTAACTGGTGTGAAAATTGTGCACAAAAGACAAATTAGCAGTTTGTTTTTTCACTTCGTTGCATTTTCTGTTTCCACTCCTGCTTCCATGTTCAGGCTCCACATTCATGTCATGCTACTTGTCTGTAATGATTGTTGAATTTTTGTAAGTTTTGCTTTTATAAAATCCTCAAAATGCACGGTTTAAGCAGCTCTTTGCACTTTGGCTCTGCTTTGATCTCACATTTCAAGACAGCAAGTTCATAGGATAAAAAGGCTAATCTGTCAAACTCGCTGATAACAAAACCATCTGGACAAAACTAACAAATGAAAATAAAAACATAGAAATCATACAGTATAGAGAAAATTGAAAGATTATTGAAGTACATGTAACTCAAACTACTCTGTAGTGAAAAATATTTGCTATTATTACCTGTATTGGATAAATGATGTCTGCAAGTACTCTTCCAAAAGACGACTCTGTTTGTGCAAACTGTCCAAAAGTAAGAGAGCATATGTTTGTTTCAGCTACCAACCATGCTGTGCTTTTTTTTTGTAAAATTAGGCTGTCCAAATAAAAACTCCTGCCAAATTTAAGACTTAATATCACTGATTCTGAGATGGGATTAGATTGCTTTATCAAATGAAATAACTCTTCCTTCAGTCGCTGAAGGATTTCTTTTTACGCGTTCACTGTTAATTTAGTGTAAGCTGACACTCAGAAGTCATTTTTCATTTAAACTGATTGTAACTAAAAACAGCCTCATCTGACATACCTCTGATTTCTGACGCTGTGTCAGCATACACCTGCTTGATGCTCTTATCTCCGAAAAAGCGATTTACGGTGTCGAGGGACAGTGTTTGTCTTGTCTGTCTTTCCCAATCTGGCATCTTCTTGGTTGGCTTCCTTTGCCAATCAGCTGATAAAACCTTGGCAGGAAGCTGGACTCACTACTGGAACAGATGGTCATCTCTTTGTGAGGGTTTGAGCATGTCAAGGCACAGAGATGGTGTTTATTTTGCACCAAATCCGCATATTGTGCAAACCATACGGCGCGACTGGCTCGTGATCAAAGTCATGTGTGTGCATATTCAAACGTGTGTTTTTGTATTTATTCATGGAAAACAGAGCAGTGTGTGTCCATACATTTTTTTAGAGTCATTTGCAAAACAAAAATGTAGTAGTTTAAGTATGCTTATCCCATATGTGCATAAACAGCTTGAAAAAGTTTGAGATAAATTTACAGACCCCCTTGGATGGACTGGTTGTAAGTAAAATGAATAATCCAATTTAGGTATTCTGGTATTAAAATATTACTGAATGTTATGCCTTTTTGTTATTACAGAAAGAAAATATATGGAATAGCTCATTTAACCTGCACTCACCTGCTTTTCATCTGGTGTTTCACTAGTTTGAGATATGGCCACACTTGGATATGCACAGATAGCTGTACAGAGAGGTATGAAGAGGTAAATAATAGAGGGAACAATACTTGTTGCCATGGTGACAGCCCTCACGTGTTTGAACAAGGTTGGATGAATAAATGACCTTGACGATTCAGATGCCTATCTGCCTTTTCACGAGACAAAAAAAAAAAAAGACAAAATGACGGTTTGCAAGAAACGCAGAGAACATGTGGAAGACGGTGACCAAAATGTAACTTTTAGGCTAAAGTGTGACAGAAAACTAACAATGAAACAATTGATGAAATGCCATTAGCAGGTGGTAGTACTATGCTTTGGAGAAGTATGGGTAGGAAAGCTTCAAGAAAACCAGACTTCCAACAGGTCAAAAACCCTGAACAAACACCAACAGTGAAACCAGAAAGTTGTAGATCCAACCATGTTTATACGTTAATGGATCAATCAAATTTCAACCCAAGTCTAATATGTGACTTAAAAACTGAGGATCATAGATGTCCTTCATCCTTTCTGAGTAAGCACACACTATTTTTCAAAGGAGAAAGGACTGGAAATGCTGTGTCTAGATGTGCAAAGCTTGTAGGGAAGAGAGACCTGCAGCTGTAATCTCAGGAAAAAGGTGGTTGTGTAATATAATGTCTCTGAGGGGATAAATAAGTGCCAAGCAAGAAGAAAATTACAGTTGCTTTTATTTTATCAAAGAGCAGAAGAAAACAAACAAAGGATTTAAAAAGTAAATTTTACTTAAAAAGTGCAACTTTTTATTGGTTTACTATAATGTCCCACATTGCTTATGGAATATGTGTGTTTAATCTGAAGGAATGGAAAATAGATATCAGGTGTCTACAATACAGTTTGCACTGAAACAGATATTATATTATATTAGAAATTGAAACTGTCTGTATTAACAAAACAGCTTAGTAAGAAGAAAAAAATTGGTAATGTTTTTTGTCCATATTTCTCAGCTCTAAGCTAAATATGTCTTACTCCTTTCACTTGACAGTTATGCTTTTTATTGCACATAATTCTAGTGAAATTACTTGTAATTTGTGGCTGTGATGCAGAGAAAATGTGAAAAGTTTCCAGCAATATGAATCTAAGACCCTGGATTATTTAAATGGCAGTATTGTTGTAGTTTCATAAAGCTCTGTGACTGAGTGCAACATAATACAGTGTAAAATCAGACCTCTGGGAATATGCTCCTCTCGTAAAAATCAACTAAAAACAAAAGCATCAGCTTGTTGTTTCGTTCACGCTATGATGACATTGGGAGCAACAAATGAAAACATTGATAATTGAGTTTCTTTTCACACTTATTCTGTTTTCCTTGTTTGTTTTTATTGCCATTTCAGTCCTGACTCTTGCTTTCTCGGGACAGATTGCTTCCTTTGTACATTATCCCCGTGTCTGAAACCATGCCATGGTTGACAATCAAGCTTTGTTACAGAGAAGGAAGAGAATTGTACCTAGTTAAAGACCAAATTCAAAGTTGGAAGATCAAATCCCCTTTGTAAGTAACCATGTTGTAGTTTCACAGCAGCATGGTCAGGGAGGTTTCAACTGAATATGAAAGCACAAGATTAAACATGGAGCAGTATTTTTGCCAGACCATGTGAAGAAGTGGGATTATGTTTGCATAAAAAGCATTTTTGTTGGGGAATGTGTGGACTTTGACTCTGGTTGCAGTAGTTGATGCACATTAATGAACTTTGCGTTCCTAAAATGGATACAGCTGCTTCAAATAATCTTATTTCTGCTCCATGTGGTAGAGATAATCACAAAGTTCCTCTGTTATTTTTTTTATGCTGTACCACTTTTAAAGGGCTGCAGGGACTTATTAACTGGTAGCTTTTTTTTAAAGTCAGTCATTCATGTGTTTCCCATAATTTATTTTAAACTCATTAATATTCCCATTATAATTTTCTGTGTGTGGTGGTTTGTCTCATTCCTAGTGGACTACAGGATCTATAATCAAACATGTGACTGAGTAAGAAGCTAATGTTCTTGGTTCAGCTCAAGTCTCTGAGTAAATCAACAATTCCTCCCAATAGATCGAAACACGAGGCATCCATGCAGAACTGGAACGGAAAACTTATTATTTGTATCTGAATTCCCTTAACAGCAATGCATATATTTAGTTGTATTGAGAACAGGTGTGTGCCCAACTTTTTACGCAGTCACAAGAGGTTATTATTTATAATTGGATAAATGCCTCTGATGCTTGCGATGTTTTTGCTGCATGCAGACAGAAAGCATTGTGTTGCTAACAGCTAAATGATGCAGCACTTTCAGACTATGCTGACCCATGCCCTGAACTCAGCAGCAAATGTAGCCCATTTGGTGTTCTGTCTGTGACTGCAATGACTGTGAAGTGTTTTCTGTCCCTTTATGCTACAACTCCAGCAACTAGCATCCTTTTGAAAGCTTATAGAGATTTCAGCTTGCTATTGTGCCTCAAATAAATAGTCTGGTTGCACAAAGCTCCTTTGGCATTACTTTAGCTTTTTGTGGGTGGATTGCAAAGTGTTGAAATTTAAAAAATGAACCAATTAAGTAATTTTAATGAAACAGAAAGTGGGTTATCAAATTGGTCATGGTGTAGAAAAGATAAGTTGTGCTGGATTTTCTTGTCCAGCTGACGGCACAAAATTAGAAACATTGTGATGCTGGAGATGAACAAACGGTTGATTTATCCAAAGTGTCAATTTATTTTGTTGATTTTTTTCATTTATAGACTGGTTACAACAGTGCTGTAACCTGATCAATGTTTAACCAATTTTGGATAAGGTTGGTTAATAAACCTGAGAATTTTCAGAAATCAGAAGAAATTTAGAAAATATATGCCAATATGCTAAGAAGGATGGGATGAAAGACGTATTAAGTTTGTTGCTCTCCTCCCAATATTAAGAGCCCCACTCACTATTTTGTAAAAGGTTTAGAAATTTTACATATACTAGTGTAATTTTAATGTTTCCCCTGCTTACATTTAGTTAGAATTTTTCTATTATCTGTCTTGGCTCAGAATTATCTGTAGAGAATCATATATGCAAATACACCACTACCAATAATTGGATAAAGGGGACATGCTGTGCAAAATTCTCATTTTGCACATTTTTGTACTTCCTTTTGGGTTTCTACTGCTTCTAAAAACAGCCCAAGCACTTAAAAAACAAAACAAAACAAATAAAAAAGTAAAAGTCCAGCTGTGTTTTGGCAATAAGTTAATGTCTTTTAGTGTCTGAATAATGAGCCATTTCAAAAACCTCCGGAAAGTGATGTTGCAAATCAGCAGCAGGCACTGCCCCATTACTTAGCAACCCCATCAAATCCCAGCCTGTTACTTAGCAACCCAAGCTGAGTTCCAGCACGTTTGGTCAGCTAGTTTTACTGCTGTATGCGCTGTACAATGGCTGCTGGAAAAGACAAGTGTGTTCTCGTTGACTTACTATTCAGAAACCACTTGCTGCATTCTTGTTGGTTGTGGAGGAGGCTCTACTTATGCTTTTCAAAGATGTACGGTTTCATGGTTGTGTGTCTGTTTGCAGACATTTCCATGTATGAGTGCAAACGCTGATTTGAGGGGGAGGGGGCAGCAGCAGCTTATTTGGATTTAAAGTGTTAAGTGTCCCTAAAGCAGCTAATTTTGGAAGGAGTTCAAAGTGGCAGAACTGACCAAACAGAATTCTCATTATATTTAAATGTCTCGTTAAAAAGTGTAATGAACATGTTTTGTATAGCCCATAGATCTTTTCTAACCTGATCGAGGAAGGATTATATCTCACCTTAAAGTGTCCTTTATTATACTGAAGACACACAATATGTTTCGTCACCATTACTACATTTCATACATGTCAACATGCTTTCCTGTATAATTTCAGATACACACAATAACTCGATGCCAAACGTCAAGACTAATGTGACACAAACCCCACCGATAAAATGAGCTTTTTGTCATCAATGTTCAGCGGTCCAAGTTAAGTTTTGCTTTGTAATCTCTTCACAGCTTGTCCTCAGGGCACCTTTAAGTCGTCCCAGGGGGCAGGATTATGTCAGCAGTGTCCGCTCAACAGTCGCTCCACCATCGAAGCTGCCACCCTCTGTCGTTGTCGGAATGGATATTACCGTGGAGACATGGACAAACCAGAGGACATGTGTACCAGTGAGTCAACACGTATAATTACACTCTCAGTGCACCTTTCAATAAGGTGTCAAAATGACTGGTCCAGGCTTACGATCCCAGCGTATCACAAACTGACAACACCAGCAGTCGAATATTTCATAATTAAGTGAAAATCCAGCATCCACCTTGATTTATAATTCTGCCTGTAAATTTATGCACCTCAGACGGAGAGCCGAAACACACACACACACACACACACACACACACACACACACACACACACACACACACACACACACACACACACACACACACACACACACACACACACACACACACACACACACACACACACACACACTCACACACACACACATTCTTGTTAAGGGATTTTGGGAGTAGTAAGTAATAATGTCGCCACACAGCTCAGGCTCTCCATTCCAGTTGAGTATGTGTTTATTGTGTTGAAGAGTCTGTGCTGCAATGCAAGACGAAGCTGTGAGTTTGAGTAACGCAGCCTCTCGGCTCCTCAGAGATATAGTGTAAGTAGGTTAAAACATGAATCATTTTGGACTCGTACTCCGAAACTGAGTGTGTACTGTGTGTGCAGCTGTACAAAGTATGTAATCACTCATGGGTTTTTGTGCTGTTCCTGGTGACCTGAATACATCTTCACATTTTGAGGGATTAAAAACAGCTCTGGTTCAGTCATATTTTGGATCTTTTGTGTTTTTAAAGATTTACAGACCTCAGAAAATACAAACAAAGCCTTCAATGGGATCATTTATGTCACTGTCCGCATTGAATTTGATATAAACTGGTGTTTGTGTAACTCATTAAATGTGTAATTTGCACATTTTCAGGGCTGTTATAGGCCAGTTTATGCGGCACACGTTGCTGGTACCTCAAGAACCTCATTTTGCCGTCAGAGCTGCTTTTTTCTTTGTGTCCTAGATTCAACAAGGTGGCTCAAGCATTCCTCAGACAACTTTAATATATTAATATATTAACACGGCAGCCTTGTGATCTTCCTGGAGATTTGTTGGCTGCACATTTTTAACATAAATCTCCCATTTCATCATGTCTCAAATGATCTCAGTTGGATTGAGATCTGGTGTCTCTGGCGTTCATTGGCATACTGTGGTTACAAGAGATGGAAATGGTCAGCAGGTATATTGTGGTGTTTAAATAACTGAGTTGGTATTTATTGTGCCAAACTGTTTCACCACCACAAACAAAGTTGATACCAAACAGGGTAGATCTGTGCTCCTGTGTTTTCTAATTCTCTACAATGTTTTTCCAATCTAGCATTTAGGATTTTGGTGAGTCTTTATCAGTTGTATCAGTTTTTAAACAACAAGGAAATGACTGAAACACCAAAACTCAAATCCTTGGTTTATAGAGTAATCCCACATCTGTTCCTCACTGGAATCCAATGTCGTTCTCCAAACTTTATCAATATTCCGCTAATGTTGAAAAAACACAATTTTGGAATTGCGGTGTTTCCGTTAAATAAAAAATAAGTCATTAAAAAACATGCCGCACCATGTTCCTCCAACTACTTCCTGTCGTCGTCGGGGTTTGCGCCAGCGGCAACATCTGGTTGTTGGTCATGTGACTCGTGTGATGCAAAAAAAGTGTCTATTTCAGATTATTCAAAATAAATTTTAATACGGCCAATAAAACACCTCATCCTGGCTGGTTCTTTTTAGAAAAGGTCATGTTTCCAGTAAGCTTATTCATTTTTGAAATGTCAAATTGGTCCATGGAAACACAGCTATTCTTCTTTTTCTGGATTCTTTTGTCCGTTCCTCTGATATTTACTGTTATTTCATTATTAAAGAAACTATTCCTGAACAGAGTTGACTCTTTTATAGAGTTTGTTGTAAATTTCTGGTTATTTCTTTTACAGCAGCGGTGCTTTATAAAGGCAAACATTTCTCAATTCAATACCACTGAAACAGATTGTAGATGGATTCTCAAAATGTTCTGTAGGTGGGTCAGGGTTTTATTACAGCAGAAGCGGTACAGAAAAAGCCTAACCTCAACACTTGTAGCATTCTTAAAATGATGACGATGGAGAGAAGAAAAATCTAATTTGCCAGTGAGAGCGTGTCAGATGTCAAGCCACTCATCCTGCGAAGCTCTCTGAATTACTTCAGCGCTTTCTATTCAGGGGCAAAAACAAATCAGGTTACAGTTAGAAACAAAAAAATCAAGAGGGCAAACTACAAAAACAGTGGGATTAAACTTAGAAACACAGGAGGGATTCAGTCGGATACGAATCAGGTCACCGGAGTGGAAGAGGGACTGCACAGTTTGTAGGTTGTTGTCTGACAAAAAAAAATTCCAGTGGTAACATGCCTCACCGGCTGCGGAGGTGGTTGGGTGCATCGTCTCTCAGCAGGTAAGTGAATATAATTTAAATTCTGCAGTCTGAGCAAAAAAGAAAAACACAACAGATGTGTCGGTCTCCTACGAGTCTCCATTGTTTCAGCAGTGTGGCTAGATGCTGTGTTTTTGTGGCAACTTTGAATTTTAAAATGTTTTCAGTGGTTATTAAATGAAGACATATTTATGCATAAAAAGGTGAACTCACCATGTGGCTTACCTGGACCTTAAATATGTCGTCACCTTCCTAAAATAATGGCCTAACTCAATTTTTGACGAGTATTTTTCTTTTTTTGCCTAAAAAATCTTTTGTAAATAAAAGAGGTGGTGATATTTTTTTTTAAAATTGACGTGACAATATGCATAACTGTAAATACACTGTATGCACTGCTTAGATGTTTTAACCCCTCGCTGTTTGTACTTTGATTTTTCTGCACATCTGTCTTTGGGTGTCTAAGAATTACATACAGAGACGTATTCTTCAGGGTCGTCTCATCTGATGACTCTGGTTTAGCATACACCACGGCCGAACATCCATTTCATCTTAAGCGCTCTTGTTTCATCTGTGTCACAGTCGGTGTGATGTGTTTGGACTGTCAGCAGGAAGTGAGCCCCTCAAGGCTTAACCTTGTGAAAACTGCTTGAGCTTTGAAGACGTACTTTGACACTGAGTGAAAACTGAGACTGACAGACTGGTAAAGGACAATGAACATTTTATTAATGTTAAAGAAGGTGTTGGCTTAAATCCAAGAGTTGCAAGAATTAGCTGATTTCATGGGACGATGATGACTAAAAAGTAAGTTCTCAAACAAACTGGTAATGCCATTTTTAGTGGTAACAGTGAAGAAAATAATCAATAATCATGTCATTTAAGATTTAAAGTTAATTATTTAGTTTGGACAGCAATTATGGACTGGAAAATTACATGAGTAATAACTTTTTTTTTATTTTTGTTTGTATTTTTACATCATAAAAAGGTAATCTTCAATTATTAGGCTGGTTAATTAAAGGTCCAGAACAACTAGTAATGAACAAATTCATTTTTTTTCCCAGAAAAATAAAAGTCTCTATCTGATTGTTTGTGACCCCAAGCCAAACTAATTTTGACGGAAAAGCATAAGTCTAATTAGAAATTAGGACATTTTATCTTAAACTTAATTAACTTAATTACTATTCTCGCCTCTAAAATCAAATTGCCTTTGGTTACATACATGGAAAAAACAAATCAAATGCTGCAAACATTGTGTGAGTGTGTACTGCTCTGTGTTCCAGCTTGTTGATTATTTTGATCATTTTGCTGTTCCAATTAATGACAAAACTGTTGGTCTCCTGCCTTAACAAATTAAGCATTTTGCGCCAAAGGTTATGATAATTAATGACTGTACTGTCTGGTATCAAACGAATACAGTTTGTTTTTAATTTGTATAACAAGCTGTTTGACTAGTCAGTTTTAGTCGTCTCTTTCTGAAGCTCTACAGCTAATCTAATCTAATTATTTACACAGATGTAAACAACTCTTTATTTATTACCAAGTGGTTAAAACATATTCATACTTTTTTCTCTTGATCAAAGCACAGGGAAACCATCCTAACCCTGATGTGTTGAGAAGATGTTTTGATTATTTTGTATCTTTTTAGAATTAAATTTTGTCAGTTTTGTTTCATGCTTTAAATTTGTTTTGGTGCAGCACAGTATTGTGACTATATGTAATAGTCATTATATTGGTGTGCGTAATATTAACCTTGCAAAAGACTTTTGCATGCTGGTTAGATATTCAGCCTGTTAAGTGGAGACCCTGCAGTAAATTTCCACCCCTGACAGAGCAAAGTGTCGAAGATGCTAAAGGTCAGCGACTGTTGAAAACCTGGAAGGGTGAGAAAAATATGGATTTGTTGTTTTGCTGTCCCAGTAACCTTGACATTACAGGATTTTCCATCATGCAGCCCAACTTCTCTGCATTATGCCTGTATTTGTGCTATGATAAAAGTCTAAATTACCTTCTAGGCTGTGGAGATTCTGGCTTTTGGTGACCTGTCCTTTTCCTCTTTGGTTCTAAACAAGAGAGTGTTTGTACAAAAAAAAGAAAAAGGAACCATGTTGCTGAATTGCTTGACCCCGATTCCCGTTTCCTCTGTTTGATGCTCAGTCCCTGATGGCTCAGAACACAAAAGTCTACTCTTCCTTCAGACAAGACAGAACAAGGCTTCAGTTTTCCCCAAGAGGAGACTTAAAGTGCCAATTCAGTGGGCACAATTCTTTTGCAAGATTTGACAGCAAATTTACCGTTTGGTTATGTTAGCTTTTGATAAAAGATGAACTGATGAGGGTTTGAATGTTTGACCTGCCATTTGGGATTTAAGCCAATGCTGATTTCTCAAAAAGAACGTTTCCTCTGTGAGATATCATTATTTTTTATAAGGAAGATCAGTGTGGCAGAGGAGGAGCTGCAGATGTTTTAAAATAGACATGATTACAGTGTTGACTTTTTAAATACCATATTTTTCGGACTATAAGCCGCTATTTTTTCCCCCACGCTTTGAACCATGCGGCTTAAGATAAGATAAGATAAGATATTCCTTTATTAATCCCACAGTGGGGAAATTTACATTGTTACAGCAGTATAAAGGAAAGAGCAGAACCAATATAAAAATCTATATATACACAGTAAAATCAGGTGAATATAGAAAGTACTGAAACAGTACTGTTTGAAATATAAATAAATAAATTCCAGGTTTATTGCCTATAGTAAAGAGCAGTGGACTACTGAGAGCAGCGGGTGTTGTACAGTCTGACGGCGGCCGGAAGGAAAGACCTACAGTATCTTTCCTTCACGCACTTACAGCCCGGTGCGGCTTTTCTGTGGATTTTCCTTCAACCACCAGGGGGCTCGTTAGCAGGAAGTGAATTATTGGATGTCAAAATTTCAAATCAAAGAAGAAAGTGCTGATTTTCATTTAGAACAAGCACATGCTAGCAGCAGGAACGTCGGAGAAATGTTTACTCATACCCGCTCATCATGTAAACAACACGAAGAAGTTCATATGATGCAGCTTTTAAGTTGAGGGCTGTCGATCTGGCAGAGCGATAGCTTGTGTCCATGTGGAAAACCGAGAGCGGCTTATATGTACGTTTCCAGTAAAAAAAACAAAAAAACATTGTACTGTTTAAACTTTACCTTTAATAACATAAAGTTACCTCATTTTTAAAGTGCAATCAGTAATACTTTTATAACAAATTTATATCAGTAATGATTTCCTGGTTAATGTCAAGTTGTCATAACAAAGACATTTTGAATAATGTCAACTTTGTATTAAAAGTGTCATAATTTACTGAATGACGCTTTATGACAACAGTCATAAATATTCATGAAGGCTTATTCATGTTCATGACAGGTGTTATGTCATGTTTATGACAGTGTCATGTCAGTCTTATTCACCCCCTTCAAATAAAGTGTTACCCCTTTTTGTAGTTTAGAAAATTAACCGGTAACAATAATAGCTCACTTTCTAAGTTAACCTGAAGAAAAGTTATACAAAGATCTGAAATTATATTCAATTTAATAATAAATAAATATATATATATATATATATATACACACACACTTTTGTCATGCTACCCCCAAGAATTTAAAACTACTTTCACCCCTGTGTATATACAGTGGCGGAGCTAGACTTTTAAAGTTGGGGGGGCCAGGACTACCTCTGGGGGGCCAAAATTTAAAATGTGTGTGCGCACATCTATATATCTATCTAGTCAAGATATATGTATGTATATATAAAAAAAATATATATATTCCCTTCTCACCCTCCGTGGGTGGTCTCTCTTTCATCCTCTGAGCTCGGGTCCTCTACCAGAGGCCTGGGAGCTTGAGGTTCTCCTCCAGTATCTTGGCTGTGCCTAGAACTGCACATTTCTGGACTGAGATGTCTGATGTTGTTCCTGGGATCTGTTTGAGCCACTGCTCCAGTTTGGGGGTGACTGCCCCGAGGGCCCCGATGACCACAGGCACCACTGTGGTCTTCACCGCCTGGAAGGTGACCAACCAGCTGCAATATTAGAAGCATTTTATGACATGAATAGCAAGAAAGTGAGATAAATATTTTAAATTTAAAGCGTTTGCTCAGCATACAACAAGATTATAACACCATGTCTGCCTGCTATGATTGTTTAGAAAAGAAAAACACAATGACACATCTCCTGTCCTGTACTGCCTTACGTTTTTAAGGCCTGTGTGAGAATTTGTGTTTGTGTTTTGTGAATGGCAAGCACAGATGGCAGTCATCTTTTGAAAATGCTTTGTGAAAAAAATGTTACTATTATCATCAGTAATGTAAAATCATGGGTTTTACATTCGCAGTGCCTTAAAAGCACATTTTAATATCAAATAAGGGGATCTCTGACAACTGAAAAAGTCCAACACTACAAACATGTATTTTCCTTCCTCATTGACTCATATTTCCCTTTCAATTCCTGTTTTCAGGCGTTCCCTCTGCTCCGCGCAATTTGGTCTCAGTTGTGAATCAGACGTCGGTGATCCTGGAGTGGAACTCGCCACGTGACACCGGGCACCGTGACGACCTGTCATACAACGTCGTGTGCCGGCGTTGCCACAGCAGCGAGCGGCGGGCATGCCAGCCATGCGATGACAGCGTGGTTTATTCTCCAGGCAAGGAGGCGTTGAAGGGAACAAGGGTGGAAATCAGCAAGCTTCGTGCTCACACGTCCTACACCTTTGACGTTCAGGTTTGTGCCTGCAGATGTGTTATCTTTGATTTGAAAGGAAATGCAAGTAAATGGTGATTCTTGCTGTGCAGTATAAAAAAACAACTAAGTAGTTTAAAAGCTTAAAATTCATCGTATGTTGTGAGAAACATTCCTCAAGTTTTGCTTGTTTGTGAAAAAGCTACATGATAAGCCACTTTAAAAACAACCTTGTTCTCGTCGGTTTTTGTTTTAAATGCAAATTGCTACCACCTATTCACTAAAATGCTCAAAGATACTAGCGCTACATAGAAAGTTGCTGACCTGCAGCCTTTTATGCAAAATCTGTGATTATATCTGCCAGCTTACAAGGTCACTGTAATGTCTGTAAAGCCTTTATTGTGATAAACATTCAATCTTCTCCCATCTGGCTCCTTTACTGTAAAAATTTTAGAGCTCAATTTTGTTTCTGAATTGTGACATCCAAGGACATCCTGAGTAAAATGATATCTTCACATATAAACATAGTTATTTGAATACTCTGATTTATGGGATTGTCCTATAAAGCAGGGTTATATGTAAACTAGTGTATTCTGAAAATATTGAATGAAATTGTTCTTATTTCCCCCACATTACACGGAAAAACCTAAGATAAATAAGTCAAAGTCTGAATTAAAATCTCATTTTTTCTTAGTTTTGGATTTACCATTTTGTTTTGCAGGGTTCGAGTCTAAACAGCAGATCCAGCGGTTATGGAAAAGCAGAAACATGAAATTAAATTAGCAGAGCCTCAAGTAAATTATCATAAATTAAAACATTAATTTGCCCTGACTAAAGCATTGGTTTCCCTGTCAGAATGATTAACTGCACACTTGGCAAACAATGTATGGCGACTGGTCTCGCCTTTGAAACCCACAGAGAATGTGGTCAGCTTGTCTTTGTCTCAGAGATAAGACATTAGATCTAAAAACAATTCACTTTTGTGACAATTTTAACAGAGTCTTCTGTCAGGCTTAAAAAACAGCTTGATTGTTTTTGGTACTGGACAGACATGTCAGTCAAAGGATTTTGCTATTCTAATGTGATGCAGTTGATGAATAATTCTGGACACAAACAGAATTTGGCTAGTGCTGTCAAGGACAAATCCAAAAATCATTCTCCTATTATACAGTGGCTATAAAAGTGTAAAGGCTTCAATTTGAGTGCCAGATTTTTAATACATGGGGGAAAAAGAGGACAATTCATAGATTTTTAAATTTATTTTATTTGAATAAATCTGAGTAGGTAGAAAATCTGTCTGTTTATCTATATATCTGTCTACATACTTAACAAGCTAGCTGTCTAGATTCATACTTAACAAGCTAGCCAGCTAGATACATAGTGGACAAGCTAGCTGACACTTGACAAGCTAGCCGGCTAAATACATACTTAACAAGCTAGCCGGCTAGATACGTACTTGACAAGCTAGCCAGCTACATACATACTTAACAAGCTAGCCGGCTAGATACATACTTGACAAGCTAGCTGATTAGATACATACTGGACAAGCTATCTGGCTAGATACTTGACAAGCTAGCCGGGCAGGCACCTGCTTGTCAAGCTAGCCGGCATACTTAATAAGCTAGCCCGCTAGATACATACTTGACAAGCTAGCTGGCTAGATACATACTTGACAAGCTAGCTGGCTAGATACATACTTGACAAGCTAGCCGGCTAGATACATACTTGACAAGCTAGCCGGCTAGATACATACTTGACAAGCTAGCCGGCTAGATACTTAACAAACTAGCTGGCTAGCAATATAGCTAGCTGTCTAAATTAGTCTTTTTAACAATCGTTTTGTTCCAACCTTCCTAAATATCATCTATAAATCACTTCCTTTAAACATGTAATTGTGTTCTGCATTGTCTCTATTGTTCAAAAACTGACCATTGGTATTTTAACTGTGCAGGCAGTCAATGGAGTGTCCAATAAGAGTCCTTATCCTGCCCAGCAGCTGTCAATCAACATTACAACCAATCAGGCAGGTGAGTTGGAACTGAAAAAGAAAAAAAAAACTGTTGTGCGTGCGTGTGTGTTTACAAGCGTCTGTGTGTGTAAGCATACCCTGGGGCACAGTGGATTAAATGCGGGAGGGATGGCTGGAGAGATAAAGGAAATTGAGCCACAGCCTTTTAATTCATAAAACATGTTACAGGTTTGTCATCTCCTACCTCCCTCTGTTCCTCCCCCTCTTCACTTCTTCCTGCACATTCGCAGCTTTAATCCTTTCTTAACTCTCCTCTTCTGCTTCTTCCTCTCTCTTCCTTTTCTGAGCTTTATCTCCCCTTACCCTGCACTCCTTCTCCTACTCAGCCTGCTGCTGTGTAATTCGAACATAACGTAACCGAGTTATTGCTCCATCGAAATCTTATGGAGACATACATAAGTAATACTTCCACTTCTACTTAAATTTAGATTTGAAAGCTACTTTTCTCTGATGGAAAATATAATTGACCTTATCCACTGTAACAGAGGCTCACTTGTAATCGAAACCTGATCCACTGCCACTCTGCCACTTTCCAACTGCATTTTCAGCTGATGTCTGATGCAAACTCCTCATACTCCTGAAATATTGTATAATACAACAATATCATCTATCATCATCGAGTTAACTACGATTGCAGGGGCTTTTTAATGTAGGCAGTAGGTTTTCAGTGTCGTTCGCAGAACTTTATGATTTGAAACTCAATGCACTTAGAAACAAAATTGTAAAGCAACGGATTGACATGAAAGACTAAGGCTTTCAAATCACAGCTCATTCATACTGTTGGACTTAAATGCACTGATACTTCTTAAATTACACCAAAATCTCCGGATTACTTAGCTTTTTAAGATGAATTATTGATTTTTCGGATACAATGGCTAAAGATGATTCACTGTAATACATGGAGAGAAAATGAAATTACTTTGATTCCTTTTTTTCCTCCTCTCTCAAATACTTTTCATTAAGGCGAACCATTGCAGTGCATTTCATTGCTATCTTCAGTAATAGCCTCCATAATTCCTTCATGTCTTCTCTTAACAAAGAACTATAGCAGAAATATGATTTAGGAAACTATCTTATTAAACATAACTAGCAGCTAAATCCTGAAGTCTATTACAGCCAAATGTGCACAGATCCTGAGATCACAGCTAAAAATGCATTTGAATATTACACTTGTTCCCACATCAATTTTATTTCACATCCACTGAAGTAGAAACCTTTTTCTTTGCAAACATTTTAAGCATTTTATCATTACATTACACTCTA
Source organism: Poecilia mexicana (assembly GCF_051168715.1). Taxonomy (NCBI): domain Eukaryota; kingdom Metazoa; phylum Chordata; class Actinopteri; order Cyprinodontiformes; family Poeciliidae; genus Poecilia; species Poecilia mexicana. The sequence goes on along the minus strand of NW_028263373.1, from coordinate 5,527,449 downwards.
TTTGCATATTTATAATGTCTAAACATCCTGGTGAATCAGTAAAACTCCTAATCGGTTGGTTGTTGTTGTGTTTGTTTTATACCAGCTCCCTCTGAGGTTCCCATAATGCACCAAGTGAGCTCAACGAGCCGCAGCTTCTCTCTTTCATGGCCGCCACCCGAGCAGCCCAACGGGATCATCCTCGACTACGAGATCAGATACTACGACAAGGTAGGCTGGAATGATAAATGTGTGTGTGTGGCTGAACATTTTGGTGTTTTGTTCTCAGCCAGTAATCTGCTGGGAGTCGATAAAACAGGAAGATCAATGTGAAGTGCATTAATGTCATTTAATTAACTGTTGGTAAGTACTAGAAACTGCTTTATTTTGCAAACACCTTTGCTCACAGAGATCTGAATGCTTGTTTCCTCGTCGATGTCTTGCCATGAAGAAATTTAGATTTTCTTTTTTTTTTGTACCTCAAAATCTACAAGGAGAAAATTTTAGTGATCGTGAACTGCAGCTGTTATTACTGCACTACTTTCAACTGAGTGAGATTATTGTCTGGGATTATCTCCTCAGCATTTTTAGCAACAAAAATCACAGACTCAAGTTGATTCTTTGAATTTTTTTTTTTTTTTCTGGAAAATTTCTGCTACCTTTTCCAATTTATGGGTGTATTGGCAAACTTTACGAGATATCAATATTATACATTTTACGACTTTTAAACGCAGGAACTTGTATTATTTCATGTCTAAATGAAATCTAAATTCAGCTTAACTTTTAAAGCATAAAGTACATATATTTATTGTTTGAACTGATTCTTCTTCATTGCTTGCATAAACCTCATAGCATATTTTCTGCTATTAGCATTTAAAGCTTTTTAGTTATTTTTTGATACTCCATTTTAAACTCTTACAGTAAAATCTGTTTACATTTCTAGTCTTTATAATGTTCACACTTTCAGTTCTTAAACTTTATTTTAATTTGATAAAGACATATTGTTATACTGAAAATATTAAAAGTGGTGAAATCTATTATAGATTACTGAGTGCAGAAAAGTGTTTGACATCCTACAATATTCAGTATATGCATTTAAAAATATAACGAGGCTACAACACCATCAGTCTCTAAATACCAGGCTATGAAAAGTTTAATTAAAAAGAAAACCCCCAGAAGCCTCAATACAGTCTCTTTCTTCAAGCTTTGACAAGGTTGCTAATTGAATGAATTTATTGTCTACTTCAAATCAATCAAAGCAAGTGTTTTTGATTTGCTGTAAATGGATTTATAATAGCACAACGTCGTTTTGTACCTGGCAGAACTGTGCTGCTTAAAATATGGCAAACTTATTAGAGGAGGCAAATTTTAAACATTTTCTGTCGTGAATAATTAAATTAATGCTTTAAAAAGCTCATGTGTATTTTAAATTTGTTCCAAGTCACATAAAACACAGATGCCTCAATAGATGTTTAATATATTTATGCATTACGACATTTCTTAATTGTGTTGATTGCGCTTTTTAAACATTTATTTCTTTATTTTCACGTTCTCCTTCCTGTGACTTAACATGCCTGCTGCTCCAGCTGCTGATGAAAATAACCACTGCTGCGTTCGCTGGCTGACACACTTGGCATGATCATTAATTAAGGACAGCTGCTGGCGGAAAGCTGTCAACATGTTTGTGATTTGTTTAACTGTTGCACTTTCTTCCTCACTGGTGGTAGATGTCCAGTCAAGTAAATGCATCATCTTTGACAGAATCATCTTGTAATTAGTGAACATGGATTTTTAAAGTAAAAGGCAGATCGTTTGTTGTAGCCTGTGGCCACACTGACAGGGTCTCACAAAGAGTGAAAGGCTCCTTTCAACAATTAAACACAAACGCACACTTTTCTTAACTATTGGCTCTTGTAAACCAGCAGACATGGGAAATGTTTGGAGGTTATGGTGACATCCTTTCAGATACTGTAAAGCTGTAATAAGATACAATTAAACACTTTAATCCTTTGCTATATGGCCTTATAACAAGCTCATATTTTAATTATTTAATGCCAACAAAATATGAAGCATAATGATTAATATTTTGTGATTCACAACCTCAATTCAATGCTTCAATTCTGACCCTCCACCAAACAGCAGAACTAAGAAAAAACTAGAAACTTAAAGCTTTTCTACAGCATTCAGTACCAAAAATGACTTTTGTCTAGTCAAAGCAAAGGTTTGGCCGCTCTTTTTAGGAACAGTAGTTTAGCATTTGGATTTTATTTTTTAATTTGGCAAAAACAATCACTGATGTTTGGACAAATCTGTCCAATCACCAGACATTACAAGTGCTAGATATTAACCAAAGCAAAATATTATTACTCACTTCCAAACACAAAAACCCCTAAATGTCAAAAACCGACTTTATTACGAGTATGAGCCTAGCATTTAAAACGCAGGATACATTTTGTTAAAGGAAACGGTCAATGCAGGGAAATAGATGCTACATTTCCTTAAATGAGGAGTAAAATGTAGTAACTGCTGAGAAAGCAGGTGCAAAATGGCCTATAAAAATATAAATTAGCACTTGATCAGAACAAAACTTCTGGTGATAGACTGCAACATTTTGTATTCAAATGATAGGATTATTTCCAACATGTTTTTATAATTCATTAAAATACTTAAACATACAGATAAACAGAGGTTTGATTTGATTTATAGTAAATTGATTGGGGGAACTGAGGATCTGTTTAGAAGATTCAAGATAGATTTTAAGGTTCAATGAGTAAAAACTGTCATGTGGAGGTATTTTCATGAACTGTGACATGTGGAACAGGTTAAGTTGAAAATAACTGATGCGTAGCTCATTTGGTTCAGATGTTTCAGACTTGCATCGCAAATGGAAACATTAATATTTGTTCAGACAAATTGCTTTTAAAATCAATATGTATTAAATTTAGTCTTTTGTAGCTGAAATAAGAGATGTTGTAGTAAACACAACCTCAGTCGTCCATATAATTTTTAGCATCATATTTCTTTACTTTTTTCTGGTTTCATATTTCAAATTGTGCACTGTGACCCGGTTTGTGGACAGTCCTGACTAATACTGGCCGTCTGTTTGCTGAAGGAGATTGCCTCCCAGATTCCTCTCGCTGTGTTCATGTGTTCATTTCTGTCTGTGGACTCTGACACCTCTGGGATCACACAGATTCTGTCATCAGGGAAGGACTGAACATTTTCTTTCCAGAAAAGTGAAACCTTTCCTCAACCTAAAGGTGTGGATGCTGAAACTTTTCAGTTTTCTTTAAAGCCTTAATGCCATCATCATCAGACTAAATAAAAGATGTTTTTTGAAAAGTATTTTTAGGCACTTTCTTCAAAACTCAGTGGAAGTTTAGCTTTAGCTTTCGTGCAATAAGTTAAAAATATGTGCAGATACTTTGTCGCTCCTCCCTGGGGTTTAGTCAGTTAGTCCAGTGTAGTTTTTCCTATCAGGTTTGCTTCAGGGGGATCCTGAGGTGTTTGTAAGCCATGTTTGATATGCAGTTCCTCCAAGAGGCTCTAAATCTACCCTAGAGGGTTTTTTTCTTTAACATGCAAACATTTTGCAGAAAATCTCCATAAAGGCCCAGAAGGTGCCCTTATCGATGCTCTCTGTAGGTATCTGAGTTTTTCTCTGTATTTAAAGGTAATGCACCAGCCTCTTAATGGAAGTTGTGTTTTTATTTGTTTGTACATGTGTGGTTAACAATGTAGCTATCAAGCTGTCAATATCTGAATGCAGATGATAAATGGAGCCGCAGTTTAACCCCCGGCTTGCCTGACAGATGGAGAAATTCCCGATAATTTTGAGTCAGGCAGGAAAAAGAATGCCAGACCCGGGGCGGTGTTAAGAGCTACTAATTCAGGGGTAAAACTTGTGAAACCAGATTGCTTTCCCGTGAAAGGCTGCTGCTGCGTTTCTGTCAGGAGTAAAATTTCCTAAATGAAAGAAAATGGGATCTCTTACTAAGTCCTTGTAATTTGCTGAATGTTAAGCTGTGAGCATGAAAGGTAAGTTACTGGAGTATCTGTCACCTAAAGCAAAGACTGTTCACTTCTTTTCTGAAGCTGAGCCCAGACCTGGAAAAACACTTCACTGCAGATAGATGAAAAACAAAAAGCAAATCACCTACAAGGAATTGCGTAAGATACACTGAAAGGAACACGAGCCTCCTCACAACCCACTCATTTTTACTCCTAATCCACCTGTCTTTGCTCTACAACAGATATAAGCTTTTTTTTTTTTTTTTTTTTTTCCTTGGTTGCAGTTGCTGGTGTACAAGATTTCTCCTCCTTTCATTATGTACTGCAAACGTTGCCAATTGTGGCTCTTTTAGGCTCAATTTCAGCAGTTGTCTTTAATTAAAACATTCAGGCTCACTCTTAGCGTCTGAGTTTATTGCAGTTTTCACAGTAAACATCCCCCAACAAGCACTGAGGGGGACCCTCCCCAACTTGTTGCTGCCACAAAATGAGGATGTGACAATAATAGTGATGCAGTAATGGATTGCAGGTGTTTAACTTGAGCAGAGAGGTTATGTAAGTGGTCTGGTTGTGCTTTTATGGTGTAAAAAGAACCAATATTCTGCTGGTCATCTGAAATATTACTAGAGACTGAAATTGGCCAAAATCTTTAGATCTTTTTAACCTCAAAAGTCTTTGGGCAGAAACACAATATGCACAGAAAAGTGGAATGCTATAGAAATAACACAAGAATTGCCATTTAAATCAACCAAATGTTACTTTAATGCACGTTGAAACCCCGAAGAAAACATACTGCTCTGGCATGGACTTACAAAGAATCATTCATAGTTACAATAATAATGAAATTACACACAGTTACATGCAGCTTTCTACTTTGGTAATAACACTGGCTTCCTTCTTTTCAAAGTATGGCCTGGAAAACAGGATCCAATCAGAATTTGCCCGTGTAATAAACCCAGTTAGGGAATATTCGAATCAATTTACAGTTTTCATAAAAATCACCTCCAATATTTGTTTTTTCACCCATATTATAGATGATTCCACCCGATCCCCATTTTCTGTGCTTTAGTAAAATGGAAATGATGGCCTAAAGGTTTTTTTTATTTAGCATTTTTCTGGCTACTTAGTACATTTGTACAAACTTCATGTAAAAATGTAGTAAAATACTTTGTACAATCCATTAATTTAGAATCCTAACATGAAACTTCTGACATTTTTAAACAGTTTTTTGTTTTTTATCCATTAGAACTACATACTTCTCATATTCTTTGTCAGTTTTTGTCTGATTTGTTTCTGCCGAAGGTTTTTTTTTAGAAGATTACTCCGATCTGATGCAAACATGTGCCACTTTTTCAGCGGGACTCTTGAGACAGAAAGAAGGAACAAATGGATCTGAAATGATTTGTAGACTTTTCAGCTAATACTGGATGCTGCAGAAGAATGTTGGTGGATGAGATCTGTTTACTGAATTCTCCAGAAAGAGGACCATATGTTTGTTTTTGAGGAGGAGAATAAAACTGAACAAGCGTTTCAGACAATTGAGCGTGTTTAGTCTGGAATTCAAAAGTGTGCACTTAAATGCAAAACCAAAAGTCGTGTTGCACTGGTTAGGACTGTGATGCTTTGCAGTAATATTGGAAAACAAATTATCTTTGAAAGCTTATCCTTGAGTCCTCTATGCCAGCAAATAAGAAAAGGCTCTATTTAACTTCACAACTATCTGTTTTTCTTTTTTTGTCACTTTAGAGGGAATAAACAAAAAAAGTAAAACAAAAACTCTGTCCAGAAACTAAACGATGCATTTTTAACTTCCTCATTGCAGAGTTTTCTCAGCATACAGAGATGTTAATAATTACCTCTTGAACCTTTTCCCATTTTCCCATAAATATGTATTAAGCCTCTTTTGCCCTGAAATAAAATCCAGGGAATTAGTAAGCAGATACCATCTGTGTGTAATATAATCTCAGCATAAAGGCCTCGCAGGGCTATTGGAGAACATTATTGAAAAGAAAAGTGAAGGAAGAGTAGGTCATAAAATTATATCCTAAAGCTTTGAACATATTATGGATTAGTGTTAGATTTTAGTTTGGAACAACTGCAGACCTGACCCCGCCCTCAACCTGAGCTAACAGGCCCAGCTAAACGACCAATTATGATAGAAGCACTGAAGAGTCCCGTGGTAACTCTGGAAGAGCTGCAGAAATCTCTAGCTATGGCCAGAGGACCTGCGCAAAGTCAAACTATTAATGGTGCACTTCATAAATCTGGTCTTCATTTAGAGGTTTTCCTCTAGGGAACACAGAAAAGAAAAAAAAAAGTTGATTTACTTTTTGACCTACACCTGAATCACAACCATGAAACATGGTAGTAGCAGCATCATGGTGAGGGCCACTGGAGTTGATGCAAGTCATATGGATGAAGTTGCAGTAAAAGCAGATCCTGGATGCGCTGTGTGAAATGGCATGGACCGGAACCAAACGGGAACTGAAATACCAAAACGATGTCCAAGGCTATTTGGAAACCAAAAAAAAAGATCAATTTCATTCTGTAGATGAGGATAGCTGTTAGAAACATCCCCAAAGACCTGCATACACTGCAAATTATTCAGATTTCATTTACAGAAAATTCAAAACATCGTTTTACAATTGAATATTTATTTGTGTTCACGTCATATGAGATCGAGATAAAGTAAACCCACACAAATGATGTGGGTTTTTTGCTGGGGTTAAAACTCAGACATTGAAATGTACCTTCACAGCAACGTTTGCAAATTCATAATTACTCGATTTCTTGTTGAAATAACACGGACAGAGTTAAATTAAAACCAATTCTGATCAGGACCGAACAGACTCGGGTTCCTGCAGTTCGATCCAGGAAAAGGTGGAAAACGGCAGACATGATGTCGCATAACATGATGTGCTTTTAACACTGAGGACAATTACAATGAGTGAGTGAGATATTTATTACAGCTGCAGTCAAAACTCGTACTGCGCCCTGAGTCGGCCTTATTTGCTGCTAGGTTTCCGTTAATAAAGTCTCATATTGAAGTCAATTAGGATTCTGCATTTCCCACTGTGAAGCAGTCAACCACGTAAAGACTAATTTTAGCTCATAGCTTTAAGTGAAGATGTCCTGTGGGAGCAGTTTGATAAGCCTGGTGAGAGAGGACACACAGCTGTGCTGCACCCTTTTTTCTGTCATTTTTTTCACCTTCCTCATCTCCTGCAGCTCTTCACTCCATCCTCCCTCACTCCCACTCTATAGATAATGAGTTTTAATGTAGTAAATTTGATATGGTGGAGAAAGTCAAAATTTTCCCCCAATACTTATCTCTGTCTGCCAGGCCTTCCCAGACGGCCTGCCCCCTAACCTCTTTACTCCAGTCAGCATGGAGTCGAGCTTTCCTCGCCACACACAACTCCAGAATCTGAACTCCAGCACTGATGCAACGTCTTTTCTGTGCAAAACTTACCTACTTTTTAAACTTTAAAATCATCCAAAACCCACCGCTTAATTATCAGCAACATCGTCGACTTAAATGTGCAATAACATTTTGCAAACACAACATTATATGGTCGTAATTTAGGTCAAGACAAGGAAGGAGGAAAAAGTTTGATCCCATCATGATTGGTATTTTGATACAAGAGAATGGGTTAATGACTGACATGTGGAAAATGGGTTTTCGCCATGAATATTTATGATAGAAAACTCAATCATCTTTAACCCCATGTCTTCTCCTGATAACCCTCCTTTTTCTCCCCAATCTACCAGCGATTTCCACCCACTCCTGTCCCTCCTGGGCGGTGTTCCTCATCACCACCATCATCTCTTTTCCTCTCCACTTTGCTCTGCCGTCGACCTCCCCACCCCGCCGTCCTTCATTCTCGTGCCTATACCTTCGCGCCGCCACCACAGCAGACCTTTCGTTCTGCCGCCCGCTCTTAGATTTAGCCTCTGTAAAACCTTGTTATCTGAAAGAAAATGACAGAAAATAGGAAGTCTAAAATGAGAAGAAGGGGGCATAGATGGAGGTAAAAGGTGATAGCCTTGGATTTATGAGATGGGAAAGATAATATGGAGACGAATGCAAAGGGAGAAGTCCACATGCTCGTCTTTCTCTGTGGGTAAAAGCTAATTAACTGCAATAAGCCCTTATTATATTTGCATAGAATGGAAAGATGAATGACTCAAAAGAGCAAGGAGGAAGAAAAATGGTCATCAGGAAAGGGTTTAGGTGTGTTGGAGAAATAATTGACATAAAAATGCTAATCATCCATAAGCTGAAAGACGGTGAAAATGAAATATGAACAGGGTTCTTTATGATCCATATAGATGTTGATGTCGCATCATAGCGGATTTTGTAAATGAGAAGCATTGAGAAGTCCTGAAAAAACGGAGGAAAGCAGCTCTAAATCAAAACGTCAACATATATTTCAGAATGTTTGCGCCCTGATGTTGCTGTCTACGGGTGGAAGATGCAACAGTGATGCTGCAATTTTCTCTTTTCAGTTTTCTTTCAGGCAGATGAGCAGCTGAAATAACATTCATGATGGAGGAGTTTGCCTGGTGGCATTAAGAATCAGGACTTCACTGAAGATGAACATTTTGACCTTTTAACAACAATGTGGACAACATTATGCATAGGCAACATGTGCAAAAGTGCAGCAAGTTTGTGCTTCTGCCGCTTCTATAAAACAACTTAAAATTTCATTATCTGGCCTTTATTAATGTGTTTTTGACTAAAGTAGCAGCTTTCTGACTTGATGGTGATATTAGGGTTAAAAGTGTCTAAATGTTTGACTTTAGAGTCAGAAACTGGATACTTATTTTGCATTCTGAAGAAAGAAACATTTATAAATGTGAATGAGAGCAGCTGTTTTGGGAATATACAAGAGAAAAAATCTCAAGGTACACTAGGCAATGGTACCAGTAAAGCAATTTGTGAATGGCGGCTTTACATACATTTAAAATTTATTCCTGACAAAATATGATGCGTATAAAAGTTAAAGTTGAAGATGTAAACGTGGTGAATAAAAAACTTGATTTTATAAATTCCAACCTGGTTGGATTTAGAACCATTTTATTTTGATAAGGATGAGGTGGTAGAACCCTGGGGTATCAGATCATCCATCCTTTCATTTTCTAGTCCCGCTTATCTGTGCAAGGTGAGGGGCAACTGGTTCCCACCTGCAGTGGTCTTTGGGCGAGATGTGGGAAACGCTGTGGACCGTCACTGGGTGCATCCAAGCATGTTAATGGAAAGTCGAATGAAAGAAAAAGTTTGTCAGGAAAATGTGTGCATTCCTCGTGTTGAGCCACAGCTGAAACATCAGCAGTGATTGTTACTTAGTGATCCAGAGTCCCTTTTCTGACAAAAATATTTTCTTTTGTCAGAAAAAATTGGACAAGAATTCCAGAAAATGTCGGTTTGGCGCGCCACCGACAACCTTCTGTCGACTTCAGGAAACGCAACACGATCATTATCCTCTACATAAATAATGTCTGTGTTGAGACGGTGCATTCATTTAAGTTCCTTGATGTTCACATCTCTGACTGTCACGCCCTGGAGATTCTTAAAAAGGTACAACAGCAGCTCCATTTCCTGAGAATCATCTGGAAAGATGATCTGAATCAAAGCTGCTGAAGCCAACGGTGGAGTTTACTCTGGTGTATTTAATTTCTGTTTGGAGAGAGTAATTAAGACGTGGATGTCTTTTCCCTTCTCTGTTGAACAATTGCTGGCAGTTTTTAGGTCTCACAAGAGCTGAAAACATCACTAAGGATGTTACACATACCGGTGACCAAATGTTCGATCTAGATCTATTTAATCAAGACTCACTAAGAGCTTTTTCCTATTTACAATATCTATTTTAACTAACCTTCTCCTTCTATTTTATTCTGTGATTGTATTTTGTTTTAAATGTATTTTATCTCATAATGTCTTTTCAATCTTTCTGCACTTATTGCATTTTTAAATTTATTTGTGCTGCTTCAATCAATCAATTAATCGCTTATTTGTTTAGCACATTTCAGCAACAAGGCAGTTTAAAGTGCATTACATCACAAAAACACAAAGATAAAAAGCCATTAAATTCACACACACATCAATACATCACTCTAAATTTAACTTTTTGCTAATATTGAAATTTATTGGGATGCACCTGCAGTGATTGTCAAGGTAAAGTTTAGTATATCGGCATCTTGCTCTGCCTCTTCTGCAGTTCCAGTCGTCGTTGCTGAACAGTTCAGTGGTCCAGAGCGATACACCCAACGTGGTCCTGGAGGGCCTGAGGCCCGGCACCGGCTACGTGGTCCAGGTGAGGGCCCGCACCGTGGCAGGCTACGGAGCCTACAGCAAAGAGATGCTCTTCCAGACCCTCACAGACGGTAAGAGCGTGGGTGGCTGGCTGGACTGTGTGGAGATGTGAGTGGAGGTTTTCTGCTGGAGAGGAAACGGGTTGAGAGAGTGGAAAAGGTTGTAAAGTGCAAACCTGGCTGTGAGGCAATTCATTCTGCCTGCATATTGAGTGCAGTCATGTAAAATGAGTGTTATTTTTTTGGAATTATGGAAGATTTTAGCTGTATAGCATGTATTCACTTTAGGATAGGCGTGTGTGTGTGTGTGTGTGTGTGTGTGTGTGTGTGTGTGTGTGTAAAAGACAAAAATATATAAAAAACAGATATGCCTATCTCAGCATTGCTAAATTATGTATGTGTGTGTGTGTGTGTGTGTGTGTGTGTGTGTGTGTGTGCCTCTGCAGATGAGTACAAGTCAGAGCTTGGACAGCAGCTCTACCTGACTGCAAGTTCTTTAGTAGGCGGAGTGTGTATCGTCTCTTTGGTAGCTCTGGCTATCGTATGTACCAGGTAACACACAGCAGACACACAAATAAACACATTTACGCTGCAAAAAACTAAAATCTTACCAAGTATTTATTTTTGGCAAGTTTCTAGTGGAAATATCTTAGAAAACTTGAAATAAGACAAAAATATCTTCAAATCAAAATAAATTTTGATTTGAAGATATTTTAAAATATTCTTTTAAGTCAATATTTCCTTAATATTGTTCCATTGGCAGATTATTTCACTTACGGGGAAAATGTGTGCCTAAGGAACTAATACTTTTTCATCAGTATAAAGGAATTATTGACTTGATAAAACATTTCTCGCTGAAAAGTTACTTGTAAGATTGTTTTCAAGTTTTCTTAGATATTTACACTAGAAACTTGACAAAAATACATTTATATTAAGTCTTCATTCAGCTGCTCCAGCAGCTCTATTGACCTTCCTTTGAATATCAGGATATGGTTTTCAGGTCAGGTGTTTTTATTACAAGATGGTTTCAAAGTGCAGAGAAGTCTTGAACTTGAGTCGTATGGTAAATGGTTAAAGGTTTTATATAAAACAACTCAGTTTAGTATTCCATATAGATTAAAAGAAAAAAAAATTCAAACAAGCAAAACAAGAGCAGCACATCTGGAGATAAAATGGGAAAAAGGTTTGACAGGTGGAAGTTGTCATTTCAGTTTTTAACCAAACTGACTTTTTTTATTTCTTGATGCTTTGTTCTTTTGACAATAATATAAAAAGACACTTTTTTCCAAAGATGTGTGTTTTTGGTTGTAATACATTAAAACTTTTTTTTATTTTTTTTATTGTATTGTCTACTCTGGGCATGGTAAAACTGAATTAGGCCATTTAATGCTAAACACAAATTCTTGGAAATATTATGTTAGTGATTATATCTCAAAGCACCTTCCACTTTTTCATTTTACTTTCATAATATATGCAAGATAAAGATTTCTCCATTAATGTGCCACTCCTCTAGAAGTTTAGGCCTTTGAGATCTGAGCCAATATTTTCTTTCTTTCCATAACCAGGTGTGCGCCTGCGTTTAATCTCTCCCTGCAGACCTGTTCTCAGGGGAGGCATTATTTTCCAGGTTGTCCCATTTCTAGTTAACTTTCAGGCTTCTCTGACCAAACTTATCTGGTTTTGCTCTCCCCATATCTGTCCTCTTCAAATTTCACCAGCTGTTGCTAGTTATTGGATGCTTAGCCACAGATTATATCTGCTGATCTTGTCTGGCCAGTGGGCATTAGGGATTCATCTCACATAAATGTTGCTGAAGGTTTGCTCTCGCTGATTGTTGACTGTGTTGTTGGACTCAGTAGCCTAAAAGCTAAATCAATTTCACAACAAAGACCAAGATTTATGTTCATTTGCGCTGCTCTATTTACGTGTGTGCCAAATGTTATGACCCTATAAAATGGTTTTCCTGGCCAACATCTGAATTTCTAGCTCCCTGTTTGCAGTAATGTAATGTCTTAAATTATAGATATGTTCTCAGGGTTACTGAAAATCTGGAGCTCATATATTCAATTCACTCGCAAAGTGATATCATTTAAGCTTTTGTTTCTTTTTAATTTTGATGAGTAAAAACATAACATTTGGTTTCTTAGAAAACATTGGAAGAAAATTATTTTCATTGCATGAATATTTAATTCTTGATGTCTTGTCTAGAAAATCATAAGGTAACTCTGGTCAGGGTATGAAAGACCGTTACACAACACGCTGGTTGTTTGTGCACTGATGTGTCAAGATGGAAGACACTGACACACCAACTGTGTTTCCGTTAAACATAAAAGTTTGTAATAAATTTGCTCAGTGGAAACAAGGCAACTTCCAAAATATTCACGTTTGTTAGGTAAAAAGTTTTTACGCCGGGATGACGGGGTTTTTGGGCTGCACCAAAGTAGAGTTAATGGAATGCATGATGTTATGCAGAAAATGCTGAAATATTGATATGATTACATCCGCCGCTGACATGATTTTTAATGACTTATCATATGAACAAACTTATTCAAATGTGATTTCAATTTTATTTTTTATTTTATGGAAACACTGCAATTGCATAATTGTGTTTTTTCAACATTAGCGGGATATCAACAGAAAGGAAACAGCTACAAGTGTATTAATGCATGCATATAATGAAAGAACATGAAGTATTCTCTGATTGGTCTCACATGCTATAGTGATTTCCTAATAAATTGAATTCTGGGTTTTCATTATCCATAAGCAGTCATTGTCAAAATTAACAAAAATAACAACTTGAACTACAGTTTATCCCTTTTAGATTTCAACTATTTATTGAGGTTCTCCTTTATTGTGGGTCTTGTTAAGATCTAGTGGCATATGGAGATTCTGCGGGACGTTTCTGCACTTGTTCCGTTTGCAGAGGAAAGCAGGAAAATGAGTGCTGATGACACAGAGCAGTAACAATCCTTCAATCCTAACTGGTTCTAGACAGACTGTTTCGGCAGCAGATTTTTTAACAGGATAACTATTTTACTTCAACCCAGTTTGAGAGAAAATTGCCAATTTGCATTTTACTCCTGCAATATTTAGAGCTGCTCTGTAAAATGTATGTGCTCTTGCGACTTCTCCCCCTGAAGCTTTGTCTGTCTTTTTTTTCCCTCTGACTGTAGGAGGAGGCATTTGAAGGAGAGTGTGTACGGCGACAAGCTGCAGCAGTACAACACAGGAGGAGGTAGACACACAATCTATATTTTATTAGTGTAAAAATAATTAAAAACTCCTGGATTCTTTTCATAAAAAAGTTTATTTGTGAACTTTCTTTACAGAAGTGACTCTGAGGCCAGACATGTTTAGCGGTCCCACCCCCACTGTGACTTTTCCCACCCTGTCTGAGGGTCGCAGTTCACCAGGGGTCAAGATCTACATTGACCCCTTTACCTATGAAGACCCCAACGAGGCGGTGCGGGAATTTGCCAAAGAAATCGACCCTTCTTGTGTCAAAATAGAGGAAGTCATCGGATCAGGTAGAGATTTTCATAGGTTTAGTCCTTTTGAACTGTTGCTTAATTCATTTTTTCTCTAAGCTTTTGTTTTTTTTTAAAAGAAAATTAAAATTAAACTCTCATCTCATTTTTTTTATGTTTAGAATAAGATGTAAAGAAAATGTTTACTTTGGTTTAATTGTGATTCCAACTCTCAAACCAGATAAAACAACGGTGCCACATTTCAGTGTCGATGAGAAATATCTGGAATCATGCAATGCCAATTTGTCATTTTGCTTTATTATTTTTTCCTTTGAAGTCAGCATGTTTTATTCATGCTGAAAGCTTTCACAGGAATAAATTAAAACTGTCTTCTTGCATTTTCTTGTGAGCTCTGTAGAAATGCTGTGTGATGTTTGGCAAAGGAAGAACGATGGTCACGAAAGTTCAGCAGAAGTTATTGTTTTGATGCTGTAATCTCTGGATTTAATGGAGGAAATTGCAAAATGTGTCAAACAACATCTTGGTGAGAGACCTTCATCAGCCAAACATATTCTGATGATTAGAAATAATCAATCGGCTTTGTAGACATTCATCACACAGGGCGTTGATTTGAATGTTTACCTGTTTCTGTAGAAACTGACTGCGCTGGTTTTGTTGTGCATTATTTTTGATGTCTTAATTGGATCAGTCACTTAACATCATACTGGAATTTGATTTTTAATTTTGTATAAACACCCATTAAATGTAATATTTTTAAAAGAAGCTCTTAGAGCATTTTTTTATTATATAACTTTTAACATATTTGAGCAACACAATAATTTTGAACGATTTGACTCAAACAAAAAGAATCAGATTGCTGAAAGAAATTAATGAATCTTTTTGTTTCACCATAATATTTTGCTATAAGCTTAAAAACAATTATATTTCCATAAATATTTCTTCAATTAAGTGTGATTTGAAGGAATGATTAGCGCCAGTTTCATGGATAACTTTATTTTTAAAGGAGGGTATTATGAATTTTTATATGATTTATTACACAATAAAATACCATCAGATGTCATGAAAATGCTGTATATATTAAAAACCACCTAATAGAAATTTGACTTCCTATCTGATGCCTTGAAACTGGCCTCTGTCTCTTTAAGAACCTCTCACTATTTCTGCCCACATAAATGCTTCTACCTGCCGTCCATTGCTGCCGTTTACAGCCGTTCCTTGAGTTCAGCAGATGCATAGTTCCTCCAGGTGTTTGCTCATTTCTGCTGCCGCTAGTCTAGTGGAGCTGTGTGGTAAGGCAGAACTTTGGGTAAACAGGTAGACCATAATATGTCTGAGCGTTAAGGCACCCATGAATGGCTGCCATGGGAGTCAAAGCACCGCGCTCAGTATGTTTTTGATGAGGGAATTACATTCTTACATTTTGCATTATTGCATTATAACTCTCCATGAAAAGTACATTCCATCCATCCATCCATCCATCCATCCATCCATCCATCCATCCATCCATCCATCCATCCATCCATCCATCCACACATACACACACACACACACACACACACACACTCTTGTCCCTTTGTGGGGTCGGGAGGTGCTGGTGCCTCTCCAGCTGACGTTCTGGGCGAGAGGCGGGGTCACCCTGGGCAGGTCGCCAGTCTGTCGCAGGAAAAGTACATTCAATTTCTTTAATTATTTCAGTTGTGTATAAGCTGCAGATATTGCTCCAGCCCTCGTCGAAGTCTAAATGTTTCTCTTCTAACAAGATTGATTTAGTTTTCATCTTTTTTCTAGATTTTAAAGATGAGTCCAACCTCTGTAGTGCTTTACCAGTCCTTCTCATTGAGAGTTCATGGGCATGTGGTATTTCGTATAATTGAATCTTATTTAGTGATTTAAATAGTTCAAAGATCAGCATTATAAAGAACCATGTGACGGGGATTGTGAACGTGTGAGGGTCGCCATGTGAATGCTGATACCTCTCTGCTATAATCTGCAACTCGTTTAGATGCCATTACCTTTCATTTTATGGGATAATATTTTTCTTTTACTGCAACTCGGACCAGGTTGAGAAATGTTTTTCCTTCAGATGGTCTGCTCCTGATAACTCATAACTTATTTAACACAGGACCAAAAACCAATCACACCCAAAGAGCCCACTGAGCCCTGGGTGTTAAAGGTCATGAACCAGGTCCAGACCCTCAACACTGCAAGTATGTGCTTTGGCCTTTGGTCTGTTGAACCACTTTGAGGGGCTTTTAGTAATCCCTCCATTTGGTGCTTTATTATTCTCAGGGAAGGGTTTCTCATTCCAGCCAGAAGTGATGGAGAAGGGATGAAAATGACAGGGAGGGAGGGGGAAGCACAGGGACGGGTGAAATGAGATGTGGTCAGACTTTGAGTCCGTCAGCAGCTCCATAACTCACTTTTCACATTGTTTCACTCTTGTTTTCCTCCTCTGTACTCCTTTGATACTTTATCCGATCTTCAACGCTTTCTGTGATTTAGACCCTCTGGAGTTTTAGTTTGTTTTTGTTCAGACAAATCCTGAACAATGAACCATGGAGGGAAAAGCAGAATAACAGATTGGGAAGTGAAGATAAAAGAAGAAGAGAGAGCCCTACGGAGATAATAAAAATATCCCACCTGACTCCCTTATTCCCTTCCTTTGAGATAACGCTCTCCTTCCATTACTATCACTCAGCCTGTAGGAAATGTCCTTCACAAAAACCACTTTGCTTGACTGGAGAAATGTCGTGAAACGCATTATGTTTATAATATGACAGACTGAGACATCTCATCTAACAGTCCTTTACTAACAGAGTGTTGATTGAACCTAGATTTATGGAGCATCCTCTCTCATTCCCATCCCATCTTCTTTCCATTCTTCCTTCTGTGCTTGTTCTGGTTTACAGCACTGACACAAGATAGTTTTTAATGAGCGATGATATGTGGAGCACAGATCAGTGTGAGACTCAACGGCACGGCCCTGTCATCCAATTCCCATCTCTCATCTATTATTCACGCAACAATTTTTCATCTGTGCAGCAACGGCTTTTATTTTGAAGTTAATTCAATCCTCATGTACCCCATCATCATGTCTGTGCGTTTATTTTGACAAAAGATGTCTGTGCCTTTGCAGAATGAAAGTAGTCTGGTTGCTGAGGTTGGAGCTAGTTTTTAGTTACATGTAGCAGACCAGGTAAGTTTATCAGGTGATGGATTATAAAAGTTAGAATTAGTTCAGCTTCTTGTGAGGGATTGCTCCTTGACACTAATTTGATCAGTTTTTGAATGAGGTTCAATTTTCATTGTTTGTTTGATGCTTTTGGAAAATTCAGATTATTATTATTTTTCTCCCAGGTTGTATTTGGAACAGAGCTTGTGCTAAACTTTTTTTTGCGACGTTATTTTGACTATTGGGGTTAAAAGCATCCTGCTATAATGTATTTTTACCCATCGATATTTAAAATAACAATGACATTCAGTGGTATTTAAGTTTTTTAAATTAATTTTAACCAATATTCAACCCAAACAAGCTAAACAGGGAATCAATATTGTGCGATTTCACACCAAGCAGATGAATTTATGTAATTTTTTCTCAACAGTCACAAAAACCACTGACTTTCCTCCCTGTAACTACATATAAACAATGAAAATAAACAATTGTACTTAAAGTTTGAACGATTATATAGCCAGAATGCACAATCTTGGGTTCAGGGACAGACTTGTATCTAAGATTTGCTTACACTGCGATGAATAAGTATTCCCTCTTTAAAGCTTTCTTTTACTTTGCTTTTATTCAAACAATTCAAAGTTTCAATTAAGTTTATTTGTTTCAGCAACAAGAGAATACATCATAAAACAAAACAAAAAAGTCACAGATTGTGAAGCCAGTAACAAATTTTGCATTTTGTCATCAAATTCATCAATACACATCAAAATATTGGTCAGTGTTCTAGTTATGGGAGTAACTAAGTAGGTGGGATTTTAGTCCACATTTAAAGGAACTCAGTGTTTCGGCTGTTTTGCAGTTTTCTGGAAGATTGTTCCAGATTTGAGGTGCATAGAAGCTGAACACTGCTTCTCCATGTTTGGTTCTGGGGATCCAAAGACTCGAACTCAAACCTGAGCATTTCAGAACAAACTAAGTTTTCAAATTATGATATCATGTACAAAGAAACAAACAGAAACTGTTAGGGAAGTAACACAATTACAGTTTGGAATGCACTTCAGTTTAAAGTTTATATACAAATCCTAATTTGACCCCCAGGAGAAGGGCATTGCCTTTAATTTGAGTCTTTGGAGATTTTCATTGTTATCATGTTTTGTTCATTCGTGGGAGTCTTATTTAACTAGCTGCAATTTGTCCTGGTAAGAGTCTCTAACTCCTACACATTGAACCTTTAACTATTATCTTTTTGAAACTTACAAATAAAAAGCTCAGTAATAACAGAGATCCCCACTCAGTCAACGAATATAGCAAGATGTTCACAAAAGATTGAAACCTATGGACCCCGTGATTCAGCGCGCTCTCTTGATCCATTAAGCTTTGTTTAATCAAGAGATTACGAGATGTGTCATGCAAAGCTATGTGTCTAAGCAGTAATAATAGCACAATCCTTTTTATCTTGTTCACACGTCGAAAACACAACCTTTCCTCACCCCAGAGAGCAGCAATAAATGGGATTCGTTTGTTTGTTGCACTTTTAAGCCACACACACACAAAACATTGCCCTTCAGTCTCTGCTTGCTCTGCTGGAACTGCTTGGATTCCATCAGAATGAAGGGAGTGTGAAGCATCAGAGCGTTACCACAATTAAAACACACCAACTCAGCTGCTGTAAAAACAGTAGGAATGTAATTATTCTTCTCCATGCTCATTTGTAGTTGATAATGAGTTACAAACTGAAAATTTTGCTAATGATGAATTCTGTGCAGCTTTCTGGAATCTCATGTAGAATTTGTTCTTTACCTTTTTGTGTTTTGCCGTCAAATCTTTTGCTCTACTGTCGTTTTTTGTCATTTTTAAGGTGAGTTTGGGGAGGTGTACAAAGGTCGCTTGAAACCTCTTGGGAAAAAAGAAATCCCCGTAGCGATCAAGACTCTTAAGGTGGGGTACTCTGAGCGTCAGAGGAGAGACTTTTTGGCCGAGGCGTCGATCATGGGCCAGTTCGACCAGCCGAACATCATCAGACTGGAGGGCGTGGTCACGAAGAGCAGACCGACGATGATCATCACAGAGTTCATGGAGAACGGCGCACTGGACTCATTCCTGAGGGTAAGAATCATTCTGCCAGCAGATCACTGTTTACAGGGGTCCTCTGGTTATCAACTCAGTACTTTTATTCTAGGTCAGATTTATGTAGGGTTGAAACGATTAATCTGATTAATCGTGATTAATCAATTATAGAAATCGTCGTCAACTAATTTGTTAACTAAAACAAAAGTGCCAATTGCTTAAAAATTCAACATGTTCAGAGCAGTAATTAAACCAAAACTATACAAACACAATATGTTGCATTTAAGATAAAAACAACCTTTGTCCATAGACTCCAGCCAAAACTCCTCCAGTCACCTCACCTGACTCAAATTTGCTAAAAGAATGCTGTTATTGCATTTTAAGCAAAAAATGTTTCAGTTTTATAAGGAACTGAATTATTTGTTTAACTGCATTTTTAATGTATTTCTGATATCGTGTAAAAAAGGCTTAAGTGGTAAAATGAAACATTTTCTTTATCTGATTAATTGTCAGAATAATCAGTTGATTAATCGATAACTGAAATGATTTAGTTGCAGCCCTAGTTTTACGTAGGCACATTGAATAAATAAATGTGCATAAATGTGGAGTATTTATGTACATGCTGTACTGTTAGGACAAACTGCCAGTGGAGGGGAGGATTGCGAGCTTCAAAAATGACACGTAAGAGGAGACAGAAACGGCCTCCTGTCCTTCCTTTTTTAGCTTTTGCTCTTTTCCTTCCTGTACTCTTCCCTCATCCTGCCAGCCTGTCCATGTCTTTGATCCCGGCCTCCTTTTGAGGTGCTGCTAAAAACAGAAAGAGAAAACTCTTTGATGCCCAGTTCTCACAGCGCGACCCCATTTGACTCAGAAACCATCAGATGACTCGCGCGCGCGCGCGCACACACACACAGACACACACACAGTGATCGCAGTGATCGATCCTGGCGGTGTTGCTGTCCTGGCGTGACCGTCCTGAAGGGACTGGACCTGTGGCGCCTGTGCGGCTTGTTTGTGTGCACCTAGAAGAAGGTTTTTCCCTGCGGAGGATTAGGCCAGGGGAGCATCAAAGGCACAGTTTGCTGCACAAAATGAATTAAAAGACACACACAGCAGACTGCAACTATGTCAGTCGGGGGCTTCGCTAAGGTTTAAAAGATACGGAGGAAAGAAACTGAGATGTGAAAAAGGGGGGGAAAAAAATAAAAAATCCAAAGTCCTTTTTAAAGTCGGCAAGTGCAGCATATCCTACAGTACAAACTGAATACTGTAAACATGTTTCACAAATTGACCGAGATTTATCTGTATTAATCGGTTAATGGAAGGATTATAAACATGGCTATGAATGTCTGTGAAGATGTCAGGCTGTCCCACGGGGGCTGCGTGCGCCATCAGCCCACTTCACCTAAAGGCAGATTGTTAGCAAATGTCCTCTTTAAAACGGAGGAATCATAAGCCAGTCTGAGGCATTTATCTGTGCACAGGAAAACAAACAAACAAACCAAAAAAAATGTGTTTGTTTTGATTGAAAACCCATTAATTCTGGGATATTATCACAGATTAATCCACTCTCCTAGAAAGGTTTAGTGCCGGGCTGGAATATGTTTATCACTTAAAAATAGGCTTATTATCTCCTCACTACTGCCACAAACTCAAACATGTCTGCATTTTAGATCAACACAAAGATTCTCGGTTTTGTTCTGGACTTTGACTATGCCTTTCCTGCACTGTTTATTTATCTATCATTCCATTATAACTGTGGCTTGCTGGTTTTCCTCCAGAATGACTGTAATTAGCTTTGTACATCTTCCCTCTGCAGTAAAGCATCTCCTCACCATGATGTTGCTTCCATTATGTCTCAGTATGGAGACGGTGTGCTAAGTTATTTTTATACATTGGGATTGCATATAGGCCAAATTTTGCCCCAAAGCACCTTCTTCAAACACAAGTTGCCGTTTCCTCTGCATGGCTCCTGGCAAACTTTAAGTGGAACTTCTTATAGCTTTCTTCCAACAATTACTTATTTTTTGCTGCTCTTTCATAAAGGATAAATTTACTGTGTGCACAATTAATAGCTGATCTGTCGACAGATTCTCCCACCTGAGCTCTGGTTCTTCTCTGACTATGTTTTGATCGATTAGATAAATTACCAATAAATTAAAGATTGGACTTGTGGTTTTTCATTCAATTAAATGTTTAAACATTTTTCTTAATTCTAAAGAGAAACTAAATAATTTGGCAAAAGCTACTAGGATTAAGAGCTACAAATATATTTGCAAACCTTTTATTCCTGAAGCGGTCAGACTTCTCAGTGGAGCTGCAGTGGTTTGATGTTTTATGGAGGGATAATCCATGCAGGTTTGCTTTTAGAAGCGTTTAGCTTACTTAACTTTCACTGCATATTATCTCACCTGCCAGACTTCTAATTTTACTGCACAGTTGCTGATGATGAAAACATAAAGTTACTGCAATATTTTGTTTCCAATTGCTCATTTTCTTTCAAACTGTGCTAGATTTATGTCAAGGATAACTTGCATCTTGTTAGCTAAGTAAAACGTTTTTGCTCAACAGCATCTTAATTCAAGATGGTTTGTGACTGAACAAGGATTTTGTGTAACAACATTTTACTGAAAGTTACTACAGATTATTAGTGCTATTGTAGATCAAAGTAGAAATTTGTGGTCAATTTCCACCAAAAAACAAGAAACAAATCTTGAATATTCTCTTATGAATGTATGTATTTTTTTCCCTAACTGTCCCGGGTCTTTCACGACGACTTTGCACCTGCAGGAAGTCTTTCTGATGTAAGAAAGGAGACCAGATGCACCACTTAAATGTTGGAAAGTATACAGGACTAATAAATTTACCAATTCAGTCTTAAATGACTGCTGCCATTTTTATTACAAATTTATGACTTCATAATCTCTGTAAATCTTACATTTTTTTTCATGCAATTTTCTGGCATTACAATGACGGAGAACAGTTTAATCTTATAAATTTATGCCTTATAAAAACATTATAGTAAAAATGATTTCATATTTACTATGAAATCAAAAAGAAAATGAAAATCATGGTAATTTTTAATTTATCAGGAATTATCCATCTGCAAAGCAAATCTGTGTCAGTTTTGAATTGCACTTGGGACCACACAGAATCCCTCAAGGGGCCTCAAATGGCCCCTGGACCACATTTTGGACACACCTGGTTAAAGGGTCGAGATATTAATTCAAGATGAGTGTCAGTGTATTCCAAAAAAAATTAAATTAGTGATTATTTTTCATTTATTTTATCAAGATTTATACTCTTCTTTGCTTTGAAAATGTATGTTATGTGCACTTTATAATACTGTTGTGTCTTGTCAACTTCAAAAGTTTAAATAAATGCTAAAGACCTGTTGAGAAATATTTTTGGAAAAAAAGAATCCAGTCATGTGCTTCTGTGTTTTAGCAAAACGACGGTCAGTTCCCGGTAATCCAGCTGGTCGGCATGCTGAGAGGCATCGCATCTGGAATGAGGTGCCGACACACACACACACTCACTCACACAAACACACACTAATCCATTTTATTACAAAGATAAACAGGAAACCTTCTCTGATCCTTCAGTGATTGATTTCCTTATGCAGAACGGCGCACACTTAAACTCCTCTACCTGCTGTAATGTAAGCCCAGGTATTTTACTAGCAGCGTTACAACTTGGCAGCTTGAGATCTCACATCCCAGCCTGCAGTAAAACACAGATAGCGTCTGAGTTTTACTGCAGGCTGTGAGCACGCAAACATACAGAAATATTAAATCTCATTCCGATTTTATCGGAGGCGGCTCACACACGAGCACGGAAACACACAAAGGCACAAACACACACTCTAAATTCCATTAGTGCACCAAAGCTTGCAACAGATAACACACGTTGAGTCAATAAATCCTGTTGATGTTGCAGGTACCTGGCGGAGATGAGCTATGTTCACCGGGACTTAGCAGCGCGAAACATTCTGGTGAACAGCAACCTGGTGTGTAAGGTATCCGACTTCGGCTTATCGCGTTATTTGGAGGAGGACACCTCTGACCCCACCTACACCAGCTCTCTGGTAAGGAGTAAAAAGCTTCTCTGTAATAATTTCTTGTGTATAATTTCCTTCAACAGATTGTATTTCAAACACAGGAATCCAGGATGTTGTTATATTACATCCTTTAATCGTAGATTTCTGTCAGCAATCTGAAAAGAGAAGCTTTTGTGTGACAAATACTTTGTTTTTATTAGAAAAGAAAAGATTGGAAAACGTATGTTTGTTCAAATTTTTTGAGTTTTGTGTGCTTTTTCTTTACTTCATTACTTCTAAAAAACAGGGAAAATGAATGTAATTAGCTCTTCTGATACAATCAATATGCAGTTTCTTTCATTTTTTTTACACTTCCATGTCTTGCACTATTCTGATGCCCTTCCTATGACCTTTTTCTATACTTTGTTCTGCCTAAGCTGAATTCCTAAGTATGACAAATTCCCTCAATGCAGCCTTTCTTTTTTCGCTGTCATCTTTTATCTCTGCCTTTTGTCTTCGTTTTTTTTTCTCGCTCTTTTTTCCCTCAGGGGGGTAAAATCCCAGTGCGGTGGACGGCTCCAGAGGCAATCGCCTACAGGAAATTCACTTCTGCTTCAGATGTGTGGAGTTACGGGATCGTCACCTGGGAGGTGATGTCGTACGGAGAGAGACCTTACTGGGACATGAGCAACCAAGATGTAAGTCACCACCTGGTTACCTGTCTGTCTGACTGTCTGCTGCTCTGATGTCTGCGGCTGTTTGGTGTTTTCGGAGGCTGCGCTTGTTTGTTTTTCCTTGCCGTCTCTCCCAGCAGGGAGTCGGCACGTCTGAGGAAAACATGCGGAAAATGAGGACATCAATTCATGTGTCACATGTGTTTTTCTTCCCTGAGCATTAGTCCAAAGGTATCAGGATTGTGCTTTCAAGCAGATGTTTACTGCAGGCGATACTTTATTGTAGTGACAGCTTTATTCCAATTACCTTCACAGTATGATCAATTTGCTGCAGCATTTCTTTACCTTTTTTTTTTTATTTGCATCGCATTGATTCTATTAAGTTCTCTGAGATTACATTGGTCCTGCTGTGATTTAGGCTAGAAATAATCACCAGGTTTATAAAAGAGGACATTCCCATTTCTCTGCTGTTTTTCTGTCGGCTATAATTTAGAAGAGAGAACTATTCCCCAGCTTTCCCTGAGTTCTCCATTTTGCTCTTGGAACCGAAAGAAAATGGAGTTCAGAACGAGAAGTTCTAAAAGATTGGATCACATACTTTTTCATTTTTGAGGGATTTTATTCTGAGGATATTATATCAAACTGAGATTATAGTTTGTTTTGGCTCTAAAGCCTACTTCAAAGTACCAAGGCTCTAAATCACATGTGTCAAACTCAAGGCCCGCGGGCCAAATGTGGCCCGCCATGTTATTTTACGCCCAGCATTTTATAGGCCGATGATTGACTTAAAATTGGTTTTGAGCACGAATTGATTACAAACTACATCTCCCACAATGCTTTCCGATTGTTACCAGCCAACATTGCGGCTTCTCGCCACTAGAGAGCAGCAGAGTCACCTCAAGCTGCTAATTGATTTTCCCAGCGAATGAAACTGAGACATCGACAAGCTAACATCAAAACGTCCAAGAAAAGAAAAATCGATTTACAAGTAAGATTGTGAATGAAGATGTGTGTGAGTTGGTGTCAGGGCGGCAGGTTGCGCTAGACGTTATCTTGACCGACAACATAAAAAAAAATCGGTCATGTACTATTTTTGTCCGTGAAATTACAATCATATTAACATCGGCTATTTAGTCGCATTTTATGCGGTTTAGTTAATATTCACTGTGAATCCAGATCCCATCACAAATTAAGCAGATAAATGCATCTACATTTTTCTCCGTAGTGACAAAAACCACCCCAATAACTTTTAATAAATTAAATTAAGCGACTTCACTTAAATTAGCATCACTTCACCCGCTGGGGTTTGAACGCACTTCCTCCTGGTTCCCATCTGCAGACAAATCTGCGCTAATTCATCCGTCAGTTGGATCTGTCTGATCCAAACAGATCAACTGAACTCTGTGAGTGTTTTACCCTACGTGGTCCAGTGTGCGCTTTACCAGGATTTATTTATTTATTTATTTATTTGCGTGGTTTCGCTTTTCCGAAACGTCTGCAGCTCCTCCAGAGCGCCGCTCTCCTGGGTAACGTGCACCAAGAAGGCTCCATTTGTTAAATCCACTGAATGAGTTACTCCCAGCGGTTTCTAAGTCTTCGCAGCGGCGGAGCTGCGTCTGCAGTGGTTGAGCAGCGGACCGCGCATGTTACAGTCTAATTAACTTTTGGATCATCATTTATTTCCTCAAGATAAACTGCCGGCTCCTCAAATGGATTAACACAACCAGGGGCGCAACTACATATTATTCAGGTGGTTACGAAAACATAAATGAACCATTTTTAATTTTGAAGTGTTGATTTTATTTTTGAACCTTTATTTATTGTAAAGTGTTGATTTTATTTTTGAACCCTTATTTATTGTAAAGTGTTGATTTTATTTTTGTATTGATTTTATTTTTGAACCCTTATTTATTTTGAAGTGTTGATTGTCTGAAAGACCTTACACACATGAATTGCCCCATACGGGGTTTGAACCAACGACCTCAGCATTACCGGCACGGTGCTCTAACCTGTTGAGCTAACTCACCTACCTTACAAACTGTTGAGTTTCCATGGATTTAAGAAGAACTTACATGATCTGCCCACAATGAAGATTTGATAAAAGTGCTTATATTCTAATGTTTTTCAAAACAACTTACATAATATTTTATTTTACAGAGATTTTGTGTTTTGAAGTGTTGACATTATTTTTGAACCATTTTTAATTTTCAAGTGTTGATTGTATTTCAGAGATTTTTTATTTTTATTTTAATGTGTTAATTTTATTTTTGAAAAATCTTTTATTTGTAACGATTGATTTTATTTTATAGCCATTTAGCCAAGTCTCTGTCATTAGCATTTGTCTCTGCTAATGACATTTTCTATACATTTTTTGATCCCAGGCTTAGTTTATGGACTGTAATGTGAAATTAAGCACAATTATAAGTCTGACAGTTTGTTCACCAAGTTACTGTGCTCTCTGAGAGGATCTGTGGTTTAAGTATTTGACTTTGTTCCATGCCCATTGTTGACCCCCCCCCCCCCCCCGAGTCTCTAACAAAATTTAGATTGGATTATCTACCAGCAACACCACAAACAACATGAGTTCCTGTAGAGTAGTGGTTATCACCTTTGCTTTACATGCAAAAGGTATCTGGTTCGAAACCAGACAGAAACAGTTTTTGCATGTTCTATTCATCACAGGTGTTTACTAAAGGTCAACAAGGGCTCTGTGGTGTCGTGGTCTGTACTCTGAATCCAGGCATCTGAGTGCAAGCCTCAGTTGAAATTTTCATGCGTTGCATCTCACATCATCAACTTTGGAACCTCAAACTGAAACAAACAGAGAAGTTCAGTTCCTGTAGTGTAGTGGTTATCACCTTTGCTTTACACGCAAAAGGTCTCTGGTTCGAAACCAGACAGAAACAGTTTTAGTATGTTCTATTCATCACAGGTGTTTACAAAAGGTCAACAAGGGTTCTGTGGTGTCGTGGTCTGTACTCTGAATCCAGGCATCTGAGTGCAAGCCTCAGTTGAAATTTTCATGCGTTGCATCTCACATCATCAACTTTGGAACCTCAAACTGAAACAAGCAGAGAAGTTCAGTTCCTGTAGTGTAGTGGTTATCACCTTTGCTTTACACGCAAAAGGTCTCTGGTTCGAAACCAGACAGAAACAGTTTTAGTATGTTCTATTCATCACAGGTGTTTACAAAAGGTCAACAAGGGTTCTGTGGTGTCATGGTCTGTACTCTGAATCCAGGCATCTGAGTGCAAGCCTCAGTTGAAATTTTCATGCGTTGCATCTCACATCATCAACTTTGGAACCTCAAACTGAAACAAGCAGAGAAGTTCAGTTCCTGTAGTGTAGTGGTTATCACCTTTGCTTTACATGCAAAGGGTATCTGGTTCGAAACCAGACAGAAACAGTTTTAGTATGTTCTATTCATCACAGGTGTTTACAAAAGGTCAACAAGGGTTCTGTGGTGTCATGGTCTGTACTCTGAATCCAGGCATCTGAGTGCAAGCCTCAGTTGAAATTTTCATGCGTTGCATGTCACATCATCAACTTTGGAACCTCAAACTGAAACAAGCAGAGAAGTTCAGTTCCTGTAGTGTAGTGGTTATCACCTTTGCTTTACACGCAAAAGGTCTCTGGTTCGAAACCAGACAGAAACAGTTTTAGTATGTTCTATTCATCACAGGTGTTTACAAAAGGTCAACAAGGGTTCTGTGGTGTCATGGTCTGTACTCTGAATCCAGGCATCTGAGTGCAAGCCTCAGTTGAAATTTTCATGCGTTGCATCTCACATCATCAACTTTGGAACCTCAAACTGAAACAAGCAGAGCAGTTCAGTTCCT
Organism: Poecilia mexicana; assembly: GCF_051168715.1. Classification (NCBI taxonomy): domain Eukaryota; kingdom Metazoa; phylum Chordata; class Actinopteri; order Cyprinodontiformes; family Poeciliidae; genus Poecilia; species Poecilia mexicana. The sequence goes on along the minus strand of NW_028263373.1, from coordinate 5,499,868 downwards.
GTAGTGTAGTGGTTATCACCTTTGCTTTACATGCAAAAGGTATCTGGTTCGAAACCAGACAGAAACAGTTTTTGCATGTTCTATTCATCACAGGTGTTTACTAAAGGTCAACAAGGGTTCTGTGGTGTCGTGGTCTGTACTCTGAATCCAGGCATCTGAGTGCAAGCCTCAGTTGAAATTTTCATGCGTTGCATCTCACATCATCAACTTTGGAACCTCAAACTGAAACAAGCAGAGAAGTTCAGTTCCTGTAGTGTAGTGGTTATCATGTTTGCTTTACACGCAATGGGTCTCTGGTTCGAAACCAGACAGAAGAGGATTTTGTAGGTTTTGCATCTCTTGGGGTGCAGTGAGACAACAAGAGCCTTCCTCTTTCGTGATGGTTCATTTGCCAATCGACTTCAATGTAGGCATTTTTGAAATCGAAGCTACTTTACTTCAATTACCAATTGGCAGTTCTATGGTGTAATGCACATGTTTCAAACTCAAGGCCCTCTGGCCACATGTGGCCCCCCCAACATTTTATAGGCCGATGATTGACTTAAAATTGGTTTTGAGCACGGATTGATTACAAACTACATCTCCCACAATGCTTTCCGATTGTTACCAGCCAACATTGCGGCTTCTCGCCACTAGAGAGCAGCAGAGTCACCTCAAGCTGCTAATTGATTTTCCCAGCGAATGAAACTGAGACATCGACAAGCTAACATCAAAACGTCCAAGAATAGAAAAATCGATTTACAAGTAAGATTGTGAATGAAGATGTGTGTGAGTTGGTGTCAGGGCGGCAGGTTGCGCTAGACGTTATCTTGACCGACAACATAAAACAAAATCGGTCATGTACTATTTTTGTCCGTGAAATTACAATCATATTAACATCGGCTATTTAGTCGCATTTTATGCGGTTTAGTTAATATTCACTGTGAATCCAGATCCCATCACAAATTAAGCAGATAAAGGCATCTACATTTTTCTCCGTAGTGACAAAAACCACCCCAATAACTTTTAATAAATTAAATTAAGCGACTTCACTTAAATTAGCATCACTTCACCCGCTGGGGTTTGAACGCACTTCCTCCTGGTTCCCATCTGCAGACAAATCTGCGCTAATTCATCCGTCAGTTGGATCTGTCTGATCCAAACAGATCAACTGAACTCTGTGAGTGTTTTACCCTACGTGGTCCAGTGTGCGCTTTACCAGGATTTATTTATTTATTTATTTATTTGCGTGGTTTCGCTTTTCCGAAACGTCTGCAGCTCCTCCAGAGCGCCGCTCTCCTGGGTAACGTGCACCAAGAAGGCTCCATTTGTTAAATCCACTGAATGAGTTACTCCCAGCGGTTTCTAAGTCTTCGCAGCGGCGGAGCTGCGTCTGCAGTGGTTGAGCAGCGGACCGCGCATGTTACAGTCTAATTAACTTTTGGATCATCATTTATTTCCTCAAGATAAACTGCCGGCTCCTCAAATGGATTAACACAACCAGGGGCGCAACTACATATTATTCAGGTGGTTACGAAAACATAAATGAACCATTTTTAATTTTGAAGTGTTGATTTTATTTTTGAACCTTTATTTATTGTAAAGTGTTGATTTTATTTTTGAACCCTTATTTATTGTAAAGTGTTGATTTTATTTTTGTATTGATTTTATTTTTGAACCCTTATTTATTTTGAAGTGTTGATTGTCTGAAAGACCTTACACACATGAATTGCCCCATACGGGGTTTGAACCAACGACCTCAGCATTACCGGCACGGTGCTCTAACCTGTTGAGCTAACTCACCTACCTTACAAACTGTTGAGTTTCCATGGATTTAAGAAGAACTTACATGATCTGCCCACAATGAAGATTTGATAAAAGTGCTTATATTCTAATGTTTTTCAAAACAACTTACATAATATTTTATTTTACAGAGATTTTGTGTTTTGAAGTGTTGACATTATTTTTGAACCATTTTTAATTTTCAAGTGTTGATTGTATTTCAGAGATTTTTTATTTTTATTTTAATGTGTTAATTTTATTTTTGAAAAATCTTTTATTTGTAACGATTGATTTTATTTTATAGCCATTTAGCCAAGTCTCTGTCATTAGCATTTGTCTCTGCTAATGACATTTTCTATACATTTTTTGATCCCAGGCTTAGTTTATGGACTGTAATGTGAAATTAAGCACAATTATAAGTCTGACAGTTTGTTCACCAAGTTACTGTGCTCTCTGAGAGGATCTGTGGTTTAAGTATTTGACTTTGTTCCATGCCCATTGTTGACCCCCCCCCCCCCCGATTCTCTAACAAAATTTGGATTGGATTATCTACCAGCAACACCACTAACAACATGAGTTCCTATAGAGTAGTGGTTATCACCTTTGCTTTACATGCAAAAGGTATCTGGTTCGAAACCAGACAGAAACAGTTTTTGCATGTTCTATTCATCACAGGTGTTTACTAAAGGTCAACAAGGGTTCTGTGGTGTCGTGGTCTGTACTCTGAATCCAGGCATCTGAGTGCAAGCCTCAGTTGAAATTTTCATGCGTTGCATGTCACATCATCAACTTTGGAACCTCAAACTGAAACAAGCAGAGAAGTTCAGTTCCTGTAGTGTAGTGGTTATCACCTTTGCTTTACACGCAAAAGGTCTCTGGTTCGAAACCAGACAGAAACAGTTTTAGTATGTTCTATTCATCACAGGTGTTTACAAAAGGTCAACAAGGGTTCTGTGGTGTCATGGTCTGTACTCTGAATCCAGGCATCTGAGTGCAAGCCTCAGTTGAAATTTTCATGCGTTGCATCTCACATCATCAACTTTGGAACCTCAAACTGAAACAAGCAGAGCAGTTCAGTTCCTGTAGTGTAGTGGTTATCACCTTTGCTTTACATGCAAAAGGTATCTGGTTCGAAACCAGACAGAAACAGTTTTTGCATGTTCTATTCATCACAGGTGTTTACTAAAGGTCAACAAGGGTTCTGTGGTGTCGTGGTCTGTACTCTGAATCCAGGCATCTGAGTGCAAGCCTCAGTTGAAATTTTCATGCGTTGCATCTCACATCATCAACTTTGGAACCTCAAACTGAAACAAGCAGAGAAGTTCAGTTCCTGTAGTGTAGTGGTTATCATGTTTGCTTTACACGCAATGGGTCTCTGGTTCGAAACCAGACAGAAGAGGATTTTGTAGGTTTTGCATCTCTTGGGGTGCAGTGAGACAACAAGAGCCTTCCTCTTTCGTGATGGTTCATTTGCCAATCGACTTCAATGTAGGCATTTTTGAAATCGAAGCTACTTTACTTCAATTACCAATTGGCAGTTCTATGGTGTAATGCACATGTTTCAAACTCAAGGCCCTCTGGCCACATGTGGCCCCCCCAACATTTTATAGGCCGATGATTGACTTAAAATTGGTTTTGAGCACGGATTGATTACAAACTACATCTCCCACAATGCTTTCCGATTGTTACCAGCCAACATTGCGGCTTCTCGCCACTAGAGAGCAGCAGAGTCACCTCAAGCTGCTAATTGATTTTCCCAGCGAATGAAACTGAGACATCGACAAGCTAACATCAAAACGTCCAAGAATAGAAAAATCGATTTACAAGTAAGATTGTGAATGAAGATGTGTGTGAGTTGGTGTCAGGGCGGCAGGTTGCGCTAGACGTTATCTTGACCGACAACATAAAACAAAATCGGTCATGTACTATTTTTGTCCGTGAAATTACAATCATATTAACATCGGCTATTTAGTCGCATTTTATGCGGTTTAGTTAATATTCACTGTGAATCCAGATCCCATCACAAATTAAGCAGATAAAGGCATCTACATTTTTCTCCGTAGTGACAAAAACCACCCCAATAACTTTTAATAAATTAAATTAAGCGACTTCACTTAAATTAGCATCACTTCACCCGCTGGGGTTTGAACGCACTTCCTCCTGGTTCCCATCTGCAGACAAATCTGCGCTAATTCATCCGTCAGTTGGATCTGTCTGATCCAAACAGATCAACTGAACTCTGTGAGTGTTTTACCCTACGTGGTCCAGTGTGCGCTTTACCAGGATTTATTTATTTATTTATTTATTTGCGTGGTTTCGCTTTTCCGAAACGTCTGCAGCTCCTCCAGAGCGCCGCTCTCCTGGGTAACGTGCACCAAGAAGGCTCCATTTGTTAAATCCACTGAATGAGTTACTCCCAGCGGTTTCTAAGTCTTCGCAGCGGCGGAGCTGCGTCTGCAGTGGTTGAGCAGCGGACCGCGCATGTTACAGTCTAATTAACTTTTGGATCATCATTTATTTCCTCAAGATAAACTGCCGGCTCCTCAAATGGATTAACACAACCAGGGGCGCAACTACATATTATTCAGGTGGTTACGAAAACATAAATGAACCATTTTTAATTTTGAAGTGTTGATTTTATTTTTGAACCTTTATTTATTGTAAAGTGTTGATTTTATTTTTGAACCCTTATTTATTGTAAAGTGTTGATTTTATTTTTGAACCCTTATTTATTGTAAAGTGTTGATTTTATTTTTGTATTGATTTTATTTTTGAACCCTTATTTATTTTGAAGTGTTGATTGTCTGAAAGACCTGACACACATGAATTGCCCCATACGGGGTTTGAACCAACGACCTCAGCATTACCGGCACGGTGCTCTAACCTGTTGAGCTAACTCACCTACCTTACAAACTGTTGAGTTTCCATGGATTTAAGAAGAACTTACATGATCTGCCCACAATGAAGATTTGATAAAAGTGCTTATATTCTAATGTTTTTCAAAACAACTTACATAATATTTTATTTTACAGAGATTTTGTGTTTTGAAGTGTTGACATTATTTTTGAACCATTTTTAATTTTCAAGTGTTGATTGTATTTCAGAGATTTTTTATTTTTATTTTAATGTGTTAATTTTATTTTTGAAAAATCTTTTATTTGTAACGATTGATTTTATTTTATAGCCATTTAGCCAAGTCTCTGACATTAGCATTTGTCTCTGCTAATGACATTTTCTATACATTTTTTGATCCCAGGCTTAGTTTATGGACTGTAATGTGAAATTAAGCACAATTATAAGTCTGACAGTTTGTTCACCAAGTTACTGTGCTCTCTGAGAGGATCTGTGGTTTAAGTATTTGACTTTGTTCCATGCCCATTGTTGACCCCCCCCCCCCCCCCCCCGAGTCTCTAACAAAATTTGGATTGGATTATCTACCAGCAACACCACAAACAACATGAGTTCCTGTAGAGTAGTGGTTATCACCTTTGCTTTACATGCAAAAGGTATCTGGTTCGAAACCAGACAGAAACAGTTTTTGCATGTTCTATTCATCACAGGTGTTTACTAAAGGTCAACAAGGGTTCTGTGGTGTCGTGGTCTGTACTCTGAATCCAGGCATCTGAGTGCAAGCCTCAGTTGAAATTTTCATGCGTTGCATCTCACATCATCAACTTTGGAACCTCAAACTGAAACAAAGCAGAGAAGTTCAGTTCCTGTAGTGTAGTGGTTATCACCTTTGCTTTACACGCAATGGGTCTCTGGTTTGAAACCAGACAGAAGTGGATTTTGTAGGTTTTGCATCTCTTGGGGTGCAGTGAGACAAGAGCCTTCCTCTTTCGTGATGGTTCATTTGCCAATCGACTTCAATGTAGGCATTTTTGAAATCGAAGCTACTTTACTTCAATTACCAATTGGCAGTTCTATGGCGTAATGCACCTGTGTCAAACTCAAGGTCCGCGGCCCACATGTGGGCCCCCAGCATTTTATAGGCCGATGGTTGACTTAAAATACGTTTTGAGCACAACTTGACTACAAACTACATTTCAACCAAAGGTTTGTAATGCGCTTCCTAACCAGACGCTCCAAAGCGTCCGGTCCATAATCTTCAACACGCTGTCAGCTCCCGGTCAGAAAGACGCATTTAGTTCAGAGACCATGAGATGATATTCAGAAAGGATTTTTTTAATTATTTGATTTCAGTTGCCTCTGAGACTAAATCTTTGCATAAAGTCTATAATGTCTGCCCATGTGACTTGTTTTTATTATTTGCTTGCTTACCTTAAACACTGATTTAAATATTGTAATTTTTAAACTGAGCAGTAATTTTACATCCAAGGAATCTCAAATATAATATTTAAAACTTCAATACATAAAATCAGTTATTTAACAATATGTGGTTGGTGTTGTTTTTATTTTTAACATTGTATTTTTATACATTTATGCTAGGGGTGCCCAAGTCTAGTTTTCCAGAGCTACCATCTGCAGCTTTAGATGGCTCCTTCTCTAACACACCTGGACCATTGACTCATTATAAGCCTCTACAGAGCTGAATGAGGGAAGTCAACCTTTAGTCTGGGGTATTTTAGCAGGGATGCCCTCCTGATTTGTACCGTCAATGTGGCCCGTTGAGGGGGGCCAATATGCTGAAGTGGCCCTCGGTGAAATTGAGTTTAACACCCCTGCTCTAAATCCCAAATCTGGCTTCATGAAATTTTATGCAGTTTGTAAAAGTTTGACACACAGAAGCCAAAGATGTAGAATCATATTCAGTAAATTAGAATATGTTCTGATGAGGTTTGTCAGATTAAAATGACCTCTTTTTAAAAACAACAACAATCCTTAAGCAGGTTTTAGACATACTTTACATTTCTGTATTGAACGTTTTAGCGGTTTGATTTAATGTTCTAATCTTGAAGGTTGTTTTGATCGACTGTAAGTGGAAAATAATTATAATCAACAGAAAGAAAGGCCTAAATCATCTGTGTGTGTAAATAATGTATTTAGAATGTGTTTCACTCAGTTAATTACTCGGGTAAATCAAGTTTTAAGTTTCATTGAAATGTATTAAATATGTCTGTATATTTACTGGTAGTGGGATGTGATTAAAATTAGTCTAATAAACAAGAGTCTTTCAATTGAATAATCACAATTTATCCTACTTTATCAAATATTTGACGCAAGTAAAGATCCAGATGCAGTAACATTCAGAACGTGTTAATGCAGCTGCATTAACTGTAGGTCCTGTTGCACTTTGTACTCTTTAATTCTCTGTATTCTCTTCATACTTCTTTCATTTAGTTCTGCATTCAGAAATGTTCAAGTTCTCTCTTTGTCACTCTTCACGGTCGCTGCATTTTAATGGAAATGTGATTTTTATGTCCTCTATAGTAAATGTATTTTCTTAACGCCTCACCCTCCACTCTGAATGCTGAATAATGAACTAAAAGGCAATATTGTAAATTGAGAAAAACTTTCTTTATTAAAAGCATGTTGGCATAGCAACAGTGACACATTGTTTGCCCCTCTCACCTCATCTGGATGCCGATGTTCTCTGGCGTTAACGGTTTTTAATTCAAACGCATTTTGGCTGAATAAATAAATAAATATGCAGGAATTTATGCAGTCACATCAGATGCAAACTTAGTAGGAAGGGTTGAGGGGTTATGCTTTATTTTTGTTGTAATTAATTAATCAGAATAAATGTGTTCAATCCTAACATGTAACTTTTTATTCAGCCAATTAGTATTTAATTACTGCAGACTCAGTGATGCTTCAGCAACTGGCCGCCTCATGGTTTATTCCTGGGAAACGTGTCCAAAGCATTTTGAACCAAACATTTAGCCATGTTTCATCTCAGCTGATACTTTTCAAACCACCACTCCCAATCAGTTGAAGTTTTCTGTCTATAATAGTGTGCAAAAGCTTCAACTCCCTGTAGTTTGTTTGTATTTTGCTTGTAAACAATCTTGTTGTGAAATTACAGAGATCAGCAAGATAATATATCTGGAACTTTTTCCCGTTTTGTAATGTAACAAACTTCAAAAAAAAGTTTTGTGGATTTATTTCTTGTGTTAGAGAAACACAAAGTAGCTCATCTTTATGAATTTTAAGGATTTTAAAAGATGAGTTTTGGCCCTCTTTTTATTTACAGATAAACTCTTTCCATGAAAGAGTTTATCTGTAGCATCGTCTTCTAACATTTCAACAGCAGGACGAAATTTTTGTAAAAGATTCTTAAATAAAGTCAACTTCCTGTGATTCCTCCGTCTCTCCTCCGGATCTTAACTCCTCCCTGCCTTTTCCGTTCTCCTCCCGTCGCGCCTCCTCCGCTCTTCCCGGAGCCGCAGCTTCTCTAGAGCCGTAATGAGAGAAATTCAGTGTAATGACAGAGACGGATTCATAATGGAACAGTCTGCGTATAATGATGGGGAAGAGTGTGTGTTTCCAGTACAGCTAACGAGGGTCTGCGGGGGCATTAACTATGCATGGAGCTGACACCCTGAGCTCACACTTATCACACATTCAGACTCGCTTTCAGCCGAACCACACACACACACACACAGGCCGACATGTGTAAAGGAACATGCACACACACACATGATTTCAAAGAACACAGAGGAGTGAAATTGTCAGCAGGGCCACTGCAGGTGCAGTGTTCGACATGAATTAATCATGAAAGAGACCTGTGATGTTTTACTACACTTGCTTCTATTTTGATTGGCCTGGAGTGAATTTATGCATTACAAAGCCTAAGAAGTGTGTCAGGGTCAACTGGAGTTCACCTTGGAAGCAGTCAAACCCCCAGCAAGACGACTGTACAGGTGCCACCTTTTTATAGCTCACAGACACATGCATGCGTACTTGTTACATTTAATCTGCAGAAAGTCAGGAAAATAAAACGGCACTCATGTTTCCGTCTTGCGATTTTATGGCTAAATGGTTGCAGAAGAGTGAGCACCAGATTTGAAAGTGGGCCGATGTTGGAAGTGGTTAGACTTTGGCTGCAGGTGAGACCAAAGCAGCTAAACGGTTTACAAGGTCAATCAAATCACAGGAGTCTCTGAGAAGTTTGCTGTGGAAACAAGCTGACAAGCAAAAGTCTAAAAAGTGGCAGAGGTCATGAACTGAGGTAGACGGGGAACAAGGCAACAGACTGGAGCATTTTGGCAGGACGACAGGAAGGAAAAACGACACGATGAAAAGGCGACATATACAAATTAACAGTAGAATCAGGGAGAAACATGAAAAATGGTTGGAATAGGTGAAAACAGCCTGCAGCTGGCAGGAATGTCAAAACAACAGCACAAAAATCATAAAAATATACATATTTTTATTTTGCAGTGATGCAGGCATTGCTCTGGTGAAGAAAGAGTTGATTTATCGATATGAGTCTCATCTGTAAAATATGGACCAGAAGGAAAACGGTAGCAGAACGTAGCTCTGTTTAAACAGGCTGGACACTTACAAATGTTTTATGATCAATTATTAAATAAATCACACTCATTAATACTTTTGGTCAACATTTAAATTACAATCATTCATCTCAATTACTCACAGTTTGGAAACAATAAGTAATTTTGGAAACACTTCATTTATTTGCCATTTTTTTACAAGACGGCCTATTTTGACAGTTCAATAGCAGAATGTATGTAGTTTGTATATCTTCTTAGCTTTCTGTGTGCTTTAGGTTTTTTATTTTTGTTGTTAATTTTGATGAAACACAATTTTTTTATGAATTTCTCATGGTAGTTTGTTGGTAGTTCATAGCATCTGTTATTTCATCTTAAAGTTATATCAATATGAATGATAAAACTTTGATTATTCTCAAGTATTCTGATTAGATGTTCTACATCCTTTCACAAGTTTACAGTTCACTAAATCTTCAGGTGGTGTTTGGCTCTAAAAGCGATCCGTACCCTTATAATTTAACATTTTATTAATCGAACTTTAAAGAAAATGCTGTTTTTCTGGAGGCAACATTTTCCAATTGATGTAGAAAAGCATCAGGGTTCTAAATAGACAAGACAGATGGTAATAAATGGGGTGTGAGAAAACTGCCAGAAATGTTATCTGACATCTGTACAGTAATTAACTCATAAACTGGTGGATTTTAAGCCATTAGAATATATTTGAGTAGATTTGACAAGCATTGCATCCATAACTTTAATTGTTTTTGTGAATCATTTAAATCATGTCATGTTCCTGACGTACACTGATTTCAGATGGTAATTTATACTTTGATGTTTTTAATGTTTACAGATAAATATCAGGATAAAATTTGTGACCGCCCAGATGAAAATTATGAACTGTTTGCTAATTTTTACACAAGGCTAACTCAAATATTGTTCTTCTGACCAGCACATCCAGCCCAGTTTTGCCCTTAAGCCACCATGATGGGATGCCTCATTCAGGACTGCAACATTTCTGCTGTTTTCATTTCTCCACTTATATCTTAAACTGAGCAACATGACTTTGAATTGTTTATAGTCGGTGAACGTCTGTGCAGGAATAATCAATTCCTCCAGTTATTTAACTGCCTCCATTCACTTGTTGCACAAAACCCAAGTTGTAAAGTTTGTCTCTTTGTTATTTTGCCCTCTGAAATTATTACGCCCCCTTAAATACTGAATTTTGTTTTGGGGCTTGCTGCATGTGGGTGTTTATTCAGTAGTGCAGATGAAGAGAAGTGCTAAATGAAATCTTGTTATATGACTTTAACAGGAAGCAGTTTTTCTCTCCTCTTGAGCTTTCATGACGGCACCATGCGGCTTGTCTCTTTGATCCTCAGAATGACTCTGTGCTGCTGAGTATGTAGGATGAAACATTTAGGCTTTTTTTAAGTTCAGATATTATATAAATGTAGATTTGTAGCAAAGCTGAGAGGAGGGAGGGACTGAGTGAAGTAGGCATTTCTCCAGTCTCTATCTTTGGAAGTTTGATTTTGCTGAAATAGAGCCATTGCATTTAACATATATTTCTCTCTTTTCAGATTTTAGCATAGGAAGAATGGTGGTCCATGTCCTGTGGTGCCATTTTTTTCATAGTTTTATTCATTACCACCTGGAAAGTAGCAGATGCGTAGAAAATAATAAAAAGGAACAGCTACTTTATCACTGCAGCAGATTTTCATATCAGAACCACCACAACTGTTATTCAGTTACTTATTACAGCAATAAACATTCACTGAATATTTTAATATATTGAAACAAACCAATGTTGGAATTTATTTGTGTTTTGACAAAGATATTATCTTTCTTCCGTCATTATCTGACTTCTTTATTTCTGTTACTGTGAAAATCCAGAGTATCCTCATATCAGGTCGTAATGTGTTGTATATCATTGTTTTTTGTAAAAAGATTGTGGATAATGAGTTTGACAACATTGTCTACATCAAAATTGACAGCAGAAGAATTTACTTTGACTATATCACCAAATTAACCAACAAAATGTCACAAGATTACGATGTAGTTGGTCTGGCAGATAAATGACGGAGAATTATCATTAATAGTGAAAAGCTGAAATTTACCTGAGACCACCACTAAAAATACTTAATAGGTCAAACAGCATATATGCCTTAATGTGTATTAATACAAATATGGGAACCAATTTGACACAGCAGCTAGCATCCTCAGTCTTCTTTAATTCCTCTATTGGGGTTTACAGCCAATCAGCAGCAAGGAAAATGAATGGCTCTTCTGGGTTTGCTGCTTTGCAAATACCAGCTCTAAAATATGAGGAATTTTTTATCTTCCCAGGCTGCATTTATATTTTAACCCATAAATAGACACATTTTCTGTTATCTCCACAGAAAAATACCCAATTATTGTTGATGTCAATTTATTTATAAAGCACTTTTTAAGGATCAAGAACACAACATTCATTCTTCAAAAGATGAAACTCTGTGACTTCACTTTTGGACAGATTTACTTTTTGCTCCAGTGTAAATCCGCCTGCTTCTCCGTTCTTCTGCGTTCCAGGTAATAAACGCCATAGAGCAGGACTTCAGACTGCCAGCTCCCATGGACTGCCCGGTGGTGCTGCACCAGCTGATGCTGGATTGCTGGCAGAAAGACAGAAATGCAAGGCCAAAGTTCTCTGACATTGTCAGCATGTTGGACAAAATGATCCGCAACCCTGCGTCTCTCAAAGCCGGCACCAGCAACATGGCTCCTGGGTGAACAGAGATATTAACTCATTTCCATACCCAAACATTCTCTGTTTGTGATACAGTTGAGATTGTAATCATCCCTGTGGTTCCTTGTTTCTGCTCCCTGCAGTCCTTCCCATCATCCTTTGTTAGACCGGGGAGCTCCGGACCTGAGCAGGGTGAGCTCGGTGGAGGACTGGCTGGCTGCTCTGAAGATGACCCAGTATAGAGACTCCTTCATCGGATCGGGGTTCACATCTTTGCCCCTGGTCACACAAATCACAGCTGAGTATGTCTGACCTAACTGCTTTCACTTCTCACCTGTCGTTCTCATTGCATGCGCCTTTAAATTGTATAACTATGTTAAATAGTTGCAACACGCATCGCGTTGCAACTTTCCAGCTGCTGATGTCTAAACGCAATAAGCGACATCAATGTCAGACTTTCCTCTGGTGCGCTTATACTGCACTGATGCCCTCTGAACCTGAAGTATTCTGAATACAGAGAGGAAATTTACCCAAAGGGACTAATTAAATATATGCTAAAATGTGAAGAAGGCACCGTGCAGGTATATGAACCGGTGAACTCTGATTCACATTTCATGCAGAATGAACAACTTCCTCAGAGAAGAAACGGACGGCGACCCGCCTGAACTCACATTTCTTGGGTTTTTAATTTGTTCTCTTTGCATCATAAATTCAGCACTTCATGTATATTTAATTAGATTTTAAAACGGCTCCTCATGTTACAGTTTTATAGGTAATATAACGCAATGGGTATATGGGACAATCTACATGGGATGTGTGGCCATGCATTCACTTTTGGCTTTTTTAGTATATTAAACTTGATATTTGAGCACATTCTGATCCAAGACATTATTTAAAAACCACTCTGAAGTCATGAATAATATACATATTATTAATATACAATCACATCTTATAGGATCCTGATACAAAAATAGTCATTTTATGTGCATTTCTTTTGTAAAGTAAATTGTGTGAAGGGTTTGAGCTGCACAAAATGATCAAATCTTGCAATGGCAATAATATTAGTAAATATTAGGGGTGGACCGATACGAAAATTTGGACCAATATTGAAATTTGATCAAAATAATGTTGCTGTTATGGCTGAAGTGTGCACATTTTCCCTTGATAAATCATTTGAGAGCAAATCAAAACAAAATCCTGTTTTGAAGTGGAGTTAAAAGAAAAACTACCTTACAAAACTAAACAAACAAAACATGAAACTAATCATTGATCACACCACACCAATACTGATTCAATACTTATGCTGACTTAGTATTGATCTTATCAGTATTTTGGATCAATCCACCCATATTGTGTCGTCCAAACCATCCTTTGCAGTCTGAACAGAACAAACAGAATAAAAAAACAAATTCTACCCAAAAGCTGCTGTGTTAATTCATCTGAAACCTGATCATTGTTTATGTATTTTATTCCTTAAAATTCCAGTTGTTTCGGTGTTTCTACTATATTTTTATATTTATTCAGTCTTACATATTTGTTACTATTTTTTCAATTATTTGACTTATTTTTAAGAGTTGCTATTTCTTTGCACTTCTCTCTGCTTTCTTTCGTGCACGGTGACAGTAAAAGGAATTCTGATTCTGATAATACGACGATAATATATTTGTGGTATACTTTGCAGCTCTTTGTAGGATTGTCCAGTCCAGGTTTGATTAGTTTAAGTGTTTACTTTTGCAAAGCCTGCCATCAGTGTGCTGGCGTTTTCCCCTCCAGCACCAGCAGGGATCATGATAAATGACCACAGATCCTGGTAAGATAGATTTGTTTCTTTGTTTTCACAGGGATCTGGAGAGGATTGGAGTGTCTCTTGCAGGACACCAGAGGAAAATCCTGACCAGCGTTCAGTCGATGAGGCACCACACTGATGACCAGTCCCCCACTGAATCTGTGTAGCCATGGGTGAAGAAACACTTTGATATATTTGAGTCTGTGAGCGAACAGACTTCTTTCTCACAAGTTTACTTATTCTGAAGATCTGTTATTTTCCTTCACAATCATTAAAAACCCATTTTAAAGACTCCATTAATGATCTTGCAATCAGTGGAGATGTTTCTTACGGTATTTAGCCTCTGACGTTGGAATCCCACCCCTCTGGAAATTTTCTGTACAGGTTTTATTTGTTGACCAGACTGAAGACAGCGAAGAGCAACACTGTGGAGAAAGAAAACGACTGTCTGATCTGAAGGTTATCTCCTGAAAGGAAAGAAGAAAAACCCCAAATTCTGCTTGCAGGATAACTTTGACTTCAGCCCCTTCGCTCCACAAGCCATTTTCATCAAACTCAATTGTTTAAGGAAGACAGGGTGTGTTTTTTTTTATTTGAGGATGAATCAAACTAAGAAACTGCACTGTAAGAAGAAACTAGCTGAGGAGATGTTTGTGTGAATGGACAAACTGGACCAAAAGCCTGTCAGAAAATGTTTCTGGATGCAGGAGCGACAGCAGGCCTTCTTGTTTCCAGCATGTTGTGTTGTGAGTATTTATTTCATTGTGTCTGTGAAAACTACAACCATTTGAATCTGGACTGTTTAAATGGGACCTTTTTGAATCGATCTTCACATTGAAGAGTTAGTAAATATCGTTATTTGGGAATTTCTTCCCTCGTTGTTCATTTACTTAAGCCTTTGCAACGTTACTGGAGTATTTGTGATCTTTTGGTGATTTACTTTCCATTTTATTCGTCACTATAGTGTAAACTCTAAAGTGCTGTTGACTGGAGACAACAAACACTTCCCAGTGCTCAGAGAGATGGCCCACATAAAATACATAATTCACACTTTTAATGGATGTTTTTGGGTCGCATCAATGTCCCGAGAGGGAAAGTAAATATGACGGTACGGCTGGATAACAACATGCATAAAGGCACATGTCAATGTATTGTGCAAAGTTTGACCTGAACATATGATATACCTGCATTAAACACAAAGTAATCTGATATTTTATTTAAATTTTAATGCTTGTGGCTAACAGCTAATGAGCTACAATATCATTCAAAACCTACATAAACTGACTTTCAGTGCAGAAATGCTGTCCTGATGAAATGTGGTGAATGTAGCAGGAAGATGTGATTTTCATACGATATTTATGATTTTATATAAATTTCATGGCCAAACCATTTGATTTCTGAATGAAAAATCTTTTTTCTTTTTTTTTTTTTTTTTTTACTTACTTACTTACAGAATATTTACATCTTCAGAGAAACTGAATACTGGATTTACAGTTATTGGTCATAATTATTAAAATTAACTGGAAATGTATCACTCCATGAAATGAATAGTTAATACATGATACATGATCTATCACTTTTTGAATTAAGGCATTGACCTGCATCGATTTGTTTATAATATTCTAATTCATTGTTATGCGCCTGCATAAGCTCAGGCATTGATTTCCCACCTACAAAGTAAATCAATTACCTGCTATATGCTGAGGTGTGGAGGAAGAAAGCAGCTTAGAGGACTGAGGGTGTGAAGTGAGACAATAAGAGCCGTCCACAATATCTCAGAGGAGGTATTGTGTTCCCATGTTCGTGTGTTTTGGCTGCAGATCCTAAATCTGAAAGCCAGTCAAGTGTTAATGCAGTGCATGAACCAACCAGAAATCCGGCGTTCATCTTCTGTCCATGACAAATCTCAGCTCTGTCTAAAGTGTGTGGCTGGAATCCAGATGGAAATCTTCCTCCTGCAGCAGGCAGTCTGGCTACACTTCCTGCATCCTTTTTTTTCCATTTAAAGGCTGTTGGACACGTCTTTGTTATCAGAGTTTGTTCAACACTGACGCCTCTGATTAAAACTGTTGGAGTAGTTTGTAGATCAAATAGGGTCAAGCGACCTATTTGTGTTCTCATCTGCGGACAGCAACCTTTTTAACACGCACAGAATTGATTTGCTACAGTGAAGATAATGCAGCCGGTACATGTGCTGATTGTTTGTCCCGTTTCAGTCGTTAATGAGATGTTTGATTCTCTTGTGAACGAGGCCTGATCTTATTGTGGAGAAGAAGTGCTTTTATCTCAGCACGGAGCGGATTACCAGCTGTGAAACAACTGCAGTCTCCAACCCAAACCTCCGGCATCTCAAGGATTACCCTTCAGTTGCTCTGATTGGGTGTTAGGATTTTACTCGTCATCGGCTGCGAGCCCCGATTCACAGCGACAGGAAGTGGCTCTGTTTGCTCTCACCAGCACAAACTCTGCCTGTGTTTGTCTCTCAGCACGGCTCCCTGTTGCTTCGGCCTCTTTGTTTCTGAACATTGTGACTTTGGAATGTCAGAACCTCCAAAAATGTTCAGTTTCCACTTTTTTCCCCCCCCCCTCACTCATACTCTGTCCTCACGGCGCAACCGCAATTGCGTTTGTTGCCTGGCAACAGCAGCTTATTGAACATTTTATCAGGAAGTATTGAGATCAACTGGGAGCACGTCAGCGGTTCAGAGGAATAATTTGTTGTAAATAGATGCCTGTGGAAAAACAGGCTCAGCAGTAGCTAGGGGGTTTAATAAAGAATGAGACAAGTAGTGTGGCTAAAAGCTCAAACTGAATGCTGCCTAAAAATGTCACGCACAAGAAAAGAAAGCTGTGAAAACGGGCATCATAAAACACGTGTTTCCAGGCACTTTAAACCACTTATGTTACTTTTATCTCCTTTTAGATGTGTGCTTTACAGGAAATCTGACTGGTTAGCATGTCAGAGTGAACTAAAGATGACAGGAATATAAGTTCATGTGTTAAGTTTGACTGTGACGACTTGATGCCCTCCACAAGTTACAAATGAATAAAGTAAAGAGAAATTCAGATTTTTATTGCAGCAGCTAAAAATTTCACCCTGAGAAATGTTAGAAAATCCAACCTTTATTTTAAGAATAGTTATTAAGTTGGAAAAAGTCTGGCATTTAGATTAAAGTTACTGTCATACCTAACAATTTATTCAACATAATTTAAATGTAAATCAATCGTTTTCATTGATCTCTGAGTTTAGAAACATTTTATTAGTGATACAAGATTTCCTGTCAGTCACTTCATCACGACGTCATCCGAGTAGAGCAGGCATAAATAAATCAGAAAACAACAAAACATCCACAGTCAGAGTAATAATCAAAAAGTTTAAAGCAGGAAGAGCTAAACTGGGGTATTTTATTCAGAGATAGATCATTTACTGCAGTCTTGTTCCTGAGTCGTTCTTAAAAGATAAATCCATAAACACTGATGTCAGTGAAAATAAGAGATTAGTTTAAATGTTTGTATGTAAACAAGACCTAAAGCACGCAGAGCTGAAACACTCTGTAATTATAACTGGATGTCTGGGTTCCTGCTGTGTCTACTGCAGGCTGAAATACACGTTTGAGAAATTTTTCAATATTTCCACTAAAAGGAAATATTGTGAGGTTATTTTTGTCCTATTTTAATAGGAATGTGCTGTAAATCATTTGATAGTGTCGAATTTTCTCATAGAGCAATGAAGAAATTACAAGAACAGCCCAGTTTATGCATCAAAATGCATGGAGTGTTTATTATCAGGGACTAATAAGAAAATACCTAAAATCCCAGCATGCATTGAGCTGGATGACAGCTGCAAAGACAAGTCAACACAATCTTTGAAGTTTGTAATTATAACTTTACATTTGTCATACAAATTCATTTTCTTTGTCTTGGACTGTTGAGAACTGGATCATTAAGTCTGAGTTTAGTTTTTCTTTTGCCCTCTTAACCTTCTATACATACTGCTGTATTCTTAAGCAGTAAATAAATTCACCATCAGAGCTCAATGTTTAAAATTTGGACTTTTGTTTGGATTCATCCTCCAAACCTCAGTCAGTCTGTGTTAAAGCAAAGGGAACTGGAGCTGCATTTGCACCTTCAGGCAGGTTGTTGGTGTGACGAATCAGAAATAGAGCTTTCTAAATGCTAGCATTTTATAAGTATAGTAAAGTGATACAGTCACTTTGACTGGTTTAGGCTTTTTACTGTAGACAGAAATGACCTAAATTGATTCAGAAACATCTTAAAGTGTCCAACCAGTGACGGCCGACTTCACACTGTTTACAACCCATTCCTGCTTCAGACAGACAGAAGGAAAAGCATCTACTGGTATCCATAAAACTCAATGGAATAATAGACGTGTTGAACATTATAGGAGAAAATAAGGAATTAAATGTGAATATGTTTAGAAATGCAAATGAACTTCCTTCTGTTCATCCATCCATTTTTCAAAGACTTAAGTCCTAAACTGACTCAAGTGATTCTGAAAAGACATTTTGGAAGACTATGATTTTTTTTGTAATATTTGGTTGTTTTTATTTCTTTTGTTTTTTATTTTGTTTTGTGTGATGTGGTTTTTACCCTTATAGGCCCATGGGAGCGCCTGTTTCTCTTTGAGAAGAGTAGAAACAGTAACGACTTACCAAAACTCCTTAAAACATGATGGATTTTTGCATTTTCTTTAAAAGAACCAAACAGGGGGCACAAGATGGGCTAGACATGTTGACAAAGTTGCAGCTCATGAAAGAGTCTCAAACCTTCTACTAAAAACCACAGAATATCTAAACAGTTTGTCAAAACTTCGTTTGAAGTCATCATCTTGTTAAGAAAGATTTATTATTCATAATTCTGCTCACTTCTTTGCTAATTAGATAAGTTGAACTTTCCTCCTGATAGAATCAAAAGACGGTTGTTTCATCCCGTCACTTGGCAAGTTTTTTTTTTTATTGTAAACCGATTTCCGAACACTTTCAAGCACCAACTTCCCAGATGGCTCCTTGTGAAAAACCATCTGCTGCATCACTTTAGTTCAGTATTACAAAGCTGTATGTTTGACTCAACTGCTGCTGCTGCATGACACACTTTGCATATGAGATCAGCTGGAGGAGAATATTAAAGACAAAACACACGAGCGACGTTCTGGGACGGTGAACTCGGTAGCCGGTACTTTGTGGACGCTACTCTCGCTAAACGTAGAGTTTGCATGATGAACTACTTCTGAGTATAATAGTGGAGTAATAAATGCTTTGCATAGTGACTGCTTTGCGTATGCGCAGGCAATTGGATGCTTTAATTTCCCAGCAGTGCTCCCTGCCTCTGCTGTTTCATTGCTGTGCTCTGTGGCGTGTTACTGCCACCTGGAATAACGCTGAAGCATTGGCAGGAATGTAAATCACACCACTCATGTGTGTTTGTGTTTGTAGGGGGAGAAAAAATGAGAAATGTCTCATAAAAATGTGCAGAGACGTGAATTTAGAGCACATCTATTGTTTTAAGATGAAAGCAAAAGATGAGATCCTCTGCTTGTGATATAGGATGTAATTATGTAACAGCTCTGCGGCTACGGAGCTTTTGCTGAGCTTGCTACTCTGTAAGAATGGGCAGGAACTAAGCAGTTACTGTGGATATCTTTTGCAGGACCTCAACTCCTTTCCTTTGTAAAATGTCAACATTTTATGCAACTGCAATTCATCCTTGTATGCTGGGATTACTGTCAGCGGAGACCGCGAGGAAAGATGTTTCTCACTTCCTGTCTGAATGGCAGCAGCAGACAAAAAGCCCTCCCTGTGTGATTCAGATGGCCTGACAGCTAAACCTGACATTTGCTGCAGATATTTTAGATAAAACCCCAAAAGGAACAACAGTTCAAATCCGAAAATAAAAAAAGCTACAAAACAACAACAGTCTGCTCTAAATACTTATGGATGGATTTAACTTTTTATTTGAAGTGTTTAGCTTATTAGACTGTTCTGGCTGCTGTTTTAGCTACTCAACTGAGACTAGAACCGAAAGAAGGTTAGATATAATGTGAGGAAAAAGGGAATAGAAGAGACAAGGATGAGGAGAGACTGAAAAAGGTGGGAGGGAAGGAGAAGAGAGCGGCAAAGCCCAGTTGTTTGAATAAAAATGAGGCTGGGCGTGGAGAGATTACTCTTTCTTTTTTGTCTTTCCGTCTGTGCGTTCCCATCCACCTTCTCCTCCTAATGCCAACAGTTTACTCTGCTTCCAGTCCACATCCCCACAGCCTGCTTTGAACAGTTTGAAGGAAAGGAAGTCGTTCTATTTTAGATGGAATCTTCTAAAAAGAAAAAAAAAACATTTTGAACTCGTATCTCCTGAGCTACACTGGCACATATCCTTTTTTTTTGTTTGTTTTATCAGAAACCCCTGCAGTATTTCAGTTTTGTTTTTGATTTTAAGTGTTTAAAACTCTCAACCTGCTTTTCCTCCTGGTGCATTTCCTGTCTAGATTCATCAGAGTAAACTTACTCATGCACAGCACAAACAAAAATGTTAATTTTACAGATTTTAAGACTTTATCCTCACCAAAAGAAAGCATTTTTTTTCTCAGAGTTTTGACCATAGGGTGTTTTTTAACAGTTTTAAAAAAGAAAATTAAATTTGATTTATACATCTCTCAATAAGGCGAGTAATTCCTATTTTGTCCTCTTGAGTTTTTCACACGTTATTTTACTGTTTTCTTTTGCTTAAAACAAATGAAAATGTCAGCATGCCTATTCATCCAATAAATATAAAATATTCTTTATAACTAATTAGTACTTCATGGCACAATCTCAATATGATAAAAATAATAACATCTAAGTTTTAGTACAGCTTCACAAAGACACAAGCACGACTGTAGAGCATTAATCACTAAAATATTCTAAAACTGCAAAAAGCTATAATAATAAATATAGGTATGAACTATGTTTTCTAAACTGTGAACACAATAGTTCATTTTACAAAATATTGAATTACTTTGCTGTTTAAGTTTTAAAATGTTTTGTAAATTTAAGTTCAATTCAAACTGTCTTATACACATCTCTGTTTTCTATTTCTAATTTTCTCATGCTGATGTATTTTTGTTCTCCTTGCTTGCCATACTTCTTATGTCTGTAAAGTAAAATTTCTCTTAAAAAAAAAGAAAAAATGGTTAATTGTATTTTGCCTTTCTATGTTTGCCTACAGTTGCTGTTCCTCTTGTTGGCGGCTCGTCTGTTGAGCGTCCCACTCTGCTGTAATATAACTCTGTAATATAAGGGGAGTTTGCACACACGTGCATTTTGTGTGGCTGTAACATGACGTGTGGGTGTGCTGTTGTTCGGTGTACAGTAACATGTTTGTACATTGTGTGTTTGTAGCTGTGGACTTTTTGACTCTTACATTTACAATGAACTGATTGTCAATAAAGAGGACAAACTGAACTGTTTTGAGTTTTCTAACACGCAGAGGATGAGATTAAGGTAAGAAGAAAGGTTTCCAGATGTTAGTAACTTCATTCACTTTTGAATTAATCTTAACTGCATTCATTATTCAGAAAAGCACGATGCTTTTTGCATTAATTTTTCAGAAAATAGACACAGTCACCCTGATGTCAGCTTCTGATTCATCTGCATCCTGTAGTAAATCTTTTAAGTTACTTTTTAGTTGCTTCAGATGACAACAGATTTTTAGTTTTTTGATGGTATTTGAAATGCATTTATCTTGTAGCAACCATTGCTTTCAATAATTAGTCTTTTTCTGATTATTTTTGACAAAATACTTTCAGCTCAGTCAGATTGGATGGATGTCAGAGCATTATTTTCCAAGTGTTACCAAATATTTCTTCTGTGGGATTGAAAGGCATCTAAACAATTATGCGGCTAACACCCTTCATCACAGTTGGGTTGGTGTCATTCACCCTTTTCTTGTCCAACTTGTTACTGTCAAGCATTTTTGTTTTAGTTTCACCTCCGTTACCCTGTGTGCATTTGAAAACTCTATTATGGCATTTCATATTTTGCTTTGGGAACGGCGTCTTCCTCTCTCCGTGGCATTTCTGCGACAGCAGATTAGAGCCATTAGAGATGGAAAAAGTTGAGTACCGTAAATTTCCACCAAAAACGTCAGAAATGTTGATTAAAAATGTTCTAGAAAAAAAGAAGACATTTCTGAGTTTAAATTTCTGTCATACATTTCACCCTATGATCGCATGATGATGACGAAACTCAGAATTAGTTTGGACTTTTGGAGCTCAGGTATTTCTATGCTTTTCTAGAACATTTCTTTAATCTCAAAATGTCTGAGTTTTTTTGGCCACTACGTTTTATTCTATCTAGAATGATTTTAATAAACCATCATACACTTCATCCTGTGTAATTGGATGAATCATTTCACTGTGGATAATGACACTATAACATTCAGTCAGCATGATTATAAGGTGTTTTTGCCTTTGTTCTGCAGTTGATGCACATTTTACACCAAAATCTTCATCTTTGAAACGTGGGACCCGTCTACTTCCTGAACAGGACGCTGGATGGACATTCCCACATTATACTTACAGTGACGGTGCGGCTCTAATTCATGTTGTGAATCATTTGGGTTTTCTAAAATTGTTGACAGCCATGTCAGACTAATATGTGTGTATGTAAATTTTGAACTTTGAAGAAAGTCGTCAAGCATATTTCAGTTTGATAACATTGAATTATTTTCACCTTAATTCCCTCGCCTCTGCTTTTCTGCCATTGCATTTAGATTAGTGGGTTTTCCTCAATGAGAAAGAAAATGAGCCTGAAATTACTTCTGTGGTTTGTGTGAGAACAAAAGGACACTGAAGGAAAAAAAAAGAGAACGTCACATCTGGATATCTTTACATGAGGACCCAGATAACGCTCCTCATTCAGTGTTCAGTATTCCTCACCACACGCAGCATTAAACCTTAGATTTCACCTTATCTGGTGTACATTATATTTCTCCGTAGACTAGAGATGACAGCTGCGTTCTGGAAAGTAATGAGAAAGGTAATAAAACTTCTTAATCACTTCCTCTTTTACACAGTAGAGTAAATTAATCATTTATGGGAGGGAGAGCAAGTTTAAAAAAAAGGTTTTGACTTTAATTCTGCCGTTACAAATGTCAGTTTGTGAAAATGATTTTTAATGGATCAGGTCAGAGAATAAGAGGCATTTAATAATATCACTGAGCTAAAAATAATAATAATCGCACAAACTTAAAAAAAAAAAAAGCCCACAGGGTGAAGGATATGAATCACATTTAAAACCTAAATTTGCCAATAAAAGAAACCAATTACCTGCCAGCCTGTGGAGTCTGCTGCAATGCAATATTCAGAGCAGTGAGAGCTTCATCAGTTCACATGAAACTGATTAACAGCACAGGAACTACTGCAAATTGCTAATGGCTGCCATGAATACACACGAGGAGTTTAACTGACATAAACCTATTAACTGCAGCTAAGTGATAGAAAATGGAATTTGATTAATGTGGTTTGTGAGCGACTAGATTGTCCGTGACATGAGCTTACCTTCAAATTAAAGCTAATTTCCAATCGACTGTTAAACCCAGACCACAAACATCAACCAAAACGCATCTGGGAATTTAGTTTTTGCAAACTTGCCAAAGATCCTCCTCACTTCAAAAGAGAAAAGTTCTTCACTCCAGCAATCAACTTGTCACATTAACGGTTACAGTTCATCCCAGCAGAGCTCTGAAGGTATTAACTCTTTGCTCAGCAGGACTCTGAAGAAAGTTTCCTGTGATGTCCAGTTTACTGCTGACCACACAGAGTTCTGCCAGTCGCTTAATCAATAATCCAAGACACGAGGGAAGCCGCTACCAGCATTGCTGACCAATCATCTTCAAAACATCACGGTAGGCTCCAGAGATCAGTGTAAGTACTGTATATGACAAAGAGGTGTGGCTGCAAGCTCTCCTGGCCCTTCAAGGCTTAAATCAGAATAAAATGAATAAAAAACAGAGTACTGACAAAACCTGCAGGAGGAAATTGGGTAAAGCTTGCATAGATCCGCCTGCTGGAATATTCTGGAGTGTTTTACCCCCTCCAGTGGGTTTTAGCTCACAGGCAGCTTACACAGCAGAACTGAAGCTTTCTTTGGCTCCATCATACACCCAAAAACAGGAATGATGGGCTAGAAGGAGGAACAATGCAGAAGCCCTTCACAGTTTACCAAGAATGAGGTAATTAAATGTAAATATCTGCAAAGAGAGATGATTTGCATCATTTCCTCGTGTGCATTGTTGGACTAGCTAGATAAATGGAGAGAAGCTTTTAAAAAAAAAAAACTCATTTGTTTCTTGTTAATCTCTTTCGAAATGTCTCCAGTTCAGCCTCCGCTTTGCATTGTTGTGCAACTTTGCTTTCACCATGTGTAAACTTTAAAGATATTCCAACAGGAGACTCACACCGTAAAAAATGAGATTAGACCGAGCGGCTTCCTGCAAACACCGAGGGCATCCTCTGAAAGCAGCACGGGCGCTGATCCCTCCAGAAGAATCACCGGCTAAATTTAGTCCTCAGAGGCTTCAGGGCAGAAAATAAACAATGGGAGGCAGAAAACGTGACGGGGGAGAGGAAGGTACAGGAGAAGGTTAAATATGGGGGGACAGATGGAAGTTAATGGGAAAATAGAAAAAAAGATGCATGAGAAGTGGCATTATTATCTTGTTTTTTGCTTTGTGTGACTTAAACATTGAGAAAATTAGTTTAATTTACACAACATTAATTTGGATTATGCTGAGCATTAAAGTTTCCTTTGATTCTTTTTTTTATCAAAGTTATTAAGCTTTGAGCAAGTGGAGCCAGTTCAGGTTTCAATGCTGTAAAATGTTGGTCAAAAATGATTTTGGTCGACTGAATTTCTCCAACATGAATATTCGCCTTTCTAGCAAAGAGCTCCTGAGTTGTTCCTCATGAACTCTTGTAAATCAGCCGACCGGTGCTTTAACTATGCTGCTGCGACATGATGAGATCAAGAGTGATTTAAGCAACATGTCACTGCCTAGTTTTAAACTTCAAATGGGCAGGAAAACCATAAAAATCCTTTTTTAAGGAAGGTGTTTTTTCCTGCTGTGGCCAAATGCCCGTTTGAACTTAAATTTACAGCTCTGTTGTTTTTCCCTCTTCCCTCTTTTAAATGTTTTTGTTTTTTGTGTGCTTTCTCCACTGAGGATTTCTGTTTGCACATTAAAGGTCCACACAATTAAAATGGCACTAAAAGAGTGATTAGATAATCTTCGTTAGCTGGAGAGCAAAAGGGTTGAAGGCGCTTTAAAAGACTGTACAGCTGACTTGATTGTACAGAAAAAAACTTCTATCAAGGATCTGTAAATGTGACTAACACGTCGCGTCACTGGAAATCAAAATGAGGGAGTGCAATAATTAAAGGTCAAACTCTTTGCCTCAGTGGGATAATTTACAGCACTAAAGGTTCGAGTTCAGCAAGGTTAGACTATTATATTACCTTAAAGTTACATATAACAGCACTCGGCAAAATGTATAGTTCTTAATGTAATTAAACTGCAAGATGTAAATTTTTATCTTAAAAATTGTATATTTAGTATTTTAGAATAAAAATGGTTTTTGCAAATACTTAAGAATGTTTGATTCTTGCTGTGAACTGATGCTTGATGGAAGAAATCAAATAAAAAGTGAAAAGCTGAAATTGGTCCAGAATGTGAATAAAAGGTTTCTGACAGCAGAAACAGAAATCTAACAGTTTTTCAAGAGGTTTTCTTCACAACGCACACATAAACATTAGTGTTTTTTACGCAACACAGTCAAATTAGAGATGATTCATGTATTGTTAGCTGTTCATTGCAGGTGTTTGCATTGGGATTCTGTTGCAGCCTGTGGGTCACTGGAAACGGATCTGGTTCCTGGTTGGAGTCCGACTCCATGGAGCTCCGCCGGTCAGACATCTTGTCTTTATGTCATGATCTCTGTCACCCTCTGCCATCAACCTCCGCCGGCACAAATTCTGTCTTTCTCCTCTCTCTGCCATCTCAGTTGTATCTCAGATCTTTTTGAGCATTTTGCCACGTTAGCGATTAGCGCTCCAGGTGTCACTAGAGTCCCGGTTCTGTACCACAGTTAGATCTAGTCAGCACAGAATAATACGTTCACATCTATCTCAGTATCCGAATGTCTGGACTCCCGCCTGACTGCTCCTGGAGGCTGTGGTCAGCCGTTGCCTGGCTGACAGGTTTCCGGCCTTCAGGAGGTTTCCTCCTCCTTGATGCTGATTGCTCTGCTGCAGGAGGCTTTGCAGCCACCTGGCTGCCGGTGTTCACCTGCTCTGGGGAACATGGGGCAGGTTTTAAAGTCTGTCTCTTTTCCTGAACGTCTCTGGCCTGGTTTCACTGCCGACCTGCTACCTCTGCCTGCTGGAGCCTCTGGGGGCCGAGAGGACATGACTTTTAGGGCCTACAGGCCCCATGGGAATCAAATGCAGTGAGGTTATTACTCTCCTCATCATTGTAACATCCTTACAACTTGCACACACACAACTATGCTATGCTACACACACAGTATCTCTTTCTATCTTCACAAGGACTTTGTATTGACTTGCGTTCATTCCTACAGCCCAGCCATCACACGCCTTACCCTAAACCTGTAACCCAAAAGCAACATTTCTTCTAAAAATGCATGCAGACAACCAGGACCGCCATGTTGACATAAAAAAAAATAAAAAATGGTTATAAAATACCATTTATCTCAGTGTGAGGTGACACTTGGTTGAAATGAAATGTTCTCCGGTGACATGCTCTCTTTTCTCACCTGAAATTGTTTGGGTGTTAAAACAACCAAGACTACAAAATGGTAAAGTGATGTTTTTAGCTGCATAGTCTTGAGTTTTGTTTCCCATTGATAGATATATATATATATATATATATATATATATATTTTTTTAAATAACTAAAATATCTTCTTTCCTAACCAGCTCAGCCCCTTTTGGAGCAAATACAGCGATTTGTATCACAGTTGCACTTGTCTCATAAAATATTTTATCTATTTCTATAAAATATCAATCATTATTTAAAGTGAAAGTCACTGATCAAAACATTAAAATCCCTAAGACTGAGAAAAATAAAAGGTTTTGTGAGGAACAGGAAAAAAGACAACTTGCTCATTAGCAGTTGGGGAGTGTGATGTTTGCGTATCTGAAAAAAAAAATTCTTATCTCAAGTTAAAGTAAGAAAAGTATTAAGCCACAGAAAGATTTCTCTGAGCTGTCAGCTCAGTGCATATCCACACAGCAAGTTTCTTAAATAAAAAACTTCAGTTTCCAATGAGGATTAAAGCTAAAGGATCCAAACATTCTTGTCTCTTCATCTCACAGATTAGCTCTCTGACTTTCTGTGTGTGTTCGTAAAAACCCGCTGCCACGAACTGTGTCCTAACTAACGTGATTGAAAGAGACTGCTCTAAACGGAGATAAAAGCAGTTTAGAGCAGTCATAACACAACCAAACTTAGAAATCAATGCCAGACAGAAAGATGTTAGAATCTGGCTTTTATCTCAAAACAATGAGACACAATTAAGGGAGGACTTCCAAAGTGAAGCTGGGAAATGTTTATAAAAAGGAATTGGTTAATGAGAAACTGGTGTGTTTGCTGGAAATATACGGAAAGTACAGATAGAAAGGGAAGTAAAAAGAAGGTCTTTAATTTAAACATAAAATTGAGAAGTGCATTTCAACATGCTTTCACAACAATAACTAGACGTATTCATTTATTGCAGTGCAGAAATCTTGGTCAGCTCTGGTGACCAAACTTTGGCTGTCAGACTGATGGCCCAGCATGAAGCTGTGTTGGTGTGTAGAGGAGTGTGTGGGCCACTTACTAACTGCAAAACCAAACCACTGTTAGTCAGGCAACTGTACAGAAAAACTAAAACTCTTCAGTCTTTTCACATTGCATGTTAGCCTTTAGCATGCTAACTGAGGCCTACATGTTGCTTTTAAATGAATTTTTTGTAATTTATCTAAACATTATATCAATGGTCTGTCCTTAAGCTAAATGTATGTTTTCCTTTGGGTAGATTGGTGGCTTTTTAAAAAGTATTTTCACTTTAATTACACTGTAAAACGATGGCCTTCAGAGTTAAAACAACGTCTTCTCTGTGGTTTCCAAGCCTTTGCATTGCATTAGCATACCTGAGCCCCAGATAAACATACATCCTCAGCTGCTGCTTCAGATGTACTGATTATGAAATTAGTATGGAAATACACACAGCAGTCGTTTATAATGTTGCTGGCATCGCCAACACTCACGACGGATCGGAATAATACATCCACCTGCATGAAAAAGTGAGTGAATATTAAAGTATTTATGAAGCTATGTAGGAAGTGACTTAAGTAACCCTGACATTTCTTCTTTTAAAAAATCTCATCAGTTTAATCTTACTGTAGGACTGAAGTTCTTCAGGGGAAAATGCTTTGCTTCTCTGTCTTTTCAACACCTGGCACTAAAATAGTTACTAATTCATTGGAAGAAACAACAAATGGAACAGTTTGAGGATAGCACTCATATAAAGAAAGGATTACCGGCTGGATTTAGTTTCCAAATCATCCGACACCAAGATGATGTGAGGCTTACTACAGCTGCTAAACACTTTTAACATTTAATGCAAAAACTCTCACACAGATAACATTAATGTTATAAAGTACAATACACACCTTTCTGACAGGATGTGGTCAAATTGTTCATATTGTGTTTTATTTTATGGTTGGAGAACTGAAGAAAACTGTCTATTGGTGGACAGTAAAGTTTTATCTCAGCTTATTGAATGGTTTAAATCTTGATTTATTGATTCAAATGAACGTCATCATTTGCGACAGAAAAACAGAAACGTGGTAAATTGTCCTAATAATAATTCTCTTGACTCGCATCGAGTTGACAACTTGTCCAGAGAGCGTGTCGTATTTCTGAACGCAAGTTCAATTCCACATTAATCATGATATCATGTATGAATCCCTGAAACTGAAGCATGTTTCCTTTAGTGTCTTTAGCTGGTAGAACAACATGCAGAGTCTGAAGAATGATTTATCAGGGAAGCCAAAAGGCATAAAAATGATTTAAAAACTCAGAAGTGATTACAGTGATTTTCCTTTCAGCCATCCGTCAAGAGTGCTTATCCAAAAACATGAAAGGTTTTATTCCCCTGATTTGAAATGCTAATGTTCAACAATAGGAGCGTGTTATTTATCACGTTTCCAGCACACAAGTTTTACTTCCCTGTTAAACCGAGAGCTCAGAAACCTATGAGCCTGAAAGGGCTTAGTTCAGGATCTCTGCAAATCTCTCCAGCGCTGTCATATTTATTTTAGCATCCGAAAGCTCCTGCTGACTGCTGTTCAATAATAGATAAGCATCCATTCTTTTTTTTTTAAAAAAAAGCACTGTTCATCACTTCCTGCAGATACTTCACAGGATGAAAGAGAAACCAGGGGAGAAATACAAAGAAAGAAACCCGTCTCATCTTCTAAGGCACAAAATGGAACCTGCGTCCAAAAGGAGTCAATTATAGGAGTTGCTGGGGGCAGGAAAGAAAAATCGGATTTGTTTGTGGTGTAAAGATGACTCACTGTTAGCGACATATGTCCCCAAACAGGACTCCTCCTCTCACCCCGTCTCTCTTTTTGACCCTCTCTCTCTCGTCTCTCTCCTTGTGCCGCTCTGCCCTGATGAAGTCACGCTGCCGTGTCTGGTTATGCGCTCGCTCTGACACGCATGGTCAGAGTTCTTCTTGTCACTACTAAAAGCCATTAACCCCTGAAATGATGGGCTGAGGCAGCACTTCTGGCATCATTCATAAAGTATGAGATCCAGTTACCTCATCTGGCTTGTTTCTCTAAACTCTGGAAGTAATGAGAAACAGGCAGGGCAGTAACTTTGAGTCTGGAGTTTTACCTGCAGAGACGTTTATGCTTTAGAGGTTAAATCCAACTGGGCTTCATGGAGTATTAAGTACAGGCTCTGATTTGCTAGTTTTACATTTTACAAACTTGGTAATGTATGTATTGGTTGTGTTCAAACTCAATAAATTGCCTAATAATTATCGTCTAAGCTTGAGCATAGACCACAGCAGAAAAATCATCATATACTCCTAAATATGAGGCTGGCATGTCGGTAAATATAAAAACTTAATCTCAGGTTTGATGCGATCTCTGAAAAGATCTTAAACACATTTATTTCTCCTCAGGAAACACTGAATAACTGTGTTTTAAGCTTTTAAGAAGTCCAGGTCCTAAGAAAGCCTTTGTTAAATTTTACAGCGGGGAGGTTGTGCGATGAAACTCGTAAAAAATGATGTGGTGCTTTTTCAAGGTTGTAAAATTCTTAGAGTTTCTGAAATGAAAATATAAGAAAGGTAAAAGTGAACCTGCTTTCTCAGGTGAAAAAAAAGAGCTTTTTGTTGCTTTACATTTCGTTACCTCTAATGCTCCAGGACAATTTTAGTTCTTATTCACGTAGAATACCATTTTTCTTTTCATACTATCAACATTCCTCTTTAAAGCTCCATCAGCCCTTTTGTGTAAACCAAGGAAGACATGAAATATTGCAAGATGATGCTTCAGCATGACAAATATTTACAATCATATTCAAACGAGGCTCGTTTGTCATATTGAATAAAAACCGTTAAGCAGGTTTCTCTTTCTGAAAGAGCTCCGTGTCTCTCTGTTTCAGTTCTGCCTGGCTGCTGCAGGTGAAGTGTGTTGCAGTTCATCAGCCGCCTTATAAAGAGCTGCATGCTGGAGATGCTGGATCCCGTTTTCTTTTGTCCTGGGTCTTGACCTGACGTGATCCTGTTTGAGAGCTGACTGTTTGTGGGGACTGAACTGAGCATTTTGGTGAATAATTGTCTAAGAAGTGTTTCTGTTCACAGTGGAAGCTGGTAGGGATTCTGTCATTTTTGTTGCAAACTGTTTTCTGTTGAAAGTGGTTGTGTTATAGTTATATGGGGGTGTTTTGTTTTATATTTTGGCCAGAAAATAAAAAAAACACTACAGGATAAAACTCCTGTAGTGTTTTATCAGAATTGTAAAATTATTTTTGGTTACTGACATCAACTGTTCAGATTACTTTTTGTTTTATGTTAAAGCCCGGTGCCAGAACTTACTTTAGGGGTTTCAGGGTGGGGTTGTAACAAGGTTTTTAAACTTATTTTATACTCCAAATGTAAAGAAATACATTTATAGTGTTGAACTTATTAATGTATTTATTTTACAGGAGTTTATTTCTCCTTTTCAGTTTCCCACTGGTTTAGCTGCAGCAAACGCTCCATGCCAAATAAATCGGTGAGCTGTACATCTGTGTTATGCATAAACATCCTCCACAAAGTGCTGCTCTCCCAGCAGATCTAACTTACCAGCTGGAGTTGATCACTACTCTTCCAAATTGTGCAGAGGCTCAGCTGTGCTGTCTGCTGCGATATTCACTGGAAGATCTTTTCCATGATCAAGCCGCGTTTAACTTGTCATGGAGACTTTAAGGTGATCTTCAACTGTAAAGAAAAAAAAAATACAGAAATCGGCATGATGTTTTAACATGTTAGAATTTATTTTTTTTTTAAACTGGATGATCTGGAACGAGAAAGTGACCAATTAGCTCACTAATTGGGATAAATCTAGAATAAATTACGTGGAGTTGTGCTAAACACAAACATGTGAAGACTTGGTCACATTTCTTTCACTTTTACTGTCAGATGCTTCAGCCAGCTGTCTGATACTCTACCTCCCAACAAGTAGAGGGAAATTTATTATAAATATTTTTAGAATTACCAACTTGCTTTCTTTTAATGTTTTTATCTGACTTTTTACTGATGCATTTCAATCAATACTTCAGTTTCTGTTCTGTTATGATCCTACATATTGCCTTATTAGTTCATTCCTTTGTTTGGCTTGTTGGTTTATTCATGTTTTTTCTGTCGGATCTGTTAATCTTTATGCTGCGTTTTATAATTTTGAGTCTTAGTTTAGCTCCCTTTGTGTTAATTTGCCTCTCGTTCAGTTTATTTGCTTTCATTGTGCCACAGCTGTTCCACATCACCTCTGACTCTTTTCCCACCCCTGCCTCAGTATTTATCCTCCTGCTTTATCGTAGTTCCTTGCTTGATTCTTTCATTTCTGCCTTCTCAGAGCTAACATTTCCTGCCATGCGTGTGTCTCGCATAATGAATTTAAGCATGATCATTTTGTTTCAGTTCACTAGTATCTACACTTAATGTTTCTGGACATCGACGGCAGCAGATGAGATAAGATCTCGCCTCTTTCTGCATCCATCTTGTCTTTGCCCAAAAGGAGACGAGACAAAAGGTGAGATAACAGGAGTGTCCTTGTTGTTGTTCCGGTGTTTTTATGGTAAATTGTATCATGTGAAGCAAGCCAACAAATTTCTTCCATTTTTCAATTCAAAACTCCAGTTTTTGTCTTCACTTCACGGTTTAACAATTAAGCAAACTGAAAAACGGCAACATTGCGACTCAACGCTTCGTGTCACTGTAACCTGCAGGGACAGTAAAAGGCATAGAGTTAGCTTGTCCTTGCGCTCGGGACTCAACCTACGTGTTGATTTGATGATGTGGCCATGAGATGGAGGGGGGAGGAAGTGACAAAATTCCATGTCACCATGGCAACGGGAGACTGCAGAGAAATCAGCCTCTCTGTATTAATCTCTTTTTAAATCATCTTTGAAAAGAATGGGATGGCTTTGTGACAATGAGTGTGTGAAGATGTTTGTGTGTTTTGTGATTGGGAGGACCAGAGAATGAATTTCAGCCCATGTCTCCTTGTGTACTTTTCTCTCCTCTCTCCCTTTCACACACAGCTTCACTTTTTCTCTTTGCCGTGTATAGATTTTTTTTTTTTTTTTTTGTCACTGGCCTTGTCTTGTCTCTGCACGATGCCACATGTGAGAATAGCAATCAACTGGCCTCATTTGGCCCCGTCTCCTTGTATACATGAGAAGACCTTTCCTCTCCAGAGCATCCTGAGCCCTGACTGCTTTCTTTACTGAGATATCAAACTACTTAGTTGCTTTATTTCACCTTAGCTGGTCAGAGGAGAAAATCAAATTTGAAACAAAACAAGAAAAAAATTGAGATATGCAGAAAGCAAGTTCAAGTTGTGATTTATTCACTCCAGAAAATAATGAAACTGCAATGTAAATTTTGTTTGTACTTGTGGACACAGTTATGGCTCCATATTTTGCTACATTTCTCCTCTGGACTTCACAATACTACTGACATTTAGTTTGGTAAAAATGCAACTCAGAGTCGCTGCAGATTTTATGAGAGTAATCAGAATATTTTGTCCTCATGCATCTGAGAGCAAGGTCATCTCAAGGTCATGTGAGCCAGTTGATTGTATATTACTTGGGAACAGAATCAAATGCTTAAAAAATGAATCTAGCATATTAAAACTTCAGCATTGTTTTGGTTGGAAAACCTTGAAGGGAATGACATTTAATCTTCCAAATTTTATAGAATTAAGAATGATCCCTTTTAAAGAACCTTCAGAACTTTTTGTCACAATCCTTGAAATAAAAATAATGAATCAGACAAAGTTAAAATAAGACAGTCGGCCTCGGCCTGATTAGTGTATGACTATTTACATCTTCCTCTGATAGTTTCTATTCATTTGATTCCTGCAGAAATGTGACCTGTGTGGATTTAAAAGCCGTTTGTGCTCCTGGAAACTTTGACACTCCTGAACGTTTGCTTTTTCCTGGTGCCAGCTCGGGTTACAAGATGGTTGCATCAAACTGCAACAAAAAGATGAGCTCAGTGTGACTCATGCAGACGTTGCATTAAATTATAATCAGCTTTAATTTACTGATTGATTTTCTGCTTAGCACTACACTTGGCACAAGAAATCTATTCAACATTTAATGTTAGTAACCTGTTCCGTCACTACTCTATTTTTTTTCTGCACAAATAAAGTAATTTTTATTGTAATATCCATCACTCACTCTCTTCCCCACTCAGTTTTTTTGTTCTCTTTACAGCCTCGTCTTCATGCAGCCTTTGTGTCTCAATGTTATGCAGAGGCCAGGGGTGTGCAGCTGCTGCACAGTCCCCAGCCTTGTTAATATTTCAGATAGTCAGAAGCCAAAGCAGATCCCTGTTTTTTTCTACCCAAAAGGAAAGGCTGTCTCCTCATTTAACCTCCAGCTCCCAATCTCCATACTAACCAGAGCTGCCAAAGTCTCAAGTAGACACGCGCTGATTGCTCCCCGTGGTTCAGGTTTCCCCTCAGCCTTCTTTACAAAAGAAGCTCAATAAAACAGGCTTTGCAAACTGACAAAACTTTAAAACTTAGAATTATTTTATTACCATCAAAACAAATTTTTTTTTAGGACTGAAAATATCTCCAGTGGATAAAATACATGACAGAAACTCAAACAGTGCTTCTACTTTTAATTAACCTCAATAAATCCTCCAAATAAAGGAAAGTTGAACCAATCAGATTTTCACAGAGCAACATACGGACCAACCATGTGCTGCTAAAATGATGGTAGCTAACACATTCCCTCCTATGTACTTAGCATCAGGTAAATAATTTAGGATTTTGATTTAAATGTATTCATCCCCAAATTGAACAAGCTGTCTGACTGATTTCAGCACAGTTTTCTTGCCGGTACAAGGCTGAAAGATCATTCGGGTTTCTGCCTTAAGTATTAAATTCTTTAGTCTTGTTTTTGTCTTTTATCAGTCATTGCCTGTCTTCAAAGGAAAC
Organism: Poecilia mexicana; assembly: GCF_051168715.1. Taxonomy (NCBI): domain Eukaryota; kingdom Metazoa; phylum Chordata; class Actinopteri; order Cyprinodontiformes; family Poeciliidae; genus Poecilia; species Poecilia mexicana. Next base: position 5,465,401 of record NW_028263373.1, on the reverse strand, counting down.
GCTGAAACTGCTTCACACAGACATGCTTTGAAGTTAGTTTAACATTTTACTTTATCCTTCAGCTCTGAGGTCACACAGGACTAAAAGCTGCAGGTAAATTTTGGCTTTTCGTACCCAAAATGTACCTGAGTTTACATTCAGGCGGTTTAGATTGATGTTTGTTTTCAACCAAAGTCTTGTCTCTGTTTTTATCTGGAAGGGAGAAACAACTTGAGCACAGAAAGAAGATGGTAGGGATCAGAAAGGAGGACAATGGTGGAACAACCCAGAGGGGTTCCCATTAAAAATGGTTCTGAAGCCTCAGGCATAAAATTTAATTCAGAGTTCAGAGAAATAATTTCATGCAGAAATTATGAGAGTGGTTATTTTTATTTCTACACCCAGCAGAAAAAAGCTTCTTTCTGCAGGCTCAAAATATGGTTTTAATGTTTTAAAAACATGTTCTCCATCTTTGCAAATTAAATACCTTATCTATAGCACTGAGTCTCTCTCAGTATATCAATACCAATGGATTTTCATCAAAAATTAAGACTGGCACCAACTAAATGCACAATGTTCTGACTGAGGTCTGACACTGAAACGGATGTAGCTGAAAACTTGCTTAAGGTGAAGCACAACAGGAAGAAGTTATTATGGCAGTTGAATGGCTTTCTGCTTAAAAGTAAGCAGAGAGAAGTGGAGTGATTAGGATGATGTTGTGGTCTGGACACATTAGGAAGGATATGAGCCATAAAAACCAGGAAGGATGAGCTCAGTGTGCAGCTGCCCGTCTCCTGATGACCCAGACTGCTGCTGTCATTTGTGTTCATTTTAGGTTTTATTTAGGATGACGTGATATTTTTACATCTACATACTTTATTATAATTTAAATTGATTGTTTTTATCAACAGGTCCTGATGTAAATGAACACATGCAGTCACCTGGATATTCCGTCAAGATGCAACAAGAGCTAAAAAATATTAATCTGACGTAAACTTAGATTATTATAGACAGAAAAGGGTTCCATAAATTACAATTTTTAAAAAAAAATATATATACATTGTAAAATAGACTACTTGACATTTTATCACAAAGAGAAGCTTTGAATTTTTAATGTTTAGACCAAGATTACTTGGTGACATGTTTTTACAGTAAAGGCTGCTGATGCTGCTTCTTTCCACCTTTTTTGACCCAATGATGACACTACCTCACACTTCTCATCAGTTTTTCTATCACAAATGAAAAGTTATCTGAACATTTAACTTTCAGATAAATGTGTAGTGTAGGAAACAATAAGCAAATATATGTAACAGAGCAGCTAAAAAGTAACATTTTCTGACATGCCACCCTGAGATGAAAGCCCGTATCTACCGTGACAACTGCTTATTTTATTAGTCTTGATAAACACACTTCTGGTGGTCATAGAGTTTCCCTCCCTGCAGTAGAATAAATCCTAAGGTTCTGGTTAAAGATAAATCACATGCCAGAGCACTTTTTGTTTTGTTATTTCAGGTCCAGGTGTAACATTCTGACTGATGCTACCTGGAGCTGTTTCCAGTCTAATCTCACATTTGATCCCTTGGAACCGGAGCTCGTCTCTCGGCTGACCTGATTGTGCCGGACTGTGCAGGATGCTTTCATAAAGGAGTCACAGCATGTTCCTCTATGAGACGGGCTGCCTTGGAGGAACGCTTCATTTTACAGGATGTGAAGGTCAAATCTGAATGAGGACTTCTGAATAGCTTAACTGGCACCAATGATGAAGAAAGTAATTCCAGAACAAAGCTACTGCTCAAGAGTTTCAAAGGCAAATGATAGTTTAGAGTGAAACCCAGAGTGAAACATCCAGTTATTTGATAAAATGTTTGTGTGAATAAAACCAACATTTTTTTTGCAGAAGTTTCTGGGTGACATGTTTTACAGCTGGTAGGTACAGGAATTGTTCTTCCAATTAAAGGAAACATCAGTTGTGCCACTTGAACTGCAACAAGGCTTACATTATCAATCATCCTCATTGTGATGCCATTTGCTCACAGGAAATGAGTCTTTGTTTCTCAAAAGGTTTGATGATGAGCGTCCTACTTCAAAGTGGATCTAGAGGAGTAACGTATAAAACCCCAACAAATTTAAGAATGCATATTGCATAGTATAATTAAAAAATCACAAAAGGTGACATTATCATATCAAATGAAATCCACAACACTGGTTTATAGCTCTCATTTTTGTTCTTTTGCTTGAAATATAACCATTCATACCTTCACTCAGGTGGGACGGCAGGGCAGGTCACTGATTTTCTTTCTGAATCACTTCTCCTCTTATCCCAGAGTTTAAATATGTTACCGAAAAATAAATATGGGGCAGTTCTGGCAACTGATGTAAAACCGGAGAACATGGTAGATGTCTCCCATTGCTCTCTGTTAGCATATGGAGGCTAGCTGTTAATGACAAAATGAATAAAAGCCTATTCCCTTTTCAGATGAGACAGAAACCTCTGCATGGATGGAGGATAGTTATGTAAATATTATTTCAGTTTTGGGAATTTGCATCTTAGACCTTTAATCCCAGGATTTTAAACACATTGAAAAGCTCCTGCTCTGTCCACAGTTTTATTTTCCATGATGACTCTCAAGCTGTGAACTCCAAAGAACATATTGGAACAAGTTTTCATGTAATTATGAAGTTTCCAGACCCTTTATCAACCCTGTGACTCTAAGTCTCCAGGTCTACTGTACATTTATGTTTTCCTACAGAACTGAGAGAAATGAATCTCTCTCCAAGTTCCAATTTAAAAGTGGTTGAAGAATGGATATTAGACAAAAAAAAAGTTTTTAAAACTTCTCCCACTATTTGCATAATTTAATCCAGCACATTTTGTGTCTTAAATATTTAGACATAAAAACTTTTCAATTTTTTTTAGCAAATATTTTTTGAATAAACTCTGCGACTAAAACTGCAGAGATTCTCTTCCAAATTATAAAAAATCAGTCCATAAATTGGTGTCAATGTTGGGTGAGAAGTGCTCAGTGAGTGTATTCATTTCAGTTTCTCTAGCTATTTAACGACTCCTTTGTTATCACTGCAGATCATCTGAATTAACACACACACACACACACCGGTGACATGCTCTTTGATTCCAGATTAATACAGAGTAGCTGTGAACACACACTGCAGAAATAATCAGCTGTCACCAGGAATATGGCAGAAGTATATGTGGGTTTTAGCAGGATTTATGGCAGTCATTTACGCAGAGGTTTACAGTTGTGGGAGCTGGAAAGGAAACGTGTGGCTGATGAAAAATAATCTGTCAATCTGTCTGCCCTGGGTAGAATCTCAAACCCAGGAATCTGACAGTAGGAATGAAATATGATGTGAAATGTAAAATACACCAGCAGCGAGACACTCTGCTCAGTGGGTCCTCATTATCCAACTCCCTCCTCTTCTTTCTTTTGTCTCACTTTCTCTGGTCTGACCCTGATTCCTTCATCTCCATGGCCTCGCAGTCTGTCTCCTCTAGTCAATCTCTTTCTGAGTCTAGCTGGGCTGTGAAGTGTTACTCAGCTTCAGCCTCATCACAGTTTTGATAGCAAAGAAGGAGTGGAGTAAGAATGAGAAAGTGTGAGGAAGAAAATCTATAAGTGTTTTCTGTTTCCCTTTGCCTGAGGTTTTCTGTGAAACGAATGCATCATATAAGGGAGAAATGCAGTGTGACTTTTAGGGAAAATGCAAACAGCTTGTCTGAGGGATTGATTACTTTCTAATTTGATTACAAACATGGTAAGATTTAGTTTCTCATACAAACTAAATGAACAAATCCCCAGTTGTTTGGTTCCTCTGCTTATGGAGAAACGTCCAGGTCAGCACGTCCCACTTTGTATTGTTGTTATCTGTTGTAGCAGCCAAGTAATTAACCCACACAAACCCTCAGGGAAACCATTATTATTTAACCACAAGACTAATATATTGTTGTCAACAACAATTTACACCTCCAGTGGTGCAAACAGGAAGGCAACTATTGTCAAGTAGTAGGTTTATTTAAGATTGGGTTGAGGATTCTTGAAATTTCTCTGCTTGTTTGTCCAAAATGATTTCTCCTGAACTCTAAAACTGTCATGTTTGCGTGTTTTGTGAACTCGACTAAAGGCAGGAGGAAGGAAGGCTCAAGGACAGCAAAGGTCTAATGATGCAAACGTCTAGATTTAAAGAAAACAGGGCCCAATGCAGAAGTAGTGAAACATAGAAACTGAGAAAATAACTTGACAAAATGAATTAACAAAAAGCCTGGAATTCTGAAAATGTCAAATAAAACAAACCCTGAAAATAATTTAAAAATAAAATCAACACAATCACATCACATACAGTAACAATATGGCATAAAACACATTCTGTTTATCAGTCCTGGATTAATTATCTAAGCTTGTGGGGAGAAACCAAGCAGGGAACTTAGGAAAAGTTGAATAAGAGGTTCAGGAGAAACTGAATGGAAACACAGAGGATCCAACTAACCAACAGCTGAGAGAGAACGACAACATGAGTCCAAAACCGGAAACAGGAGAGAAACCAGTTCACCAAGATCAAGAGACATGAATCACAGCAAAAACAGAACCAAAACACTTACAACTGTGGATAATGACACTATCTAATGACAAGTCAAGTCATGTGTTTACATTACTAAACATAAAATTCTGAAAAATTTAGGGAAAAAGAAAGAAATGTAAGAAAGCAAAAACTAATTTCAGAGTCTCTGGAATTAAGAGGCTTAATGGAGGCAGAAATAACTGTTTTCACACAACGTCTGGATTTCTCTGACTTTTACCTCCATTTGTTTCACTTTAGTTGTCATTTTTTATTTTCTTTCTTTAGTTGATCAGGTTTAAGTGAAGTTTTCTTAATTAGAGCAGTTTGGGAATGATGTGACATTTAGTACACCTCTGACCTGATCTAAAACAACAGACTTTGAGGTTTGGGAAGTAAGCTTTTCACTGAAGTTGGTAACTTATCAGTGGACACACACACTCTGGTTCAGGTCGTTCATCATTTACCAGGATATTAAATTATTTACTGTTATTTGACCAAGGGAAAATCCCGTTATGCAAGAGTTCTCTAAACAAGACACACAACCTTTCTCGTCCTGATGACATGCAAACTGTTTATTTCAAATGAGGTTAAGGCGAAAACCAAGAAACCATAAAACAGCTGCATAGAGTCTGGACTAAATCCCCCCCACTGTGTTAATGTTTTTCCTATAACATTCAAACCGACGGCCTCCTGCGTCGTCTCAGTTTTCCAAATTCAATATGAGAGTGTGTGGAGAGCGGATCTGTTCATCAGACGTCTCTTTAGTTAAACCTGTTGGACTAATGGGTTAAGAAGACACGTCTGATGGGTGAAGAGGCGCCGCCGCTGCAGGCTGGGTGTTGTCCGTGGTGCTGAATGGCAGCCATGGCAGCGGCAGAGCAACGCTCGGCTGCTTTCATTCAGGTGCAGCTCTCACAAAGCGCTTTTTAACACCTTCTGCAAGGCTTTAGCTGATGTAATTGATCGTGTCATCTCGCGCCTCTTGGGGTGAATCCCATCCCACTCTTCGGCACACGAGCCCCGTGCCTGCCAACCTGATAGGCAGTCATGCCACACATGGAGTTAATTCAGACGCCTGCTCCCGAACAGGATGAAAGATTGTGTTTGTTCCAGCGACTTGAACCGATCCCCTTGATACTGTAAGCTTGCTGCACTGCAGCTTCTTTTTTTTATTTTTCTTCCGCTGGTATTTTCTGCACTCCTCCGCTCACCTTCAACTACCAAAAAGTGTAGCTTTTAAGAAAAAAAATGTTCTGAAGAGTTCTCCTTCAGCCAAAAAATGAAAACCACAGAAGTGCAGAGATTTGTGTCTTTCTGCACCGTACTTTGTCCTTGTGTTTGTTTCCTCAGACACATGCTACGTAACAGACAGAATAATAAGAAATACCTCCATACTCATGCAGAGATAAGAGCATGCTGGTGAAAAATAATTACATCTATTGGGACTTTAGAATCTCTTCTCGTGTGCAGCACACACAAGAATGCTGTGTGTGCTGCACACAGCACACACAGCAATAGTTGCAATACAACTATTGCAGTTGTATTTATCAACTGCAATAGGAGTTGATAAATACACAAATTCAAACTGTTCTTCATTTGGTTTCTGGCTGATTGGGAGTGGGTTTGGCTGCCATATTACTGCTGCTGTGGAAATTAGGAGGACATGTGTGTCACCTGTGAAGTCTGATATGCTGCTGCTGGAGAGACGCTTTTTGGTTCGGTACAGAAGTTCTGCTGCAGTCGTGCCAGTTCACTGAGTCATGGGATGAAAAAAGTAATAAATCTGAACTTACAGAGCGTGTAGAATAATGTATTAATATAAACCTCCATTTTGGAGTTTCTAATTTAATTGCTTGGACTTTCATTACATCACCAACTCTCCCACCTGTGCCTTCGAAACAGCAAGCAAAAATAATCCCGACTGCAATGAAAAGATAAGAATTCACTCCACGCCGGGGGATAATCTCCTGATAATGTGTTGTGCAGCAGTGAGGTGTGCAGCGCAGGTAGCTGGTGGTAGTCATTTAAAAGTCCCATTACCAGTCGCACAGACAGCCTCGCCGCTGTGGGATTTACAGAAGTATTGGTCCTCTGAGAGGCTGGAGTTACCAACACCGGTGCAACAAGGATTGCTCTTCCAAGAGAGAGTCACTTATGAGATTAGGGAGCAGAAATAGATCAGGAGCAGCGGTTTGGGTTGTATTTTTATTTGCAGTTTGTTTTCCCTCTCCCTCTCTCTCTATTTCTCTGCTGGTCTGCTGAAGTCAAAGTTAGTTGCTGTATTGCAGCGCTGGAAGAAAATGTAACTCAGTTCCAGTTGCCTGTATTTTACTGGGGGCTGTTTTCATTCCCCTTCAAACTTTTTCACCAAGTGGCATTTACAAGTCTGTCAGTATTTTATTGGGGTTGTATCCAATGGAGCAATATGCAGTTGTACATATTTGTGAGGTGGAAGCAACACAATGCTTAATTTTCAGATATGAGTAGACTACCCAAAAATTATACTCAAGGAACAGCAGCACTGCTTCAACATATTTCTACTCAAGTAAAAGTAAAAAGTACAGCGTAGCAAAAGTACTCCATATATATATTTATTTAATCACTCAAGTAAATGTAACTAGTTACTACCCAACTCAGATAGTTTTTAAACATTTTCTTAAATAAAACCCAGAAGAGTTTAGGATGATTAATTTCAGGAAACTCTCCCAATAATAAAACTTTTTGCTGTTTTGTGAACAAAAACCATCAAGACCAAAGAACAAAGCAGGCAGGTTGGGAATAAAGTTATGGGGAATCTTAAAGCAGTTACTTAATAAAAAAAACCTGAAAAGCGACAGATCAACATCTAATTTAGAGTCTTTAACTGTTCATCCAATCTGATCAGGAATTAAATGTTTAGCACAGAAGAACTCGCAAAACTGGTTTCTTGTAAAGACATGCCTGAATGCATTTCAGAGGGATCTGCAAAGTATTAACAACCGCACACTTTTCTGATTTTTGTAAAACCTAAAGTCATTTTTCTTTCTTCTTACATTTAAACACTCCTTTGAGTTGGTGTCTCACTGAAAATCTGTTGAAATTTGTGGCCATAGTGTAATTAAATGTGCAAAAGTGTGAGGGGTATGAGTATGATGAATACTTTTACAGCTGCTGCCAAACTGACATTAAACATCAGTATTTTTATTATCCGTCTTTTATTTTCTGCATAATCTGGGGTCGACGTGAGGAAGCAGCAGCCTGAGCAGAGAAACTCTGACTTTTCTCTTCCCAGCCACTTCAACCAGTTCACTTAGTGAGATGACATTTAACGTTTTTCTGGCTAAAGACCAAAATCTTGGATTTGCAGGTGATTAATTTCATCCCAGCCGCCTCACACTCAGTGGAAAGGTATTAAACTGAGTTAAGACCTGGTGCATTTCATGCCAACATGTAAACTACAGTAATGAGAGACCAGGTGACTCGAGCTCTTTGTTTTAACTATTGTGAGTGTAAGTTTAACCAACTTGGCTTTTGCTCACCTCCACTCACTGTTTTTTTCAACATTCAGCATTTCTTCTTTTTAATCAGTAACTTATCTTCACTGATAGCTGAACTCTAAGTTATTTTTCTTCTCCAAAGGAGTAAAATTCCCAGTTTAAAATCCACATCTGGGATTGCAGACGTGGCTAACTGATGGATTAATGATTTGTGGCAGCCAATTGTTAATATCCATCCCTCGATCGATGGGCAGCAGAGTTCATCAGGTCACGGCTTCGTTATTTATCAATATTAAACACAGAACTGTCCAGCACGAATTTGAGTCTGGCCTTTTCAGTCAACATAAAGGCTTTGGTCAACACATCTGCAGACTTTTTTTTCATTTAAGCAGTTACAGTACATCATGGTCTGTAATCTCTGGGACTTTGTCCTTGTGTTTTGCTTTATTTAAGACTTATTTTCAGATTCAGTTCATTCCTCAGCCAGTTTCCTTTCGTTTGTCTTGCCTCATATTACTTCAGATTTCTCTGACGTTTGGTAAATCTTTGAGTTTCCTTTTTAAGGTAAATTTATTTATTTTCACCTTACATTTTGGTTCTGCTCTTTGCCATTTCATGTCACATCACAACTACTACACAAATGTATTTATATGGAGAGGTTAATCTTGCAGATTAAACTGGTAAACTAATACATTTTGCACACTCTGTCGTTGCTTTTGGCCAGTTGCCTAAACTGTGTTTTCTGTCGGTAATCCCTGAGCCGTGTCTGATGCATTTGCTTGCCTGTGAAGGGTTGTGCTGTCCATAAAGCTAGCTTTTAGGAAGACGGCTACAACAGCTCTGATTGGCAGTAGCTGAGCTCGTTCTATACCACCTCCATGATTACTGCTGCATCTTTGAGTGCACTGATTCTTCTTTCTAGTTGCCTTCTGACAACACTTTGTCATTTTCAATCTATTCTTTTCTTTTCTGTGAATTATCCACCTTGCTGAAGATGTCCAGGCAGTTAAAGTGGACAGATTTGCAGTTCTTTTCATAATCATGCTGCAAAGGCTAACAGGAAATCAAAAGTTTACTAAGTTCATGTCTGTCTTTCTAAAGTACTGATATTGCTGATAAGAAATCCTCTTTGTTTTAACTAATGAAAGAAAAGCTTGAAATGATTGAACTGGCATTATTCTTATTCTTATTTCAAAGGAATATGTAGTTTTTCTTTATTTATTTGGCCTAACACTACACTGTCCAAATGTGAGGTTTTGGTATTTTATTGATCTAATTCTAAAGCAACATATGGACATTTAGAATCATCTTTTTCTTTCACAGGGTTAATTATAACTGTGTTCACAACCACACACCACAGATTTAACAATAATGAAGTTAAAACAAAAAAACAACAAAAGGTTTCTTAGTTCATCATTCCAAACAAATCAGGGATATTTGTGGACATATTAGTAAATCAGGTTCATCTGAACATTTCAGCAGCAGTAGGATTCAGAAATATTGCCCAGTTCATGTTTTCATGTTTGATTTTATAAGATTGTATACGTTGGCATGAGTAGTTGCAGTAAATACTTTACTTACCTCATTTCCAACATTTGGATCATTAAAATAAATGTAGACCTTCAGGATTACAAATAAAGCATTTTTGTGGAAATGTCACTATGTTTTAGTTGTGTGAGTGGCAGCCATGTTGGATTTTGATGCATTTCATGGATATTGCAGTTAATTTTTTCCCAACTTGGCACTGCACTGAATTTTTCTATTCAATTCGGTTTTATTGTTTTTGCATCATTTCTCAAGAAGGAACTTAAAAAACAAAGAGTCGATGTAATCCAGTCATATATTCCAAGTTAACATTCCAGATTATCAGACAGTGCAGTCAAACTGGTTATAAGACTGGCACTGCCTATGGGGGACAAAGTTAATCAAACATTTTGTTTATTGTAGTGTTTGAAGGTTTAGCTAAAGTGCTACAACCAGACATACGTCCTTTCCATGTGGCGCCGCAGTCTGTAAGAAAAACATACGAGTTTAAACATCTGGGTTTTAATTTTACTTCAAAAACAATTAAAACACATACATGGAGGAGGGAAGTGTGCAACACAGGTGTAACAAAAGAAAATGATCCACTAGACTAGAATTCAGTGAGGATCAAATTGTCCTATCAGTAACCTATGTGATTGATGCTTTCTTTCTCCAACTATCACTTTATCCCTGTAGTCTTTCAAATCAATATGGCTGAGACTGGGGAGCTTTTGATGGCTGTAATCAGTTTCCATGCTGTTCTTCACAAAGCATTCCTCATGAAACAAAATGACACTGACGGGAGCCCAAAGACGCGCCGGGTTCTGAATCGCTGCCAGAAGCCAGTTGATTCAGGGAAATTCATAGATACGTTTTGTTTGGCTTCTCACAAACTCTTTTTTTTTTTTTTTAGTTTGGTCACACAGCTTCACGGGAAATTACACATGATTAAATGACTGCTGATTCTGTTTATTTTGGCATAAATCCAGCAGGGCTGTATTCAGAAATCTAATAACATTTTTCACATGGGTGAAAAACAAACAAGTGCACACGGGGAGAGGTGTGCGCTTGTGCGAATATTAGGAAAAGCCTCAAGCAATCAATAAAACAAATTAGCTGGGCAAATGAAGCAAAAAATGAGTGAGCCAAGAAAGGGAAAACCAATTCCATCATTTTTTCTTGACCTTGCATCTTTGTGTATTACTCTTCATCAGCCTTAATCAGTGCATTAGTCAGCATTTCTGTCCTGTTAAGGAGGTTTCAAGCCTTGTTAGAGGACCCACTGCAGAGAGTGTTTGGGTGTGTTTGGAGTAGCAGAGCGCAGACTGTGCTCTGAGTCAGCAGACAGGAGTGGAACTGAATGTTAAAATGACTAAATGCTAAATGCCAGCTCAGTAATGAGAAACTGTCTGAAGCTGTCAGCAGCCGCCTGGACCAAACGCTCCAGTTTGATTAAGACTCGCATCGTCTGTGTCCCACAAACAGAAAGCAGACGGCACTCTGAAAAGGTCATGTTTTCAGGCAGAGAGAAACATTTGTTCATTTACCCACTGACATATCTGCATTTCTCAAAGTTGTTTGATGTGTTTAACAAGTTTGTGGAAGCTATACTCTGTGTGAGTCTCTCTCTCTCTTTCTCTCTCTGTGTGCATGAATAATTTTTGGAAACTGCTCTGATATACATAAAACAGAATATTTTTGTTAATTATTCTGCAGTTCTTTGATGCAGAAGGCTTTCATCAACTTCTTTCGGGCTGATTTCTCATTCCAAGACTAAGATCCTAGCACTGAGTAAGGTGACTAGTTGTAAATGTTTTGTGGAGTTTTGCTTTCTGGGCAGTTTGTAAATTTGCTGCAACCTTCTTTGAAATTATTTCTCAGATGTAATGTAAAAGTCATTTATAGAAATTTGGAAAGGAATAAAGGGGAAATCTCTCTGCATACACTTAAACAGCATTTCTATGGATATGTATTTACACTTTTTATACTTTATACAGTTTAAATAAGTTAATTCATCTTAAATCACCTTATTTCCTTACACATACGAAACACCATGTTACTGAACTATGAAACTCACTCAAATTCACCAATAGTTAAAACAAATGGTATTCTTTAATTGTGTGCAGCATGTAAGTAGTGATTTTTCAAATAAATAAAAAGATAATACAGCAATTTAATCTATTTAAATACATGTTCTCTTCTTTAACACCTTAAAATCAGCACTTTAAACAAATATGTTGTGATAAACGTACAGTAGAAAGATTTTTGGTCCATATTATGCTGCTTTAAACTGAGTTGTATGATAAATAGTTTGCAGTACGTTTTGTTGACATTTGATCATTAAATTAGGTCAAACCACTCTGGAGTCATGTTTGCTTTAAAAAGGGTTTACATTTAGCCAATCTCTTTTTAGTCGCATATTAAAGGAAAATCAGGCAGTGAAAACGTTCCCATATGATAAATACTGATAATCTAAACTACAGATTGAATGCTATATCATCAGTACAGCTATAAAGAGGTTGCATCATTTTGTTGCTAATCTGTCTGTCATTATGTTAAAATCATCAAATTAGTTATTTAACAGGATCTTCATTGTCCAATAAGATCCAATAAGCCTTCTTATTGTTTTACAGACGTGGGAAAACATGATACCTGCTTCCATCTTAAATCAAGAACACAACGTCACTAGCTGCATTTCCATTACAAATGTGTGGGAATCTCTGTTTATATTCTGCTAATGTCAAAAAAACAAATTAAAATCACATGTTAATAAACTCATTCACACGATAAGTCATTCATAATCATGGAAGCAACAGATGTAAACAGTTACATGACATATATTCATAATTCATAGCGCTAGCGCTCATCATCCATCAGCCATCAGAGGAGACGTTGGCGTCTAATTCAGGAGAGACAAGAACCTTTTACTGGGGGGCAGATTGGGAAGATTCAGTTTTACTGAAGAGCTGTAGATTCAACCTGTTTGAATGCAGCAGGACTTTTTATGAACTATTCTGGTAGAGCTCTGGTGGACCCAGCTGCATATTGTCTGAAAACACTAAAACAAACCATCATCCTGCTACCACTTCCTGTCGTCTTCTTTGTTGTTTCAGCAGTAGTAACATCAGGCTGTTGATCATGAGACTAGTGTGAGGTGAGGTTTTGCAAAATACATTTATTTCAATAACCTCACTAGGGATAAGCGTGTAAAATAATGGATGGATGGATCTATTTGAATATGCCTCATTCTACCAACCACTTCATCCTAGTGTAAAAAAATGTTTGTATCAAAAAGCGAGAGTGTGTTTCCACTAAGCAAATTTATTTTTGTAATTTTATGATTAATGTAAATGAAGCTTATGATAACAATGAGTCTCCACTTTTATGCTAAAGTTCTGGGCAACAACGTTGAACAAGGAGTTTCATAAAACCAGATTAAATCAGATTACTTTTAATCAAATTAATTTTTTCATATTTTTGTGCTGTCTGTGTAAGGTTACAAGAAATGTGCAATATATCTTTATATAAATATATAAATAAGTGGTAGGTTAAAATCTGCAGTATTTTTGCTGCCAGCTCCAGCAGCTCCTGTCTCCTCGGCGGCGCTCTCTGTAGCCTTCGTTTAAGCTTCATTAAGGCAGAAACCTGCTGTTGGATGCAGGTGGCAGGGCGCCACGGCATTGCCTACTCTATAAATGAATCTGCACATGGAATATGCTGATTGTGTGAGTCATGCACAGCACAGCACAGCACAATGTGTTTGTGCTGCGTATTTATTTTAACGTTCGCTGACACACGAACACACTCTCCGGCCCGGCGCTGTGTTTCTGCCCTGCAAGAGAAGAGGACGATGCTTTTCCAGTTCAGGATGGTGGATGATGGTATTTTAGCTTAACCATAATTTGTCATCTTATGCAGTACTGTAATTTTCAATTTATTATTTTTTTATCTTAACCACTTACAGAATGGGAGGCTCCATTTGATCATTATGTCTCCTTCAGTAAGAAGTTATTGCTTTGAGAAGGTATTCATACTGTTTGAAGCTTCCCGCATTGTGTGTTATTACTTTTCACACTTCAGTATATTTTATGAGGACATTATTTGATAAACCAAAACAAAGCGGAGCATGACTCAGAAGTGGAAGGAAAGCAATATACAAGTTCCCTGGTTTTCAACCAATACAATTCAGAGCAGTGGGCCCTCTTTTTTTCTGATAACACTAAATAAAATCCATCTGGCTTCAGATTTCATCTTTTAAATACACCTGAGGGTAATTCAATCTTACTATTAAAGATTTCCAGCTTAAGTGTGGATTTCTGATGCAGCAACTATTAGTGACAGACTTTATGAACCGGGTTTTTACAGAAGACAGCTGCTGCTGAAAACCTCCTCAAAGATGCTCTGATCGAATGAGACCAAAACATTTTTCATTTATGCAAAAATCCTACTACTGTACTGACATTACCAGTATCCCCTGAACACATCAGAATACCCACAGAGGACGCTTTTCTTCTGCATGGGCATAGGAGTAGGTCAGAGTTGGGACAATGCTATGGAGGAATCTAGAAAGAAAAAGACTTGAAAGTGGGAGTTCACCTTCCAGCAGAAAATATACAACCAGAGAAAAAACTGAAAGATTTAGACAAAAGGACATTCACGGGTTGGAATGACCCAGTAAATGTTCAGTCCTACATCATACAATTGATTCAGGGGGAAAGACTCACATGTTTAAGAATAAAAATCTATAATTTTTCTTCTGCTTTAGAGTATTGCAATATTTTATGTTTTTTTGTCCTTTACAAGGATAAAAAATATTAAAGCTCCAAGGGAAGTGAATGTTTTTCAGGACTAGAGTATGTGTCTTTTTCAAAAAGAAAAAAAAAATACTTGAGGTGAATGTCAGATTCTACTGTTAATGAAATGAAACTGTGGCATTTTCAGCCACATCCTGAGGATGCTCTCCTCTGCTTTGGGAGACATCCTCATAACCCTCAGGATGCGGTCAAATTTTTTAATAAATGCAGAAAATATGAAGGTAAATGTAAAATTATTTGAGGCAGCTTGTTCTCACCTGTTGAAATACCTGCTTTTTGCAGATATTTCTCAACTCCCACAAATTCAGCTCAAGCCAAAATGAATGTTGGCTGCAGTAAAGACAGAAACATGAGAGAAATGACAGGGGTGGGAAATGGGTTTTCCACCAGTGTTCAGTAAGTTTTGTTGACGTTTGATCATTAAAAATCCTCCCTTTAATTAGATTTTTATGAGATCCGTCATCTTTACGAAGGATCTCATAAAGAGGTAATGCGACAGGCTGGAAGGTGACTGAATGACATGGCAACCAGGTGAGACTAATCAGGAGAATGGAAAGCAGCTTGGTGAAGGACTAAAGGAAAGAGACCGATGAAAACGGAGGAAATAAGCTGGACACAAAAGGATCTTGGTACACAGGAAGCTAAAAGCTAACAGAAAAATATCAAGAAACAGAGAAATGAGCACATTAAGGCTAAGAATCTCTACACAAAGGAATGAAACAGTATGGAACACCATTAGTCACAAACATCAACAACCAAAATTATCCAGAGTCAAAACAGAGTGACAACCTAAAACCCACCACGGTTGGAAAGATGACAGGTTGTGAAAGAAAGTTTCTGTCAACCATAAAAACCCTGAACTGAATTAAATCAAATAAAATCCATCTTTCAGATGGTCTTTCACTCGTCTTGTCCCGCATCAAGCTTTTTGTCTTTTGCTTTTCCTGAATGATGTGTGTGTGTTAGGTATATTGGTTGGTTGGTTAGAGGTTTTTTCCCTGGAGGAGAAAAGTTGTGGATGTAATGGACCTGGTATTTACCTCTACTTGTTTGCAGTGGGCTAACTGAGTTCTGAGGACTCCTCATAGTCCAAACACAAGCATGTTCGGTTAATCACTGGGAACTCCAAACAGATAGCAACCTCCTTCTCAGGACCTGAGACCGCTGAGGCCATGTTGCAATAACATACCTGCTAAATAAATGATTGAGCACCTCACTCATCATGTTCTCCACTAAAGAGTTATATTTTATTCAGCTTGATAGTACTTTTCAAGCTCTACCACATTCTTCTTCTATTCTGTTTGATAGCAGGGTTATCATCAACAGGGCAATCATCGCCTCTCCATGTTTAATTCTGTTTCTTGTCTTTTTTCTGTTGATTTGTTTTGTTTCATGTGGCCAAAAGAACAGACAGGATCTCGTGTGCGTATCGTTGGACAGTCTGATTAAGCAGACACCCACTCCCACTACCAGGCTCTTTTTAACAAAGCCCACTTTGATTTCACAGACAACACATGGTCGGTAATGATGTTCTCAGCGGAGCACCCCCTCCAGAGTGATTGCAGACCATGTTTGTTGGTGTTGTTTGGATGCATCACTCTCACCGTTGAATAGAGTGGACTCCTGCTGCTGCTGCTGCTCCTCAGCATTCAAATGATCTTCCAGTCAATTAGTCATTAAGCTGAGAAGAAAGCGCACATGCAGGATGTCTTTTGTTTGTTTCGACACAGAATGACCTAAATACAGACAGAGGCAAAGTGGCCAAAAAAGCAGACAGTCGCCAGAGCAGACGGAGAGGGATAAAACTTCCCTGCTGCTTCGTAACAGCGGCGGAGTTTACTTTTCATTTCAAAGTGGGTTATTTCGGGATTGCTCCTTTTTTTTCCCTCCTCTTCTTCTTCTTCTTTTTTAAGCTGCTGGGAGAATGAACACAAACACACCCTCTCACATATGTACACATCCCCTCACTCCCTGACAAGAGCAGAAAGCCCTCATTAAGATCAAAGACTTGTTTCTCTTAATTACTCTGTCGCTGAAGCCCTATCCTGCCCTCACATACACACACAGAGGAGAAAACTCATTAGGATGGGGTTATTTTTGAACGCAGGATCACGGTTTCTTGAGAGAGTTTCTCTGTGGTGTTTGAGTTCAAGAATGGGATTAGCATATGACCGCTGCCCTGACTGGCTATTTTATTAGTTACACTTTTTTATTGCTTCCTGACAAGCCACAGCCGTCTGAACTCTGAGCTGTACTGATGCCGCAGTGCGGTTCGACGGTTTTTCCTCTAAGCATTGAGAAGTGCTCTCTAGATCTGACATCAGGTTAGTGTAAAAAACCCTTTGGAAACGTTTTCTCAGAGGGATGGTGTGTGTGAAAGAAGAGATGCTTACATGAAGACAGAACATTTTGAAGACTAAACTCTTCCTGTTTTCAGTCGGTCAGGATTAGCAAATATATTTGTACTTGTGCCAGGAAAGTCTCTTATCAAATTTTAGATCTCCTTCCTCAGACCTCTACGAATAGTTTGTAGTAATTTTGGCAAAATCCTTTAGAAAGAAGTGGAGTAGAAACTTCCGGTTATGGCGTCTCGCTGAAGGGTGTATGTGCGTATGGCTCGCTGCTAAATCCTCTAAATTAATCCGTAAGTCAGACCAATATTGGCAATTTCGCCTATTTTGCTAACGGGAAAACGCTTACTGGGGATCATGCCACCGAAAAATGCCAAACCGGTCCAACAACCGACTAAAACGGCTCCACAAGTGAATGTGGCTAACGTAGCTCATGCGGCTATTGTAGCTCATGCTAGCACGGCAGCGCCTGTTAACTTGGATGAGGCTCAAGAAGCGCCGACTAACCGTGATATTCTCGGAGCAATCAGCTTGCTGAAGGAGGATATGAACAAACATTCTGCTGATATGCTGAAAGCAATTAAGGATATCAAAGGGGATATACAATCGCTCACTGAAAGAACCGGGGAAACAGAAGCGCGAATTTCACAAGCAGAGGACGATGTCACTTCCCTTCAAGGTAGAGTTAAATCACTGGAGAAAACAGTGGAGGTGCTTTCTGACAGAGTTGCGGAGCAAGAGGACAAGAGCAGGCGCTCCAACCTGAGACTGGTCGGGCTGCCTGAAAAATCCGAGGGATCGGATCTGTGTGGCTTCTTGGAGAAGTGGCTCCGAGAGACATTAGGTGAGGACTTCACCTCGTCCCGCTGCGTGGAGAGAGCCCATAGGATTGGGCCCCTTACCTCCAATCCTGCGGCTCCAAGGGTTGTTTTAATGAAGTTTCTGAGCTATCGGGACCGGGAAGCAACTCTGAAAGCCGTCAGGAAAATGAAAGAGGTACACTATAAGAACCACCGCGTCACCTTCTTTCCTGACCTTTCGGCCGAGACTCGCAAGCTGCAAAGGCGCTTTGATGGAGTGAAAATCCGGCTTCGTGCCCTTAAAGTTCGGTATGGCATTCTGTATCCAGCCCACTTGATCATCACACACAATGACAAACGCCGTATCTTCAAATCCGTGGAAGAAGCCGAAAAGTATATTGATGGAATAAGCTCGCAGGCTGAGGACAACTCCAAGACTTAGTATGTACTCGCTGTTCTTTTTCTGGCATGGTTCCTAAAAGTAACTCAGTATTCTCAGAACGTTTTGCTTCTGTGTGTGGAAAAATGATCACTGTTAATATTTCTTTATAACATCTTTGTAATGTTAGCAAATCTCGCCTTAATTATTGATATTTTGGTCAAAGCAATTTTTTGTTTATGCCAGCCAACCCATACATGACCATCGTTATGCGTGTAGACTTTTACGTTACCCACTTGGTGGCTGCAACGTTTCATATAACCCAAGTTCAATATTCAGAAGGGGTTAACGCCACATTTCGTTTGGGGAAATATGTGGAGATTTGGGTTATAGGGCTCACTCTGGATACTGTATTTTTGTGGACTTTACACTACTTGAATGAAAGAATAGGAAGGGGCCAATGTATTTTATTTGTTTACATCTCCAATTACACAATTTATGTCTGTTTGTCCTATTAACATATCTAGTTGGAATGTTAGAGGTCTGAACAAAATGGTCAAGCTTAAACAAGTGATGGACAGGATCAAACAGATGAAAACTACAATATGCTTCTTGCAAGAGACACATTTGATTGAAAAAGATGTGAATAAAATTAGAGCTAGGTGGCCTGGTCAGGTATTCTCCTCTAGTTTTACAACCCATGCCCGGGGAGTCATAATACTGATTCACAAATCAATTCCATTTGAACTAAAAAATAAATACTTTGACCCATCAGGGAGATTTATCATTCTTAGTGGGACTATAATCTCTACAATGGTCAATTTTGTATGTCTATATGCTCCCAATGGTGATGATCCTGCCTTATACCAAAATTTGTTTTTAACCATGTCAGCTTATAACGGTCCATTTATAATTGGTGGAGATTTCAATTGTGTTTTAAATCCTGCGATAGACCGCTCAAATAGTTCTGTCATGTCCCACCAACAAGCCAGGAAAACCATCAAGAAATATATGAAAGATCTAAATTTAATTGAGGTTTGGAGACAACTTTTTCCAAATAAAACGGAGTACTCTTGCTTTTCAAGCACCTTTAAAACTTACTCGCGAATAGACTTTTTTCTGATCTCTTCTAGTCTATTATCTACAGTTCAAAAATGTTGGTATGAAGCTATTCTACTCTCTGATCACGCTCCAGTTATCCTATCAATAAATTTACCAAACTATTGTCGGTCTTCAATCCAATTTCGATTTCAAGCTAAATGGTTTAAGTCTGAAGGGTTCGAGGAATTTCTTAAAGGGAAAATAACTGAGTATTTCAATTTTAATACAAACCAAACCAGTGCATCAATAAAATGGGAAGCATTTAAAGCCTATATAAGGGGGGAAATATTGAGCTATACTAGGTATAAATCAAGACTCCATTTGAATAAACTAAAAAACATTGAAAATCAAATCAAAGAATTGCAGGAACAGATGTATTACTGCAATGACACTGACAAACATAGGAGACTTCTTTTATTAAAATCAGAATATAACGAGCTCACTACCAGCAAAATAGCAACTAATCTATTATGGTTAAAACAATCATATTACGATCAGGGTGAGAAGGCAGGAAAACTCTTGGCCTGGAGGCTTAAAAAGTTACAGACTAATCGGGCCATAAATTTAATCAAATTAAATAATGGTGAGAATCTGGTGGATCCAATAAGTATAAATGATGCTTTTGCAAAATATTATCAAAATTTATATACATCACAATATCCAGACAACACAAACAAACAGAAGCATTTTCTGGACCAACTTCAGTTTCCAACCCTGTCAGAAGAGAGTAGAAAAAATTTGGATGAAAGGCTGAGTGTTGAAGAACTTAAAATGGCTTTAAGCCACATGAACTCTGGTAAAGCTCCTGGCCCCGATGGCCTACCAATTGAACTTTATAAGAAATTTCCAGATAAACTACTGCCCCCTCTACTCGAAGCGTTCAATGAATCTTATGAAAAAGGCACCCTACCTCCATCATTACGTTTGGCAACTATTTCTCTTTTATTGAAGCCAGGCAAACCCCCAACAGAAATGGGCTCATATAGACCCATTTCTTTAATGTCCTGTGACACAAAAATTCTATGCAAAGCTTTGGCTCGAAGGATTGAAACGTATATCCCTAATTTAATCTCAAATGACCAAAACGGATTTGTTATTGGGCGCCAAGCCTTTCACAATACCCGCCGATTACTTAACATATTATATGCAAAACAGTTTGCTATGGATCATGCCTTTCTGTCATTAGATGCTGAAAAAGCTTTCGATAGGATTGAATGGAGTTACCTCTTTGATACCCTTAAGAGATTCGGCCTAGGAGGAAAATATTTAAAATGGATTCAATTATTATACACTGAGCCAGTGGCTAAAGTTGCGACAAACGGTCAACTGTCAAGATGTATAAACCTCTGTAGATCGACACGACAGGGATGCCCACTGTCCCCCCTTCTTTTCTTGTTTGCCATTGAACCGCTTGCCATGGCAATACGTAAATCCCCTGAGATCACCGGCATTCAAATTGGGGATGTAGAGCACCGATTGTCTCTTTTTGCAGATGACATTGTTTTGTTTTTAGCTAATCTGGAAAAGTCTATTCAAGCTGTTGATAAAATCCTGAAGGAATTTGGAGAATTCTCAGGATATAAAGTCAACCAAAAGAAAAGCTCCTTATTAATGCTGAACAGAAATAACCCTCCAATACAAACGCAATTCACATGTACCGATGAGGGCTTTACTTACCTAGGAATTAAGATTGACCGAGACATAGAGAAAATGGTTTCTATAAATTATGATCCTTTAGTGCAGAAAATATTAGTTTCCCTAGAAAGATGGAGCGAGATGCCAATCTCAATGATAGGTCGTATTAACATCATTAAAATGTCCATTCTCCCAAAGTTCTTATACCTTTTCCAGTCCATTCCTTTACACATTCCAGCTTCCTTCTTTTCTTCTTTGGATAAAGCCTTTAACAAATTTATATGGAACAATAAACGCTCCAGATTGCGACTCTCTCTTCTTTATCTACCGTACGATCGAGGTGGGCTTAGAGTGCCGAACATTAAATTGTATTATTGTGCTGCGCAGCTTTGTGCTGCTTCCTGTTATTTTTCAACCGGTGACATTCCCTGTTGGGTACAAATAGAAAACAACTCGGTAACATTACCTTTGACATCCTATTTTTACTCAGCTGAACTTAAATATCTATTAAAAAACACCAAAAATCCTTTTCTCAAAAACACAATATCAGTTTGGCACTACTCCCATACAGTTTTAGATGAGGTGTCCAAGATCTCATGTCTATCGCCTATTTGGGGAAACAATAGATTCAAGCCGGGAAGAGCAGACAGGGGGTTTAGAATATGGATGAATAAAGGCTTAAATAAAATAGGGGACCTTTATAGTGAAGGAGTTTTGATGTCCTTTGAACAACTGGTAAATAAGTACAGCCTGCCCCAAAAGCATTTTTTTAAGTATTTACAGATTAGAAGTTTTATTTTTGCCTCTCTGAAATCTACGACTGAACCTCCACTCTCTACCATAGAGAATATAGCTGTTCACCATAATCAGAGTAGAGGCCTACTTTCCAAATTTTATAATATTTTACTTTTAGCTTCAAAAGAAAATAGTCTCTCATATTTACAAGCCTGGAAAACTGATCTGCAAACGGAAATCCCTGAGGATGAATGGAATAACTCATGTCTATTGGCACAAACGCAAACTATTAACACAAGGTTTAGACTATTGCAATACAAATGGTTATTTAGAACGTATATCACTCCTGTAAAACTTCATCATTTTAATTCAAATATTCCTGATATCTGTGTTAAATGTAATATAGATAAGGGTACTCTTTTCCATTGTATGTGGCAATGTGTAGAGCTTCAAACTTTCTGGAAGGAGGTTATTATGTTCATCTCTCGTTTGATCGAACAGGATGTTCCAATGGACAGTAAACTTTGCTTACTGCATATTTTCCCAGATGGATTTAAAGGTCCCACAAAGAGACAGAAGCTTGTGACTTTTTGCCTCTTGCAGGCTAAACATTTGATTGCTCTGAAGTGGAGGAACACAGAAAGACCAAAGATAAATGAATGGATCAAACTATTGAGCAACAACCTGGCAATGGAAAAGCTGACATATTTCACAAAAGGAAAGCTTGAAGACTTTAAAGATATTTGGTTTCCTTTCTTACATCTTGTCAAATACTGTGATATGTAAAGCTAATTTTTCTTTTCTTTTTTTTTGTGTAGATAGAGTGAGCCCTGGGGTTCAGTGTTCTTTTTGGGTGGGGGGAGGGAATGCGCTGTATGTAATATTTTATTTTATTTTATTTTTTTTGGTTGGTTCTGTTTGTTTTTGTATGTCTGTATAACAGAAAATTCTAATAAAACTATCTTGAGAAAAAAAAAGAAAGAAGTGGAGTATCTGAGCAAGGTTACGAACATTTTAACTCTGCCCACAGATGCTAAGAGGGACTGAGATCAAGACTTATTTGGTGAATGATTATCCATTAGAACTTCTAATTTATTCCTGACTGATGTCAATGTTTCCACAAAATGTTTCTTTCCCATGAGAAATAATTTGTTTAATAAGCAACAAATCAACATATATTCTTCAAAGTTGATGTAGTTTTTTTAGGCTTTTAAATCAAATACTTGAATTTAAATTTCAGAACACCGTGTCAGATAACGCCGCTGACGGTGTGTTCGATTTGTCTTTTTTATTTTGCGTTTGGTTTTCATTGACTGCTCAATACAAGACTGGTGCACTGTGGATAAAATCTACTATTTGTCTTTTATTACAGTGCATGTTAGTTTTTACTGCACTGTAAAAACTGTATATTATAGAACTGGTAGGCTTTTAACGTGAGAAGATGAACATTTTTATTTCTTTGAAATAAGATTGCCTTTTATGACTTTTCTTTAAAATGTTTTTTTTAAAATCTGACCTTTTTTGAAGTTCATATGTTTCACGTGAGAAAAAAAAGCAGTATTTTTACCTCCATAAAATTACAGATGATATGCTCACAATCAAAGCCTTAAAAAAATCCACATATATAAATGTAACAATTTTTTCCATCAAATTATGCTTGAAAAAAGTTGAAAAAAGTTCCAAGTAACTCCTGATTAATTGACTTTCTGCTTTCTTGGCATATGAACACCCAGACTCATTCCTACCACTAGCTGGACATTGACTCCTGTGTATCTCGCCACCACACACTGTGAGGAGGATATTTAGAGAGTTTTGAAGATCACTAATAGAGAACTGCAGCAAAGTGTGGCATCTTGGGGTCACTAAGTTCCCATAACAACCATTAGATTATATCTGTATCTCAATTCAGCTGCTGGATCCTTCAAAACACACGACCCTGCTGGTCCTTGAAGGCCACCTCCTCCGACGACCCCACAGGCTGGATCGTGTTGAAACGAGAAGGCCAAGTCTTCCCCTCATCAGGACCCAGCTTCAGTTCTAAAGTCCTTACACTGTAGCTCAGAGAAAACACCATGAAATACTTTGTCCAGGTTATAAATAACAGAATGACTTAGCACCAAAATACATTAAAGATTGGTTCCCATTGCATCAACCTTTCAAACCACTCAGGTCTTCTGGTTCAAATCTGCTCTACATCACCAGAGTCACAACCAAACATGGAGAAACAACATTTGCTTTTTATGCCCCACAAATCTGCAGCAAACTTCCAGAAAACTGCAAAACTGCTGGAACGCTGAATTCCTTTAAATAAATTGCCTAGAATTGCATTTGATTAATAACAACTGGAACATCACTAATTTTAGTTCATATTCCAACTTTTCATAATATTTTTGTTATTCTGTGTTGTTTGTTTGATGTTTTATGTTTTCATTATTTAAAACACTTTGAATTGTCGTGTTGCTAAAGGGAATTATACAACTAAACTTCCCGTACTTTGTGTTCATCACATTCAATACCAATAAATGAAAAAGTAACAAAAATAAAGTTTATTTAAAAAGGGTCAATGTACAGCAGCTCAAACATAAATGTCACCATCCGACCCTTCACAGGTTGCAAAAATATATATACAATAAAATAAAACAGAAAATAGAACTTTGTAGACACACTACACACACATATAGACATAATCACTGGCACACACACACACACACGCACACACACACACACCCCCACACACACACACACACACACACACACACACAGTTAATAGTTACATCACATATATCTAAGTGAAACTGGTGGTAAAAATTGGCAAAATGTGAATAAAGCTCCATTCAAAGAAAAGGACATTAGAAATTGTAAAATAAGCAAAACTATTGATAATAAGTGTTCACTTTTTATTTCGTGACAAAAAACAAACCTTACAGACCGCTTCCTTTTATTATAATAAAAGGAATAATTCTGTTACCATGGTTAGTATTTTTTTTTCAAATGTCTGAACCAAAGCATTTAAGTGCCTTTCAAAAACACTCCAACTCCTACCATTAATTACTGAGTAACGACTGCAGTATCAGTCTCATCGTCCATGAATAAAAAGAAGATGGATGGGCTGAAAATCCTAGATAATGCAAAGAATAACAGCACATTGTTCCTGTGACATTTCCATAAATTGTTTTAAAGTATTCTCCTCCACAGCTGATTGTGCTGTTTAATTAATGGCATATTTCCATATAAAAATGATAAAACTTTGCGGTTTGTTTTTCTGATATTGTAATGCCTGCTGCTGGTCGGCTTCTTCACTTCATCCCTTTCCTCCTGAACCTAACCTGTGGTTTTATTACAGTGGAGCCCATTTAATTCACTTTGTGCCTTTTGCAACATGTGATTACCTGAGTTACTGCTACTTTCTGCTCTGCTTGAACCGGTATGATGATTATGCTCTGATATATCTCTTTAACAGGGATCAAAACACTCAACATGCTGTCCAGAATTATATTTTGTTTCGTCTTGTGTAATCTTTCTAAACACAGACATGTACGAGAGCCTTTTGTGAAGTTGTGACAACACAAATCGATTTATGGTTTCTTTATGAATGTTTTCTGATTTCTCTACGGCCGCTGTGGCTCGCTGCCAAAATTATTTTAAGTTATTTTTTTCTTCTGTACATGTGTGCATGAGTGTGAATCTCAAGTTTTTATATGAAATACAATCATGAAGTGCTATTGGCAGTGGGAATCGTGTTAGATCAAGTCTTCCTCACATTAGTAGTGAGACTCCAGTCAAGTCATTCCTCATCCCGGATGACTTCTAACAGACAAGTGTGCAGTTTATAGCCTGTTTTGTTTCTATAAAGCCCCTAAAGAATGTGTGAATCTGTTTACTCCGTCTCAAAAACACTCCCCGAGTGCCAGGCTGACAATGTGCACGTCCTTTGTACTTCCCAGAAAGGACCTATCTTTCTCATTTCACAATCTGCTGCTGGCGGTGTGTCTCTGGGTGTTTGTGTGCATCTCTGTCCATATTTTCGCATTTGTATGTGTGTGGCATGTTGATGGCACACCTGCCACTTCAAAGCTCAAGCCAGATGTAGAAGCACAGGGACTGGCACCCCAGTAGGAGGTACCCACACAGTTCACTATTGTATTATTACATTTATGCATATTTATTCATGCAGAAACACAATGGCTGCAGCGTTTTTGCGACGCTGTAAAGCCCCATGTCTTCCCCTGTGGTCCTCTTTTGATGGACCAGTCTGCTGAGGTACCTTTCAACAAAACTACACCTCCAAGATGACTAAAAATCTTAGATCCAGAGTTCAAACTGAGTAAAACTGTCTCATGTTTTTATTTTAAAATAGCTTATTGTATTCATTTCACCTTTAGACATAGTCTATTTTTTCATATAAGCCAAAATGGATGCATATTCAGTCTTTCTCCATCTTAGAACAGCTCAGTTAATGTAGCTGTAAACGGAGAGAAATTCACACATTGGTATGGCTGCTCTTTAATCACTGACTTTAAAATAATAAGGAGCTTTGTGTGAATCTACACTGAAAAAAGAGAATGGTCCTCCAATTTAAAAAACTTTAGTTAATTTGCCACATATAATCAAATTAAGTTTGTCAAACTTGCTTTATTTACATTTGCTTAACATGACAACATAATAAACAAAATATATTTACTTTGATAGTCTTTAATTTGATTACTTGTAACAAATTCACTCAATTCTGGTAAATTCACTTGTTTTCTTTCTTCACTATATTAGCACTCATTCTCAGTATTAGAACTTCCTGTTAAAACAATTTACCTTGAGAGTACCACTCCAGGTATAAAATACAGCAGTGGCAGCATCATGCTGTGGGGATTTCTTCAACAGGCACTGACCAGAGCTGATGGGGAAGTGGGTGGAGCTAAACCCACGGTAATCCTGGATTATAATCCGCTTGAAAATAGCAGAAACTATGATAAATAAAACCGTGACAATGGCCATATCTCATGGTTCCATTATACTGAATGCAAACATTTTGAGACATTATGTGCAGCTTTTATATCTAAATGTGAATATGATTAAAATCTTAAACTTCCTCTGAAGGGTATTGAATTTTGATGCAAATGCTTCAGCATATTTATAGCGATCCATTTCTGCTGGAACAACAGAGTCTCAATATTCCTTTCATGCATTAGAATGCTGTCAGGATTTTGTCCATTCAAGTGAGGAAAATCAGACGGGGAGAAAACTAGAGGAAGTAGAATGACATGTAACACCCACACGTATGCAGGCACACACTTTCCTTGTTTCAGTCATTCTTTGGCTGGCATTTCCTGGGGTTGCTGTCTCTGCAGGAGCTTTTCACACATCCTCCCTCTCAGCCTGTGAGCAACACCGATCTGATGGGCAGAGAAGGAGGAAAAGGCAGTGCAATCAGCCAGATAGTTGGTCAGAGGCAGCCAAGCAAAGAGTGGTAGTCAGGGAACGAGACAGACTGTGTGGGAGTTGAGCCGCCACCTGAATTTCTATTTTACCAAAACCAGACATTTTGATGCAAACATCCAGCAGAGATCAATTCGACTGACATGAATGAAAGGTGAAAAAGGTATGTATCCTTTAATGCTCCTGACAGGAAGGACATTTTTGTTCTTCCTCAAACTCAGATATGATCTTTAACTTGTCAGTTCCCCCAAGTCAGAGTGAAAGTATGAAACTTTTACCTCTGCAGAGCAGTTGAACTTATAACCCTTTGGTGGCAATGATGCATGGGGAAAAGGCTTGTCCTTTGTTCAAGTACACTGAGATAAAACCACTGACTTTTATAACATGTGGCATGCATTAATAAGTAACAACTCCACAGCTCTTATATACAGTGACTTAAAGTATTAGTTGAAATAGATCAATATTGTTTCTTTAATTCTTGGGTTCTTTGTAGAAGCAGTGGAAAAACATACAAAATGAGAATTTTGTATAATACATCCCCTTTATTTAACAAAAACTTCTACAAAAGATATAGAAGTCTGTCACTAAGATACCCAAAGGTTTAACACAATGTCAGCCTTCATAGAGAGACCCAGTACTTCCGTATCCTGGAGGACTCAGAGCGGAGCTGCTACTCCTCCATGTTGGGATCCAGTCCAAACGGCTCCTGGTGAGGCGTTTGTCTCATCAGGAGGATACCCAGGACATGCTGGAGAGACTTTCCAACACAAAGAGAGATATTGGCCCACGTGGCCAAGTATGGGCCTCTCTGCTTAAAGCCCCCACAAAGGGTTCACCACAAATCCTGAAATCAGCTTTCATTGACGCAGTCGCACGGCGAAATGATTTTGTTTGCAGACATGCATCCGCCTGACAAACTGGACACCAGGCCCAAGTCAAACTTATTTGACATAAAGCTCTGTGCAAAATGTTTTGTTTTTGGTAAGAAGTGTTTTATGTGGAATTTTTTCTTGGACAGCAATGTTAGTATTTCACTTCAACTAGTCAGCTTCCACTCTGGTGTTTTACCCGCAGGAGAAGGAATATTTTTTGAGAAATTTATTTATGAGGTGTGTCCAAATATGGACGTCCTGAAATGACATTACTGTATCTTCACTGGATGAAGTATGTGGGAGGTTTTAGGCTGCCACCCTGTAGCCTGGTTAAAAGGAATATAATGGATGGATGGATGGATGGATGGATAAGAAAACTGGCTATGTGATGTCACAGACCTGTATCTTTCTAAGATTTTAAGAAGCTGCAACAAGCTGAATTATTAATGACAACAGCTAAAAATACAAAGCAAACATTTTTAAACAGTCTCCAACACAGACGCGTTCAACAGGACCCCCATTGCCCCAATATTTGATTAACATTAAAGAGCTGAAAAAAATGCAAAGTGATTTTCAAAGACTGTGCTGGGATTGTGGTGGTAGCAGAAAGATTATAAGATTACTTTGGAGAAAGTGAGAGCAGAAGATAATTGAAATGGCTTGCTGCCAAGCACATACTAACTCTATGGGATATAAAGCAGACTGATGAGGAACAAAGCAGGCGAGCAGATCACTGGTTTGTTGGGAGGATACACAGAGATTCAAGAGCTCTACTTAACAATTGGAGGAACAATTGTATTGAGGAACAACATCTTAGAAACTTCAAGGGCTTAAACACAAAATAAAACAACTCACCTGCAGCACAGATGAGCGAGCAGATTCAAAATAACACATAATACTCGATATAAAAGATTAGTTTATTATGAACCTCAACGTTATGGTCAGCATACAAAGACCCAATGAGGCCAACAGAGGTCTGACTGGGGCACATAGTGCCATTTCTTAGCTTAAACAAGCAATTATTGTAACTTCAGTTGTCATGAAAATGCTGTATATGTCAAAAACAACTTTAAAGAAACTGGATTTGCAGTGATGATGCCTTTAAATTGGCCTCTGTCCCTTTAAGAACCTCTTAACCGTCCCGACACGCCCCCGCGTCATCACAACAACGCTTCATTGATGCCATTTACAACCACTGGAATGAGTGTTGTAGTTCTGATGACCAGCTCAGCAGAAGCAGGTCCACTGGATGTTTAGAAATGTGTGAGGGAGACGCGGTGGAGGGGGATGACATCATTACACGATATAAAACTCAAAAAGTTGATTTTCCATAACACCATCCCTTCAAGAGTTGTAGTTATAAAATGTTGAGACATTCCAGCAATAGTAACATTTTTGCACGGCACTGGACATCATGGCACACAAACTTTCATCCAGTGCAACAGCATGCAAACACAAACACACACACACAGATCCGTATGAACCAAGCTACTCGAGGCATCTTGAGGTTTTCATGTGCCAGGCCTCTGGGGTGACTTAGTTGTGCTTTTAAGTGCTGAGATCAAAGAACCCTGCATGGGTGTACAAACAAGCTGAAGGGCTGGAGCAGTTGTAGCTGTCATGGGCTTGATAACCACTTGGTTAGGCAAGGCCATGTGCTGACTGAATAACTTCTCCCTGACCCCTTTCTGCTTCGCTCACACACACACAAACACACACGCACACATAACAGAAAAAACATGCAAATGCCGGGATGATTCAACAAACACACATCACACAAGCAAACACATTTACATACAAATATATGCACACACAGAAGCAAGAGAAGGTTATGACATTTTCCAAACAGCTTCACTATTGCAGCAGAATCATTCGTTTTATTTTTTCCTCACCACGAGAGGCGCTGACCTCCAGCAGGGAGGCAGGTAGCAGGTGACTGGCTGTGATACATCTTACAGTTGGTCAAGGAGGCAACATGAAGAGTGGGCAATGCATCATGGCAGCTGAAGTTTGAAACACCACACATGGCACTTCAATCACATCCAGTGATTGAGCCGCTCTCTCATACTGTGCGTCGTCTTTCTGGCTCTGGATTTCTTTATTACACCCTGAGACAGCACAGTTCAGAAAGTCAAATTGAAGCCATGCGCTTCCAGTGTCCAACAAAATGTCGGGTGGAATTATCTTTGGAGATCTGTGTAATTTTTTTATTTTTATCTAAATTAGATTGTATGTGTGTCTGCAGCTCAGGGATCTGTATGATTCGTGACCAGCAGAGATGTGTCTGAATACAGTCAAGATACACAATGTTGTCTGGGAAACATGAGTCCAAAATGAGACCCCTGATGTTTTACTTTGACCACTGCTTTCATTCTGTTGTAAGTTTTTTTTTTTTCATAACACAAACACAGGTGTAGGGCTATTGTTGGGGGGGGGTTATGCACATGACAAAATCACTTTGTTTTGTCTGAAATGTGAAAAAGAAAATATCTGCTAAAAAATCTTCCAAAAATCACCGTATATCAGAAGAACCAGAAACAACAGAGATCAGTGTTTTTTAAGAGACCTGAATATTTCACAATGTTATTGGAGGTACATTGCAGTGTATCCCTTAAGATTAGAAGAAAATTCTTCCATGTAAGTTTCTCATAAAATTCAGTTGGAAATGGTTTGGATCAATTTCCCCTTTTGCTATTTCATAATGGTCTAATATTTATTTATTTGCACTTAGTTTCTTAGTTGGTTCTTGTGTTCAGACTTAACTTTGCTCAGATTATTTTCATGTCTTGACCCTTTGGTTTGCAGATACTTTGACTTTTTGTTCTGCTCTCTTAGTGCTAATCAGTCTCTCTTCCTCAATATCTGTGCTTTCTTGATTACACAGCTGTTTCTCATTCCCTCTGATTAGTTTGTTGGTTCTATTTTCCATTTTCTGTCCCTGCCTCAATAAAAATTCCTGGTTCTTCATTGTTTCTTTCCCGGCTTCTCTGTCCGTGCTCCTCATTCTGTTTAACGTAGGAAAGATCTATAAGTTTTGATTTTTTATTGGCTGAGTTAGCTTTGAGCTAACTTTGTAATAGACAGCAGAAAGACGATGAGATGTTTTAGTTCTGAAATGATTAGTCTGGATTTCTCCAAAGCACTAGAATTTGTTCAATTATTCAGTTCAGTTCTGTAAAGAACTGAATAACTGAATAATCTGCCATAAAACCAATTTATCAACTCCAAATAAACCTTGAGTAGCTAAAAATAGCCTTTCTCTGACACCCGCAGTAAGGTTTTTTTTTATTGTCAGTGTGATCAGAAAATAATCCATGACACAAAAATACTTTGAAACCTTTGGCTACATCTGCAAAATACCACCTGACATTTTGCCCATGTCAGCTAAGTACAGAAATATAAAGTTACATCAACTGATCAGCTGATAGCTCAGAATATGCAACCTTAGCTCAGGTGTTAGATGATAGCGCTTGGATCTGGTGTGAATCCACGGACCAGAGCTCTGCAGCTGGGCATTGGCCGTGCATCAGTCTGTGCTCTTTAATAGCACTGAGTTTGGTGCAAACGCCACACATTTCACTGTCCATTTGCTTCACTGTTATGGCTGCTTTTGCTGCCAACAGCTGCTTCCTGCAGGTCCCACAGCAGAAGTCGTCTCAGATTGGTTTCATAAACATAGACATAAGTGCCCTTTAGTGGCCTCCTAAGTCTTGTGTGGGATGTGACAGAACAGGAGATTTGCGGCATGACTGTGCTGCTGACAAATTTGCAGAAATCATGTCGGTTCATGTGAACATGCCATCGTTCTAGAAAAATGGCAACAAGAACTCGTGACTCTCATGACACAAAATCTTTTTAATTCAGTTTTCTATTATAGCACAACTTTACAACAAATGTCTATAGAGTGAACACATTCAGTTTATATATAGAAGTCAGCCCAAATATTAGACCATTTCAAAACTGTTGTGCTATTAACTTTGCAGCGATCGCTTTGCTCACATCCTGAGCATGCATGTGGCGACAATGGACAGAAATCTTCAGTGCAATCTGCTGTGACCAACATGGGGTTTGAGAAGCTGACACACTATAACCAGGAATACTTTCTGGAGAACATTGAGAATTATTGGCAACAGTGATTTATTTTTTTTCCATATTTGTTGATGCAAACACAGATGTATCTCAGTAAATTAGAAAAGTCATCAAAATGTTTGTGTATTTCAGTAATCAATACAAAAAGTTAAACTAATAAATAGATTAATTGCAGACACATTCTTTACTTCTGTGGTCGTGGAAATCTGCGTAAGAAGGATCAAATCAAGCAAAGAAAACATCAAATTTTAGGAGATTCCAGAAATTCCAGAAGATTTCAGAAACTCCTAAAATTGTGTTGAGAACTGTCCAATGCGTCTTTCAAAACTGGAAAGTTAGTGGGAACCATTATGTGGTCAGAAAGGAAAAACTCTTGAATAAAATTGATGCACCATTGGATGGAAATACATTGTGTGACTTTGCAGAAACGAACAAATCGACACAATGCCACAGCAAATAAAGTTGAAGGTGGTTAATTAAAATATTAGTATATGATCCAAGTGCTGTAAGTGCCTTTTTTGACCAGGCAGCGTATAAAGAGTTTCTCACTCAATAGTTACATTTAAAGAATTATAAAACTCACTTTCACTTTAGGCAGAATTGGCTTTCGGATCACTGTGGTGATAAACGCAGCTTATTCTTTGACCAGTTCCAGTGAAATGTTTTAGGATGGAAACAAAGTCCAGACCTTTAAACACAGAATGAGTCAGAAACAGCTTGTAAACTAATTAGGATGAACCTGATCCCTGTTCTTCGTTCTTTCTTTTCTAATATCTTCATGTCTTAAAGCAGAATGTAATTATTAAGATTAAAAGCACATATGAAAGAAAAACAGAGACAGCGACTGGAAGTCATCTGAAATGCAAGAGGAAAGATAAATTGTATATTAATGAAAGCATACAAGATAAAGATGAAGAGAATGATTCAGCACAGATAAAGGCTTAAAGAGCTTCTGTGATTTTGCTCTAATTACCCATGTAACTCTCTTTGAGATGGACAAGGAAATGAGAATGTCACATTAGGACCAAAATAGTGTGTTTTTTATTTTAAATGTGCTGTTAAAAAATGTTTTTAAATCTTTTCTTACCTGAATAAATATCAAAAGGTTCTCCTTAAAAACAGAAGCAATCTAGCAGTGTATTCAGTCAATGTCAGCTGAACTCATCTAACAATGAAAACACTGATTTAAGTTTTTTCTTTGTTAGGAGACAGAACTTTATATATATATATATATATATATATATATATATATATATATATATATATATATATATATATATATATATATATATGGAAACATTCTATTTCATGATAGTCCAACTACTTCCTGTTGTCATCTTCTTCTTGGTTTGTGCCAGTGGCAACTTCCTGTTGTTGATCAGGTGACTCATGTGATGTGAAAAAAGTGTATCCATTGCAGTTTTACGAAATAAACCCCCCCAAAAAATTAAAAATCCCTCATCCTAGTGCCAAAACCTTTTTATCAAAATGCAAGAGCTTTTTTTTCAATATTGGTGAGTTTCAATTAAGCAAAGTTATTTTCAAAATGTAAAACAATAAGCTACAAGTTTAATTCAGCAATAGTCAAAACCATCCATGAACAAAAAAACTAAACGCTGTTTTTCCATGGATTCAAAGATTGCTGATCCATTATCATCATGTTGGAAACAACTTTGACAGATTTTTTCCCCTGGTTGACTCATTTTTTAACTGTGAAAGAATCCATGTGTTAACATAACACTTCAGTCCAACTTCCTTCAGCAGTATGTTTGACTCCATCAGAATGGAAATCACCCCCTCATCACTTCTGTTCTATTTTCTCCTTGTTGTCTCCCCTCCCGGGCGCGTCGCAGGACAAAGTCTCATAGGCGGCGGCCCCCTCATATCTGCGCCTGGGCATCGCTGCAGCGTGGCATCTCAGCTCAGCGAGCAGAAGAGGGGAGATTATTCTGTGCTCACATCAAAGGAGGTTTGTCTAACTTGGGTCTGGCGTTGTGCTGGTAGAGCAGGCCCTCGGTGCAGCCTCTCCGTTCTTATCTCTCCCCCACAGACTCTCCCCGCTTTCTGCTGCAGCACAGCTGGCTCCCGGTAACACGGACGCATGAATTTGTGGTTCTGTACAGTCAGGCGCGCACACAAACACCAGTTCCCGTTCCCCTTGTATGAAAACACACAAACACGCACAACACTGAGGCAGCTCTTTTTTCTTCTTCTTCTTCTTCTGATATTAGTAGAATTTGTTCTGCTGAGCCAGTATCTCTGCCTCCCTTC
This sequence comes from Poecilia mexicana, assembly GCF_051168715.1. Lineage (NCBI taxonomy): Eukaryota > Metazoa > Chordata > Actinopteri > Cyprinodontiformes > Poeciliidae > Poecilia > Poecilia mexicana. The sequence goes on along the minus strand of NW_028263373.1, from coordinate 5,431,370 downwards.
TCCAGCTTCTGCTGAGAGGTGAACCTGGTTCAGTGAATATGTGAAATGGATTAAGGAAAACGGATTATCACGGGACAGATGCGTGGAGAAAGAACTCTCTCTCTACATGTGAATATGATGTTCAGTGTGTTGATTCTTGAGAATAGGGACAAAACAGGTCCTATGGATAAAGCATGAAATTTGAATAAAATATACACAAAATATATTTTTTTCAAATATCTAACTAAACTAACCTGGGTCATGTGAGCACAACAATGTATATTTTTCTTTTTTTGCTGAATATTTTTTTATTTTAAACATTGTAGTCGGTGGATGATGCCTGTAAAAGCCCTTGTCCAGGAGCAGAACTCAATACATTCTTATAGTTTAAAACAATTAAAGAAATACTAAAATTATATATTATGACAATTAAGTATAAGTAGTCATATAAATAATTATAAAAGTATCGATAAATTGAATTAAAAATAATTTTTAGATATTTTCCAACTCCGTTGAAATTTGTCCCTAGTTTTTGTCAGAAATGAAAAGAATGTGAAAAAAATCAGGCATTATTGGGGGGCACCAGAACTTCTGAGGACCCCATGACGTTGTCTTTTCTCTTCCTTTGCTAGGAGGCCTAGTTAGCTCCGGTTAGCTTAAGTTATTCTTTAGTTTTTTCTTCTGTTTTATTCCTAAGTTGTTTGTCACAACCATGATGTGTCAACTCCATAACTGACAATTTACAAAACTTTGATGAAATTTTGCGAAATAAAAGCTTAATTTTGGTATAATGTAAAGATTTCATGGACCTGACGAGCTACAATATGGCCTCCTTCAGAATAACATCATATAAATTGAGGTATTTGGCATTTCGTCAACTCCGTCAGATGTCAACTCCGTCAGAGTTTTTCTGACTCTTTCAGTGAAATTGTTGTCAAATCTCACTTAATTGTGCAACTAATTCATTTTAATGTATTTTACATGAATTGCATTACTTCACATGTACCAAGTTTTTCATTTTACTCACTAGTTTGTCACCACCTTCAGTTCTGTGTCAACTCCGTCATGCACTGTCAACTCCATCAGATGCACTTTTTCTTGTTTTTTGTTTTAAATAACATTTATTTTATTTCTTGAGAAGCATTTGTCTGTAAATTGAGTAAAAATATCAATTTAATGGGGTATTTTAAAAATCATTTTAGATTTATTTTTGTCAGATGGTGATGACAATGTTTTGGGTCAGGTCGATTAAAAATGTAATTTAAAAAAAAAAAATTAAAAAAATTTTTTTTTTTTAAAACTGGGAGCCTGTACCTTAGCATCTTCATATTTTCTAAACATTATTTGTCATATCTGCATACATAAGGTTGAGAAATAATAAAAAAAAAATATGGGAAAATTAAAACCCATTTTGTCCCTATTCTCAAGAATCACTGTGTGCATTAAAAGCCTAATTCATTGAGGTCAAGTAAACAACAGTTAACTCTAGCTCAAGCCAATGTATTTTATTTTTAGTAACTAATTTTATTATTTGACTTAAGAGAGATGGTTCTCTAGAATTTATTCATCTCATAGCAGCGTTTTCCTCCCTTACCAACTTTATCATGTTCACACTCTGCACAGAACACAGCCACCGTGAAAACACACCCTCACAGTATAGGGCAATTTAAAAGGTCAATTTAGACTGTGAAAACCCACACATCACCTCACTGAACCCAGGCAAGACTTAAATGAGAAACCTTGTTTGCTTTGAGAAAATACTATTTTTGTTCCTGTTGCTAATTGTTAAATCATGCAAATATAATAAAACAGTGAAAGCAGCAAAATCCAGAGTTTCATGTAAAGCTGGCATTCAGTGAAATGAATTTCAGTGAAAATATATAAAAGAGAGACTTTTGAATTTGCTATAAATAATAGAGAAATGCGGTTGGAATGTGTAATGTAAAGTGTTTATATAGATGTTAATTTGAAAATAAAGTTTAAATATGTAATGGTAGAGATCAAATGTTTTAACTGGGGTTGGATAGCCTCTTTCCCATAACCCTAATTTTTAGCTCCCTCTATAGATTCTCTCTCATATTTAACCCAGGACTCATCCTGGACCTCTGCAAAATGCTCCTGCTACTTCCAGTCCAAAGAAACGTGTTGGTCAAATTAAAAACAGCAGATCTCCACCTAACTGGACTTCAGTATTTTTCTGTGACACATAACTCCAATTTATTTGCAAATTCACTTATTCACAGTTTTTTTTTTTTTAATTCAATAGAAAACACAGATTAGGAGGTTGAAGTACCAAGACTCAATGCTACTTAACATGCATATGACTGGGGCTTGAAAAGCAGCCAATCCAGGAGAGCCATTCGTTTTCTTTAGTGCTGATTGGCTGAACCGCTAAGCAGAGCAGAGACAAGGAAGACTGCAGATGTTAGCTTCTGTGGTAATGTTGAAACAGTTTCCGCTGTGTGTATTAATGCATATTGAGGTTTACGTTGTGTTTGAATTATTAAATGTGCTATACATTGAATTATTAAATTAGGCAGTAGTAATAATGACCCAAAAAATGTTTTACTTTGTAAGAAAAAAATGTAAAATGTAAAGAAGTGAGACAAAAATAAGACTTTCTCACACCCTTTGTAAACAGTTTGCAGGCACACAGCTTAACACTAATATGCAAGAATACAATTTAAATTGAATCTATTTACTTTAGACTGCAGCTCAAAAGAAGGAGTTCACATTTGGATCTTTCTTCCCTGTGTTGCTTTGTCCATAAATTCCTACCTGCTTCACAAATCTGTCTTTATTTTCCATTCTTCTCCATCCACTCCCCCTCCTCCTCAGTGTTTTTGTTGTTTTTGACTTTTTGTAAAAGGTGGTTTTCTTCCATTCAGGACTTCGTCCTCACACAGTTCACCTTATTCCTTATTGTCATCATATTCTAATGTTGCTCTGATTCTATTAGCCCTTCAAACCCAGATAACCCAACACTTCACAGTATTATAAATGCAGCCTCTGCCGATCTACTGACTCGTTAAAAACACAACACACGCTTAAGATGTCGGTGCTGCTGAAAAAGGTTGTTGTTTTGTAGCGACTGCATGCACAGCAACATTTCTGACACCTATGTGAAGATGTGCATTTTGCAACAATGCACTACTGAAGAGTCAGGAAAGCATTTTTTTTTCAAAGCTTAAAGTCTGCAGTCAGACAGAAAGTTACATGTGAATGGGTTAAGCACCCTTCTCATAGCTAATAGATTTTTAGTCAAATTGCGGCACTTTCTCTCATCTCCTCTCAAAACTGTGATGAATCAAACGCGTGTGTGGAAGAGGATGACGAAGAGAGAGACTGTGTTTGTGTTTGTCAGTCTGCTCTGCGTCTGAGCTGCTGTTACAGACATTAACCGATCTGTCAAAAACTGTGGAAATAAAATCTGACTGGTTCCAAAGTGTGAACCCCACCCACAACAGACAGCCAAGCCTGCTTTCCCATTTCATGTTGAATTTCTGGAAAACAAAAACATGTCTGATGATAAAACAGAATTTACATTCTGAATTGTTTCAAAATCAGTTTATTTAAGAAGATTTTTTATATATATAAATACTTGCTTAGAACAATGAAGACAATAAATGTTTATCATATAGCGGTAAGTTCAATTGAAATATTGTTTTGTATTTATTTCTGTTTTAAGATAGTTATTCAAGGTGACAAGATATAAGCAGGACTCAAATAGGGATTCATTTAGTCTCAGGATGTTGGTCAATATTTAACTCAGTTCTGCAGGTCGGAACATCAGAACTTAGAACATCATAGCAAGAGCACAGTGACTCCTACTGGTGCATTGACAACATTGCAACCTCTAAAACTGAGCGCAGTTCAAATCGTCTTGGTTCCTGGACAAACTACCAGCCTGAGTGAATAACTTCTACTGTCTGTAACCAAAATATCAACCTTACCTTATCGATGACATGACTTTCATCTGAAGATAAATTCCTAATCTTCCAAGTAAGTTAAGAATGTGGTTAAAACAAAAAGAGGAGATTCTTTATTCTTGATTTTGCTTAAAATAAATAAACTTTTGATTTGTTAAAAAAGTAAACAAACTTGCCTGCTAAGGATTACAGGAAGAAATGTCTCCTAATTCAAATCCATCTGCAAGATGAGCACTAAAGTAAATAAACAAACAAACATAATGAACTGAGCAAGCTTATTACCATAATTCTAAGCAGGACAATTAATTTATAAGATATACAGTTTTGTTGACAGACAAGTTGTGTTTAGTGCTAATCACTAATCAAAGACTAAGCTGATTATAAAGCATCTGTTTATTTCTCAGGTACAAAAGGGAATATTGCTTTTGATATTCAGGTTTTTAATTTTATGACTTAATTTTAATTTAGATTTTATTTGTTTTAGTCTTAGAATGGAGAGAAAGATGGGAATGAGAGACTGGCTCACTGCCAGGGAATTAACCCAAATGGAAAATGATGAAAACACAAAATGTCAAGGGTTTGCTCAAACAGCATTATTTTAAGATACAGATAATGAAATGTATTAAGCTGATAAATGAAAACATGAATACATAAAATACTTATTTAGATCTCCAAAGATAGTCTGATCCTGCAGTTTGCCAGGATATGAAGCATACATTTCATATATTTCCTCAGTTTTTCCTCACTTTTTACATGTTCTAGATAATAAATAAATGTGATAAAAGATTACCTTGGTAAATATTAAAATAATGATTGTAAATGGAAAATAGCATCCAAATTGAAATTCTAGTTCTTTAGATGATTAATTATTTGCTATTAGACAGATTTTTGTAAAGATGATTGATTTCAGTTTCCACAGTGAGTCTTGTTACCAGATCTGTATAATAAAGAAATATCCTCAGCCTGTCTGACAACATGAAGAAAATCAGAAAATCAAACCGTAACACAGAAATTCAAGAAAGGAATTCAAGATTATATTCAAGATCAGACAAGAAACAACTTCACTCACATCCTTCAGTCTGAAAAGAGTTACAACACCAGCTTTAAAGATTTGGGTTCTTGTGAATCAGGGTGAGAGCTATTATACACAGATGGAGGAAAATAAACAGTGGTGAAATTTCCCAGGTAGGGCGGGTGTACTAAAAGCAATTCAAATATGCATCAACTACTAATCCAGGATGTTACAAAACAACTGCAGGCTCACCTTTCCTCAGCAAGAGAGAGTGAGGAACAAAGTAGCCCAACGAACCTTTGGATGATCATAATGACTTTTGTAGAAATATTCAGTACATCTAAAGGAAATGCAGATTTTCAGAGAAAAGTGATATCCCGACAGTACAGTGGTGGTCTGAGGCTGCAGTGCTGCTTGGGCAACTTGCTGGAACTGATGGAAAATGCTGAAAGACATTTTCTGGTCATCAATCAATTTCCTTTAGCTCAAATAAAACTTTAACTGTTTTGTTTTGGTCAAAATAAAGTCAGCACTCTGATGTAATTAAAATGCTGCGGTATGCTCTTAGAGAAGAAATTCACCCTCTGATGTTGCTAAATTATCATATCATATTTTTCATAAAGAGCAGGGATCCAAAAAAACAGACTCACTGCAGTTATCACAAATTATTGTTTCCACCAGGGCTAGAACAACAGGAACAAACTTTACGGGACA